>NW_028186492.1:110966-202913 GCF_003343005.1 Rhea americana
AGCAGCCCCTATACATGCTGCCTCCGAGCTGCTCTCTTATTACTGCTCACTTCCTGAAAGGAGACTTTTTAGGAGAGCCTCTAACTCTAGCACTGCCCGACTCTGACAGAAGAAGATTATTGAGGAAGGCGACATAAACCCTCAGCCTGGAAACTTTCTGACACAAGCAAGACTGAGAGGGAAAGAGAAGCTTTTGGCTGCTGTTGGGAAGAAGAAAAAAAAGGGGAAAGAAGCTCAAAGAATTAAAAGGGGAAAAAGAAGAAAGAGGAGAAAACGCTAGAAAAGGTAAAACACTCTTTAAAATAATTTTTCCAGAGAAAACCTCTTTGAGGTTGGAATGGGGTGGTCTGGGGTGGAGGTTATATGAATGTTCTTTGAAATCAGAACTGTCTCACTGGAGAAGGAATGAGCCTGAAGAATATTGCACGCTGGAAAAACATTTATGAGTATGAAAACCATGTTCACCCTTCTCCAACATTCAGAGTTTCCATAAAAACTCCGGGTTGTGTTTCAAAGTGTCTGCAGACAGCAGGAGTCAGGCATCTGCATTCGCGCACTCTCAGTCTCTCTCGCCTCCCCCTTTCTCCACACCGCTCTACTTTTTTATTGCATTAAGCCATCTGATCGCATGTTTGCTGCTCTAAAAGAGAGTTCTCTTATGCAGACCTGCTGTGGGTGAAACGGTTAATTACAGAAAGTGAAAGCTATAATCCCTGATGGAGAATTATATGTTTCTTGCTGTCCTCATTCCTGAGAATAAACACACATTGCATTCCCTTTCCCGCTTTCACTGTCTCTCTCCATCTCTAGGAGCTGCCAATGCCTCTTTCCCTCCTGTACGATGTGGTCAGAGGATTATGAACTGTCTGCCCTGAAAAAGCTGCAATGTCATTAACTTCATCTGTCTCACCAGGCATTTGGCCCTGTTGCACTAGCCATATATTTTGCTGCTTTGATTATATTTTAAARGTTTTTCTTTAAAAAAAAATCCCTCAGACCATGTTATTTTAAATATCAAGGTAAATATTAGTGATGGTGAAATGCCAAAAGATTATCTCATTAGAGCTGAAGGAGCTGTACTATAAATAGAAAGGAGTTTATAAAATAACCTTGGCAAATATCTTTCAGAGGGGAAGAATCAAATCAAGAGGGAAGTATAGAGCCTCACTGGTTTGAGCTACACTTCAGGGCAGGTACCTTGCTTTGGCGCCAGCTGCAGCTGTGCAGTAAAATTTAAATTTTCAAACTGAGACGAGCTTTTGGAGGTTTTTCTGGTCAAGTGTAAACACGGATGTAAATCTCCGGGGACTCTTTCTTTTCCCTATTTCAGTCCATGCCAATACTCATAATCGGCTAGAGATGGCTAAGCCACTTCGGAGAGATCTGTTTCCTCTTCTGTTTATTAATGCTGTTAGCAGAGCTCGCACAGTGACAGCGTGCAGTCGCCTGCATGAGGGGTGGTAGCGGGGCGATTCTTGCAGTTTTGTTCTGGTCTCCTTTCCACCAGATGGTAGAAGGGGCAATGCCTTATGGGTCAGCTTGGGTGCTAACCCAGCTTGCATCGGAGTGCTCCCTTTACTCACCAAAGCTTTGTCTGGTCTAGTTTTAAATGCTGCAGTCAATGAGGCTTTCTCCATCTCTTGGGAGCTTGTTCCACTATTGTGAAGTTTCTCCATATTTGGAACATGCCATGTGGGTTGCTCCATCCTTCCCTTCCCATTGTTCTTGGTTAGACCCATGGGCAGCACCCTCTCATTTCCTTCCCTTCCTTCAACACTTAAAACCTCWGGTACTCGTAGGTGCTTCTCCAACTGTACCCCCCAAGCAGCTGCTTAGTTGGTAGATGGTGGAATGACGAAGGTGGTGTAATCTCATCTTGTAAATCCTACTTTTACCTGATAAGACAGTGGAGCAGAACTGTTTTGCTTGGCAGAACACCCTGATAAGCTGTGAATGATCGATAAGGTGAAGCATGACACTAAGGGAAAATACTGCTGCTTCAATGGGAGCAGTTTCTGCTACTCATGTAAGGGACTTCTCCTTTTAAGTAAAACCTGTAACTTGAGAGCCTCTGTTATTTCTGATGATTCAGGACCACTAAGAGACTGTTTCTGAGGGGAGCAGGTGTAGTTACAACATGCAGCCCTGGTCCGGAGCCAGTGTGTGCAGCTACCTAGAGGAGCAGCCCTATCGAGGGCTTTCTAGTGACTTCAGCATATGCCACATCAGGCCCAGGCAGAGGAGAATTCTCTCCAAGCACTTATCAAAAGCTTATCAGAACCCCCCAACTCCAAAAACCACTTTTCTTGCCAAGTTTCCAGCAATTAGTTCATTCTAAAGCAGAAACACTGCAGGATGTATTTGTCACGTCCTGTCCTGCCCTAGATCTAGAGTTAACACAAGTGAACTTAAGATAAATAGAATCTGAAACAAATTTGTTGAGTTTTTTAAAAACAGTTCACTAGTGTTTTGGATGATGTATCAGCTTAGATATGCTGAAGATATGTAAATCGAAAAAATGTTGGCTTGACCCCATGACCATAGGAAGTGTTTACAGGGCAAGTAATTGTAAACATTTCCTGGGAATTTGTAAGCCAGTCAGATCTGAGGTGAAGCTATTGCAGAGTGAGAAACATGAAAAACCCCCAGCCTGTATATAGATCCATTTTACAGCACTGAAGGATTATTTTAAAGGAAGGCCATCAAGGCAGCTCTTCCTATCTGTCTTACTCTAAGGTCATTTTATTATCTATAGCCAATTCAAGAATCAGGAGATTCTCCACTGAGATAACATGGCTGAAATATTTTAGATCCATATGACTTCAGGGGAGCTACATCAGTGGCACATGTTAAGGGCAGGGTCTCCATCCAGCTTACTCCGTTGCTGCTGCTYTCTTACCTTCTAGATTCACCCACTCTGGCAAAAGAGATGTTTGTGATATGCCGTGGCTGTATATTCAGCATCTTTCATCTTTCAGCATCATTTGTGATCCCCAGCAATTATCACTGTTGCATTTCTGCTCTACCATTTTAGCTCCATTTTTAAGAAAAGGATTTCAGACAAATCTATTCCTGTGCAATTCTACTAGTTCTGAACTCAGACAATCGTAAATAATTATTCTAGCCTTAATTGAACTTGCAAGTGAAATCTTGGTCTCCCGCTGTGGGAGTTTTGCCACTGACTTCAACAGGACCAAGATTTTACACAGAAGTGGCTTGCTTCAGTCAAAACCACAGTGAAAATAACCAGCTCACTCCTATCTGGGTTAGCAGGTTTTTATTCCCTAGCCATGAACTAAGGCAACTTCTCTGTGGCTGAGCATGGATAAATGTACTTGGTGGCCTTTTGGTTGCAGCTTCTTCATTAGGAAACCGCACATGCTTGTGAGACGCAGAGTATTTTCTGTTGCACCCTGCCATACCCTGTCAAATCCAAACCATCTGGGCCRTATGTTTCCTTGCACAGAGAACCTGCAGGGAAGGGAAAAGGCCCCCCGAACGCTCAGCACAGCCTATCTCTTGGAGCTCACTTAAGGGAGCTGAAAACTGGGGAGGATCTGTGATTGTCCACATCTCTGAGGGCTGGAGAGAATCAATAACCTGATAGTTCAGTCCCAGCGGTGTATGCAAGAAGATCTCATCCTGCTGCAGAGTTTCACGGTGGTTCCTCCATGGAAATGTGTCTTGGGGTGTGTGGGAGCTCTCTGTCATGTGGCCTTGCACAAAAGCTGCTCCAGAATGATCACGTGGTGTAGGGGCACCTGTGCTCTTGCACAGACTTTCTGTTTAACAGAATCACTTCTTCTCCCTTTGCCTTGGTTTCCTTTACTGTAAAATGAAGCTAGTAGTATTTACCAATGCACAGGAACACTTTGAGAAGACAGGGAAGGTTGAAACCTACTGGGATGTGATGGCAACAGCAACTATTGAGTTCTTGGAGATAAGCTAGGCTGTATGTTTGCATTATTGTATGCTTTAGGGACCTATAAGACTATGTGCTGTATGAGCATCTGTAGAGGAGCAGTCTTAGTCCTATGGCACTAAAAGTACATAGGCAGTCAGACAGGTAGAGCAGATCAGTAAAAGCTATCTCTCTGGCCAGCTTGTGCTCATTGCATTAGTTTCCCTTTCTCTGTGTCTCCATGATRCAATAGCTTCTCTGAGAGAACACATTGCTTCTACTTTTCTGAAAGACACCTTGGTCCAGGCTTGTTTTTCTGCTTCGTRGCCCCACTCCACAGTTAACTGCATTTACTCCAAGCCACATCTGTGTGCAATCCTGTGAGATAGCCTGAGTTTCAGGATCTAAACTTGATCTAATGTCAAAGTTAACTCTGTTCTGGGAGAGGGGGTTGGACCAGAGATGTGAAGCTCCTTCCAACTTCAGTTATTCTCTGATTCAATGTGGCAGGACTAAATGGGGTGCAGGAGACAGGCAATGCTGCGACTTGCACTCCTTTGGCTGTCCTGCGCTGTGCTATTGCTGTATGCAGCATTAGACGCTGCTGTGCCTTGGGGGTGCTATGGCCTGGTGGTTCACTGTAGGTCCTGCAGTGCTTCTCGCAGCCGCTCTGGGTGACAGGAGTTGCCTGTAATGCTCTTTTCTCTTGAGGGGCTGCACACTGCTGGAGGTACTCCTCTATGAGCTTGGTAGAGCTCACTTGTTTCTCTAGCTTCAGCAAATAAGCCTGTACTGTAGCTGGATGTACYTGGTGCAGCAGGTGATGAGACAGACTGCAATGAGCACAGCACTTTCAATCAGGTGACCAGATGCATTGTGTTCTAGAGGGTCCCAGAACAGGTACAGCATGGCAGACACCTCAGATGTTGCCAAATCTTCAGGACAGTTTGAGGAACGAGCCRGGTTTAGGAGTGCTGCACTCAGTATGTGAGCTGGAAAAGGTCTGTGTGAGATATAACCATAGTAAACCTGGTGGTTTACTAAACTGAGACCCATGGCTCACCTCTTCCATAGTCCAGATCCTTCCTAAAGAGAGCTGGAGATAGTTATGCAGGTGAAGGGAGCTTGGTTTTGGCACAATAGGATGTTTGTCTTTTTGTAAGCCAGGAAATCTGTGCCTTGTGTTGCTCCGTGARGGTTATGTATGTGGGTGCCTACTGGCTGCTGAAAGGCTGCTGGAGGAACAAGCCTTGCCAGGACGCGAATGACTGCATGGGGCACTTGCAGTGGATGTGTGTGTGCATCCCYGCCTGTTCAGAGGTGTGACCCTGAACACAAAGCATAACAGAGCAGCATTGCTTTGCTGTTGCAGAAAGACCATGTGAAAGAAGCAGCTTGCRTTGAGGTTGATGAGATGTGGATGGAATTTTGACACTGAAACCCCCCAAAAGAAGGGATCACGGTGGGGCTGTTCGCTCTTGCACAGTGCAGCTTAGATGACTGAGAGCCRATGCAAGGGCTGTGCTCCCTTTGAACTGTTAACTGGAAATCAGACTGCTGGTCCAGTTTTTCTTGGGGGAAGAGGTTTCTGGTAAGCACAAACCTCGGGTAAAGCCCAGGCAGTTCTGTTAAAAGGGCTACAGCTCTAGATACACTTGGAAAAGGGTTTTTTCCTTGCTTTCTGAAGCTTGCGTACATGAAGCATACACATAGCTGTATGACAGCTGGTATGGCTATGCATATACAAGTGGCAGACTCCTGACAAGATCTCTGGAACGAATTTTCAGGTACTTCGTGCCTGTATGATGTTCACTAACCACTACCTGCACAAGCACATGCACAAGAATGTGGAAAGATTTATGAGGGTGGAAGGCTCATGCAAACATGGAGATGGCAGATTAAAAGCATCATTTTTACATGGAATATCCAGATATATCAATGGTACATGATAGCATGCAGGCAACACATGCAGAGGGCATGTGAGTACCACATGCAGACATGCCTGCATGTATCCTCGTATGGAGGTGGCATCTGCCCACGTGGATTGCACAGCCATGCACACACAGCTGCAGACCTGGTCAACATGCATGTGGATGGCATGTGCCTWCTTACAGGTGTGGCACATGTGGGTAGTTGGTGGGAGCTCAGTGCTGTAGGTGAGATGCACTTTCTTTCACTGACTGCTTAGCCGTCTTTTTAATCCTGCTGTTCTGTCCATGAAGMCAGCAAGGAGAGCAGTGGCAGGGGGCCAGCAAGTCTGGGTCACATGGAACTACTCCAAACCGTTGCATAAGTCCTGTCTGACAGTGGACCTGCATGAGAACTGGTGGAGTCATCTCCTTAAAGCAAAAGAAGTCCTAGGCTAGGAGCTTTCAGTGTTGCTCTGTAGCCATCTCACCTTTAGCTGAAGTTCCCTGGTTAAGTAGGTGGACCTGAGCATAGCCCTGGGGTTCACACTGCTCTTTGYCCCCTCCCAATCACCCCTCCCCAACAGTGGCATGACTTGGCCTTTCACAAACACTTTCCTATCGAGAACCTCTGAGCTTTTTACCACACCTGGGAAAATAAAATGACCCTAGCTTTACAGATAGGGCCAAATCCTTATGTAACTGAGAGATAGTATTTCCAGAAAGCAAAGCAGCCAATGTCAAAAAGGAATTGGTGCTCCCAGCTCCCCACTGTCATACCCTTGCTTTCTAAGGGGTCCTTTTTGATCCTTTGCTGGTGAAATTAAAGATCTCACTGGATTTTGGAGAGAGCAAGTGGGTAATTCAGTCCTTTCCTCACTAAGCTTGCACTGAATAGAATTGACTGTAAAATAATTCTCATATTTTTTTAAAAAAATACTCCCACACAGTCCTGGAGTGAGCCCAAAACCCTCTGAAGCTTGCTTGTACAAAGGGATCGAGGGTGTGCTCAGCCAGAGCACTGGAGGACCCGGTGCGGAGCTCAGCAGTGAGACCTAACCAAGGCTGCAGGCTAGTAAAAAGGCAGAGGGTATTCCCTGACTCACCCAGAGCTAGATACCAGGATGCTAGCAGAGAAACRTGACACCTGTGCTCAAATCCCTCTTTTCTCAGATTCAGACTAGTAGCTCCAGTATGGATTTCCCATGTTGCTGGTGAGTGCTTTTGTGCTGGATTGGGCCTTCTTTTAACACTGCCAAACTGGTATCTCCAGGGATGAGTGTCTGCAGAGGACCATTCATCTGGCCTTCTTAGGACATGTTTCATCTCATCCTACAAGTAAGGTGGGCTGAAGTGAAGTGAGGTGGATCCCTTCTTAGCCCAGTGGACATCCAACTAGAAAGAGGAAGAAAAAGCTCTTGTCCTTCCTCCAGGGTGGACTTGATACCAGGAACAACTGGGCAGATGGCGAGGGGGTCCTTAATAACTGCTGTAGGGCAGTGTAAGAAGTTCCTATGGCTGGAAGTTGCTGCTCTCTGCTGAATTGTGGTAACTAATTGCATGTTTGTTTCTAATTCTTTGCTTGCCTGAAAGAGGCCTGGCCCAGAGCAGCAAGGCTCAACAAAGGTTCAAGTTCTTGTTTTCAGTCCCACAGATCTGAGACTTTAACCTATTTTTCCCATTCTTCAGCTGATGATCTTCACAGTGAGCTGCTGGTTAGCTAGTGCTGATTTTTGTTTTTAACTCATAACTCCGTCCTAGAGCTGAGAAATGACCTCTCAGTGGAAGTCCTGTCCTAGMTGGCAAACAGACTGCAGAAAACCTCCTGTCATCTGCAGATGAACATGTTTTCAACTTAACAATCTTTCCACATATTTTGCGGGGAGTGTCAGGACTGTCTCTTGCTCTAAACCAGGGGAGCTGCCAGGGGCATGGCACTCACCACCTGCCTAGCCTCTCACCCGCTGCTGGAGGCCGTGTTGCATGGCTGGGGGGATGGGGGGAGCTGCTGTTTATTGTGTCCTGGGGAACATGAAGGGACCTGCAGAGAGCCAAGATGATGACTCCACACACACGAAACGCCTGTTGCCCAAGGGGAACGCAATGGGCCAACGGCCCCCGGCCTGGGAGCAAACACACAGCTGTATTTGCAATCCAGCATTGAGAGGGAGGAACCTGAGTGTTTTGATAGTTTTGGGCGTGCAGAGTCTGAARAGATAAAAAGCAAGAGGGGCGGAAATGGTGAGAGATGATTTGGGAGCAGCTTAAAGGGAAAGGAGGCAGGTTTGTCTTCAGTGGCTTTCCCCTGTCCAGCTCTTTCCACTTGCTCCTCGTGACCCCACCATTGTGGACAGGAGACCTGCTGGTTCGTTATGTGGTCCTTCCTCCTCTTCAGCTCCTCACACCTTGTTTCCCTTCCTTTCCTGGCCGCTCATGATGAGGAGAGGCAGGAAAATACAGTGGAGCAGAACCAGTTGGTATCAGAGCAGCTTGACAGAGCATAGGAAGAAGGTGATGTTTCCTTTGACCGTGAAGGGCAAGCAGTTCCCAGCCATGCATAACTGAAAGGACTGAGGCTCTGATTTTTTGCTGCAGTAGTGATTGCCAGGGACGTTATCCTTTCCTCTCAGTCGTACCAAGAAGCTTGCTAAATCAGACATGTAAATGCACTGCAATGAAAATTAACATTTGATGGGCTTGGTTGAAAGTGCAGAAAGGAGGTTAATTTTCTGTGAAGACACTATGTTTCAGTATGTRTTTTTTCTATATCTGGATGGAGCTATTTGACCATGTGTTTTCTTAGGCCAAAAAGGTTGATCCAGGTCAGCCGGGCTGGGTTTCTCTTAGCTACTGTCAGATACGTGGAAGAGACATCTGTGTCTGCACTAACTGCCCATGCTCTGCTCACCAAGGTGGACACAGGGCGCTGTCACAGGTTCAGCTCATGCAGGCTCAACTCTAAAATATGCTGTTGAATTGTCCCCTTGAATCACCTGTTTCTTTCCAACATGCATAAAGGGAACCAGGTGACTGGGTTGCATATATGTGTCCACTTGCAAGTTTGTGTGGTCACAAGAGGGGGATCCCAACCCTCTTTGTGAAGGGCTATCCCAGACCAGTCACCATGTCCAAAATGGCCTAGGCCATCAGCTCTCCTTCATGTGCTGCCTCCAGGCTTTGGGCTTCTCTGTTAGACATATGGGGAGCAGAGGAGTCTGCTCGCTAGGCAGAAATCAAAGACCTTCACCGCGGGACAGGGGAGATGATAAAGTTAAAATAATAATCCCAACACAGAGGATTTGGTAATGGGAGAGGGACTTCAAGGGCAGGTTCCTCCCTGTAATCCGTTTTTCTCTGGTAGATTAGGATTGCTGTGAGATTGGCAGTGAGGAGTGGATAAAAGGCTGTCCCTGGAGATGCAGGCATGACTTCCTTCAGCTGCTGCCTGGCAAAGCTCACAAGAGCTTTTGCTTTTAAGACATTCCAGTCCCCAATTAAACAATTTCTTCAGCCTTCACACTTTATCTGAGCAATCTTTGTCCATATTTGCTTTTGCAAGAATGTGGAAATCAGATGGACAATCCAGGTGCTCTAATTTCTCTGTCCCAGAGCATGTTCAGCCCTGCAGATCAGGTAGCAGATAATTGCGTGGTGATTTGTGGTTGTTGAGTTTAGGCCATGTCCTTTGAGCAGAATGATTGAAATAGGCTGGCACTGGGACAGTCCTTAGAGACCACATAGTTATCCTTCTGCCTTGCTGCAGTATTTGAGCCTACATCTCAGAGGCAGGTTTCAGACAAGGGTTTCCAGCCAAAACTCTTGGGCCTCCCTGAAGCAGCAACAGCACTAGCAGGTGAAAAAAGGGGAGAGTGTTTTTCAGAAAACATGATGATTTTAGGCTCAGCCTCTATGAGCTACAGGCACCGCAAATTTTGCTGTGTGGACATGTCCTTAGTCCACAGCTGTGAGAAAGGAGGTAATAACTGCATTTTGAGCAGAGCAATGAGTCCATGTGAGTTGTGGGTAAGCCTGAAAAATCTTTGTGTGAAGAATCTTTCCTGCTTCAGAGTGCCTCGCTGTGGTACTGTCATAKCCGGTGCACTGTGTATCCAAGCGTCTTACAGTCTTCGATGTATTTAGCCTGGTCTCCTAAAGAAATAAGGCCTGTGGAGCAAGTATGTTTGCAGTGATTCCCCCCTCACCCCCAGCAATAACTTTTGAATTTGTTGGCCCATTTCAGATCGCATTGGATGGAAATCCCTGTGATGCAGAGGTTGTGCACACTGTGTGCCATGGCTGTGTAATTGCCTTCACTGCAGGAGGTATCAAGGGCAGTTCAGCTGTGTTACTGGAGGCAGGCAGGAGGTCATTAGGGATACAGGCTGGCCAAGCCATGGGACGTGGGCACTGCATGTTCCTTTGGAGAGTCCTGTGCAGTTAGAAAGTGCCATCAGCCTCATCTTGTAGAAGGCCAGAAGAAAGGCTAGACCTACAACAGCACTGGATTTCAGAGGGCTGTAGGTGCCTAGGTATCTGTTTCCAAGGAGATGCAAGTTGTAGGTAGCTGAAGCCAAGTCTCATAAATTCCAGGCCAGCCTCTGAACAAGTAGACCTTTGCTCATCTTAAGGCTCTGGCCCTGTTGTCATTGCAACAACCACGATGATGGTGCAGGAGCAGGCYGGTTATTTTCATTCATTCATTAACCAGTTTGCTGATAGAAGCAACCAGCAAAGCTCTTCTCCTTGGAAGTGCTGTTGCCGGCACTTTCTGCTCCCACCGTTCGCAGTGGCTGACACTGCACATCAGGAAGCTATGTCTGTAGAAGGGCTGGGGGCTGGGAGGGGGACAGATCACAAGTATTTCCTCCCACCGGGGCGTGCTGGAAGCAGCAGTCTATGTTTGTGTTTATTTCTCTCTCAAAAAGGGAAAAGGACACCTGAGCTCATAATTTGCAAAAGTTGGATGAGAAATCTGGAACCTACAAGGCCCTGCATCTTTAAAAGCATTTAAATTCCTCTTCTCTGCACTAGGAGGCACCTTGAACCTTCCTCTTGGCCCCGATCGGGGCCCATCTGCTTCCTATTACCTTCCCATAAAGCTGCCTCACCAGCCAAAAAGCCAGGCTTTCAGGGAATTCTGTCTGCAGACCCGATGTTGAAATTAGTAACAGTTGTCATCTGTATTTTTCTTCTTTTCTTCTCTTTTCTTTTTCTTTTCTTTTTCTTTTCTTTTTCTTTTTCTTTTCTTTATTCCTGCACGAGCATCAGAATGCCCCTTCTCGAGCTTTTCTGGGGTCGGAAAAAGCAACCTCAAATCCAGCTGCAGGTTGTAGCTTGCCCCTTCCCCRTGGCTCTCTGGGAGTCTGGATCGCTGCTGTCTCAGTTGCTCCTGCGGAGTGACGGATCCAAAGAGCCTCCTTGTCCTGGCTGCTCAGCCCACGAGTTCACACAGTGAAAGCCACCTTGGCATGCAGAGTAGGGAGTGTTAGCAGCTTACGGGCGGCGCCTGCCAAGTACAATGAATTCCTAGGAAAGCAGCAAATCGGAACCGGCCCAAGTGAGGCAGGCACGAGACCTGGAGAGGTCATCTCGTACCCTGGGCCTCCTTACTGCTGGAGACCGCCTGCCTCCCAAGGTCCCAATGTCCCGCCGGCTCCCACGTACAGGTTGTGGGGTCCTTGTGCTAGTGCATGCCTGCAAATTATTGCCATACCGCGAGCAAAATTTGAAAACTGAGGTTATGGAAAAGTTTATCCATATTCAAGAAACCGGGAAGCCCATGTTTTTCCAGCTTCTCTCCTGTCTCTTCCATGCTGCAGGTCTCTCTGTTGCATGATAAGAGCTCGCTGGGTCTCAGAAGCTGGACACTGTTTGAAAGGGGAGATGTTTTCATTGCCATATGCAGGGAGGAATCAAACCAGGGGCCCTTCCCCCTGCACAGTTTACGGGAATTTTGCAGCTGTAATTCCTACCATGTGGTGCTGCAAACATACCTCCCTTCCCTGGAGCTGGGGGCTGTAGGCTTCTAGGCTCCCCATGCCTGCAGCTCCCCACCACTGCTCGGGTGCCTCTGGATGCTCAGGACCCAGGGCCAAAAGGCAAGGGACAAGAGCAGAAGGAGGAGAGAAGAGGCCACGAGTCGCAGCTGCTGCGACTCAGGGTCGTGGAGACGTGGAGGAATGGCAGGAAATAGCATCTTTGAGGAAGCTGGTTCAACAGTTGAAAAACAAGAAAAATTAGCCATGTAGAGCCCAGGAGAAAAAAATCCTTCAGCTGAGCAGCTTTCTGTCCACAAACCTTGGAGCCGTGACAGCATTAAAAAGCTGGAATCTCAAGCTTTAATAGATTCTGAAAAATGCTGACTTAGGAGCGCGTTGCAGCATGCCGGGCTTTTGTTTCGCCTGCTCCCTTTTCCAGTTTGCTTCACACAGCCCTGAAGGGCATGGGGATGGGGATGGAGCAGCTTGCAGCTCCCACTGTCGTTTGGCCCTCACTTCGCCATCCTTGCGCCATGGCCCCAGGGGCAATTCAGCCAAGGAGGAGCATCACTAAGTGCCTAGTACCCTAGTTGCCTCCTAGGGCAACTGAGCTTGGCATCCTTGCACCATGGCAGAGCAGGACAGAAGGAGTCCCACCAACGTTTTTACCTCCTTTGGTCTATCTGCATTTGGGGAGTGGAGTGGCCGAGGTGAGGTTTGGGTCGTTGTTCTCCAGGGAGATGCTGGGCTCTCCCAGCTGCCAATCACCTGTGCTTAGCCTTTAGAACATGGCACTTCAAATCGTGAGCTAAAGACACACAGTTAATCCTCCTGGTATTTTTGCATGGTAGGGGAACGTCATTAATTTATTTAGATTAATTATTTGAATAGAAAACATCTTCCTGGTCTCTGATTGTACCTCACCTGTAAGACAGGCYGTCCAGCCTGTGATAGGTGTTCTTCCATGTCCCCACTACAAAAATAATGCTAATTGCAGAGTAAGGATGGGAAAATAGAAATAGAAATGTATTATACCCTACTGTGAGGTCACGAGTAGAATGGGCCTGTGACAGAAYTGAGGAGGAATAGCCTCTCCTGCCCTACAATCTAGCTATTAATTAGTCTTTGCTTTGTAAAACACGCACAAGAAGAGCCAGGCAATGGTTAACAACATTATTCCAAGTGTTTCCTTACTGGGATGAAGCCACACATGGTCCACCACTATTGACACCATTGCAAAAATCACAGTCCTCTCATTCCCAAGTGGCTCTCCCAGTGAGCTCTGAAGCGTCCCCTTTTCACATCCCCTGCAGTGCTCAGACACCAGCACACAGCAGCAGAGCTGCACCAGCGCTAGCTGTGTCATCGGTTTGAAATCAGACTTTAATACGAATGTGTCTGTAACTGTTCTGTATTGCCTCTGTGGCACATTTGCTTTTTGTCATGGGGACACTCTTGAGCAGAACCTCACTGTTGACATAGTTGGAATTCTCTGTGCAGTGGTTAGATATGTGCCGTATTAGTTGTGTACATCATCTAATCACTGGACAGAAACAAAAACCACAGGTTTTATGCAACTTTCCAGTACTATGTGAATTTTGTGTAATTGCCTCAGACTGAGTGGAAATTATCTGCAAGCCAAAAATCTTTCACTGAAGCAATTAGAAAATCATTTTAAATGACAAATGCAATTGGAATCTCACGATCTATTGGTAGATAGGAGCTACGAATAAGGGTAAGTTCACTGAATGGGTCCTTTGTTTTGAATCACTTTTTTAGGTTTGGCTGATCTGCTTGGAGAGAAAGTGCCTTCTCTCACCATAGTGATAACCATGAAAGTCTATTTGAAAGCTGGGGAAACTGGAATAGAGAGGAATTTCAGACTGCCCCTCACTACCACTCTGTTAATGCTTTTATTTCTTATTCTTCTTTTTAAGAGATCAGGTAACTGTTTGGTCTGGTCTTCTTCGTGGGCATTGTCAGCAGGACAAAGAGTTCCCATTTACTCTGAGCTTCTTTTCCTCCGGCAGTGTAAGTTATAGAGCAGCCCTCAAAGGCACTTCATGCTGGCAGAGCCGTGCACAGACTGCTCTGCCAGCAGAATTCATGCCCAGGAGAGCACTGTCAAAGATCACCATAGCATGGTGACACTCTCTTCTTGGGGCCTGACCATGGCACAATGCTAATGTGGCTTTCTGGTGCTGTAGCTTGACTTGGTTAATTGCATTTGCACTTCATTCCCATCTTTCCCTCTCCTTCCAATTTCTTACTTCCCATCTCTCTTATGCTCACTCTTCCCTTCTCTAGCTTCTGGCTTTCCTTACTCTTCCCCTTAGTGTTTATCCCTTTGCACCTTCTATTCCATCATTTCTGTTTCCCCTCTCTCCTTCTCTCCTGCCTACTTTTCCCCTGCCCTCTCTTCCACAGGGGCCATGCCACCAAGAGCCGTTGTTTCGAATTAGCCCATGTAGACGCTATTAGGCCAGCCCAGGCACAGTGCATTACCAAGACGCCATTGGCTTCGCTGCTGGGGGAGAGCACGGAGTGGCTGAGAATGCCTGCGAAGCAACCGAKGACTCCCGTCTCTACATAAGCGGTGGCCGAAAGAGAGACATGTTGGGACAGCGCCTTTTCAGCTGGTACAATACTCTCTGCACTGAGACAAGCGTCACTAACTATGGCAATAGCTTGGAGGCTTCTCACGTGGACTGCCATCTTCACCACAGCTGTGTACAGCTTCCCCGGTTATACCTTCCAGTCTCAAGGTAGGGATTTCCATGGGAAGGGGAGGGGAGCTGGCACCGTCGGCCTCTGCTGGCAGAATCCCTAATGCTGGCCTTGGGAGAGGAATTAGGGTGATACTGCATTCGGGGCATAGGTGGAGATACCTTCAACTTTGCTGTGCTCAGAACTGCAGCAGAAGTCCCACTGCTGATTTTGTAGGTGTGACACATGTCCCTTGGTCTGCAAAGTGTTGTATTCTAAGAAGTTATGCTCCTTGACTTCTTGCAGGATTTAGGATTCCAAGTAGCAGGGTCTGTATAAGGTGAGAGTCACATAACAGGCTTAGGGAACAGAAGGAGGTGTGGTAGCAACACAGGAGGTAGCAACCCTTCCACTTGGATGGAGTGGAGCATCCTTGTATGAATAGAGGCTTTGTTGCGAAGAGGGGTGTGTAGGTGCAGCAAGCGGATGTGCTTGTGAGCAGCTCTCTGTGCGTGCCGGGATGGAGGTCTCTGCTGGAGCATACAAACATTTGTGTACAGCTATGAGTGTGGAGGCTGTGCTGCTGGAGGAGCGGTTTGTGTGCACACATTTCTGTAAGGRTTGTAATTACTTTATGTTCAAATTTGTTTAGGCATAAGCATTTTGTACCTTTGTTTGTGTGTGTGTTTCTGTTGTGCATACATTTAAGTACAGAGCTACACATGCAAATTATCACAAGGAGAGCAGGAATGGGCGTTTCATATACATTAGCAGTTTTGTATGTGATTTTATTCCATGAAGTGTCTGGAAAGTGAGATGGGCTGCCTTGTAGCCAGCCTAGAGTAAAAATTCAACATTGACAGGTAATACAGAATAGTTAAATTGCTTAATACTCATGTGTTTCTGTGACCATTTCTTAAGAAGCAATATGAACGCTAGCATTAGGCACCAAAGCTAGGAGAGGTAAAAATGAAGAGCTTTTAAGTTAGATGCTTATCTGTAAATGGTGTTAATACCTCAGCAGTGTACTTAGACAAACATAATGCTGAAATACCGTATGTTCCTGGGTTGACTGCAGCAGGACCAAAGTCAATGGTGTACTCAGCCCACTGTGTAGCACATTATCAGGCTGTTGTTCTGTCAGCTGTGGGTTACCTTGTTAGGTAGAACTGAAAAGAGGGACAAAGGCAATCAAAAGCTACATGCTGTCCTGAGTCCAAACACCATATCATTGCTAAATTTGGAATGTCATTGCATTGCAGCTTGCTCAGGGTGAAAGAAGATGCAATCAAATTATAGAGCTGTTTGCTGTGCATGCACAGTGCAGTGTGCAACATTACACAGGAGGATATTCTTTAATCTGAAAGAAACACAATTTCTGGTCCTTTTAACCAATGACTATGGCAGTTCCTGTTGTGAATGTTCTGGGTCTCCTGCATCTGTCACTTCACACCTCCCTCCATCTGTACCACCGCACTTGCGGTGCTAGTGCCACGCTGATGAGAATATCGTTGCCAAATCACCTCTGTCCAGACTCTCAGTGGCTATAAACCCCTCCTTTGCTCCTGCATCCCTGCACTGTGTGCTAATACAGCTCAGTTTAAACCCACGGGCTCACTGACAGTGTAGTTAGTATAGCCTTATTTGCACTTACTGGCTTCCCTGAGAAGAGCAACGGGCAAGAGTCAGCTTGTGATGCTGGTGGAAGCGTTCCACCGTAGGTGAGCACAGGCGGTGGCCAAGCCAGGAATAGAAGTTTATCCCCTCCCCAGTCCCAGCCCTGTGCCCAGTGCCTTGGTTCAGGCTGCCCCATGGTCCCCTGTTACTGTCAGAGCCCTTTTTTAGGCTCCTGACAAGTTGGCTGCATGCTATTAATAATGCTCAACACTTTGCTTCGCCACGTTGCCGAGATAGTAAGTACATAATCCTCACAACGCCCTTTCAAGAGGGTGAAATATTGTTATCTCCACTTATCAGTTGGAGGCGTGGAGAAATAAAGGCCAGTGTTTTCAACAAGCTACTGATTTTGGTGGAAGGGACTTGCCTAGGCAGTCCAGTGAGTTAGCAATGGAGCAGGATTTTGCCCCGTGTGCAGAACGCCAGATCAATGTATTTATTCTATATAGGAAAAAAAATTAAGGTATTTTATTTATAAGCTCTAGTGTCCATGTGGCTGACAGCAGTCCAAAGTTGAAGGCCTCTTCAAGTCAGCAAAGCTGTAACAAACTTCAGAGGCCAAATAATGTCATGTGTAAACTATGCAATTTTTAACAATGAGGGTAAGACCAGAGCAAACCTCTGTTTCCTTTTCATCCTTTTCATCTCTTCTTCCTCACGCTTCTGCTCTGTCTTGTGCCTGCTCTGCCCTTTTCCTTCCTGTGCCTCCTGTGCTGTTCCTTCCCCTGATGATGTGTTTACCCTTTATATGAGAAGGTAGGAGGATGAGCTACATCACTCCTAACACCCTCTGCTTCCTACATTCCCAGCTTTCTCCAGTCCCCTCTCCCAGAAAGATCTGCTGCTCACTGGATGCCCAGCAGCCCACACAGCCATGGTCATTTTCCTACTCCATTTTCCTGCTGAAGGGCTTTTTATAGCATCTCATTGAAGCAGTTTGAGAGCTCTCTGGAAACACCAGACTTCTTATCACTGGTACAAACTCTTTTGACACAGCGAAGGCAATATTGCATGTTTCAAGCCAAAGTCTATTAATATAGCAAGTGACTGAGAGGGCAGATGGAACATGATGGATTTTCTGGAAGGAAGGAAGGAAGGGCTGAACAGTGCCATTCTTGATGCTGGGAGCTCCTAGTGTGCTCTGTAATATGGGGAATAGGACTGAGGCAAGGATTAGGAGCTGTGGAAGAAGGGAACATCTCTAATGCTATTGGGTGGACATGAAGTGAGAGTGGGCCATGTGAGTACACAGGGTTAGAGAGCAAAAGAGATGCCTGTGCACTAATGCTAGAGGAGAGGAAGGAGCCAGCTGTAATGATGAAAGAGGACACTAGGTTCTTCTTTGAGTTGACAGTCTCTCTTCATTTTTTTTTCTGTTAGTGATATCTCCGTAGTGAAACATTCCTTTTTAAGATAGTCACACAATCCTGGGCACTGTTCTCATCTTTTTCCTCCTGTGTCTCAGTTTCCTGAGTGACTCCCCTGAGGTTGCAGAGGGAACCTGCACTACAGCAAAAGCTAGTTCTCACACACAGTCTCTCAACATAACCCCAGACCCTGGACACTTTCTTTTGCCCTGGAAATACATTGCAGGTCAGGATTAGAGACAGCAGTACGGAGTCCCAGGCACTTCTATAGCCACTGGGCGCATAAACCTCCTTCCTAATTACTATTTTGTAAGCTCACATGGACTGCAGGAAGAGAAAAAGAAAAACAAGAAACTTCCGATAGCAAGTTTTTCCAAGCCTGAGGTCATTGCTTAAGTGCAAATAGTCACGCTTGTTTGCCCGGCTGCATCACACAAGAGGCAGTATGATGTGGGAGAAGCTAAAGCACAGGAAGTTTAGGAAAAAAAAAGAAAAAATAATAATAATTACTTCTGGCTCATCAAGCCAAGGGATAGGTGCCAGAGGTGCTTATGGTTTGGAAGGTTGGGAGCTAATCCCTAAACCCAGCTGGTGGGAAGGACTGTCCCATTAGTGGTGGCCAAGGAAACCACTCTGTCAGGATCCCACACTGGAAAACACACTAGAGGAATAGGAAACTTTCCAGTGCTGCCATGTGGTAAGAGTGTAATTTGGAGTCCAAATTTATGATGGCTGGGAAGGCTTTGAAGATGGGTGCTGTGGAGCCAGGCAAAATGCAGCCACCCGAAAGCAGCCTGGCCTCTCCCTGCTTACTTAGGAAACAACAAGAAATAGGATGCAGAAACACAGTAAGACCCCTCCAACATGAAAAGAGGGCAGATCGTTTCCTACTCCATAAGCAGACCTCCAACCATCAGGGACAAAGAAGAAAACTCTGATGGGGGCTGGGGAGGGCTATCCTGTCTAATGCATGATCTTTTTACATCTTCTGCTAAAGTATTCAGTACTGAAGGCTATCAGAGTCAGCTCGACCTCAGATCAGATCCAGTGTGGCAATCTCTGTGACATTTGTTTAGAAAATGGGAAATTTCTGTAGAGGTTGCAGAGAGCCAATTCCTTTGACAGCCACAGGTGTTATGTTACCAAGCAAGTGCACTTGGACATTTTGGACGGTGATGTTATCAGAGCACATTTCCCAAGTGGTACGAGACAGGCTCAAAAGCTCAAGTGTCTCAAGAGGAGGTGCTAAGCCAAGCTGATATGTTAAAGAGCACCAGGCTAGGGAGCTGGAAAGGCAGGATGGTCTAGTTGATGGAGACCTAGCTAGGGAATCAGGATCCCTGATTTCTTTTCTTGCTGTCTTTTTGGGCCTCCATAGGCCAAAGACCTTCATGAATACCCGAAGAGGCTTGCTCTGGGTCACATGGCCCGGATAGGGCAGGGAAACCAAGCATCATGTCCCTGTTGTGGCATAATTTCAGAGGCCTCCATCCTTCTGCCTATCTTTTTTATCAGATGTCGGTTGTAAGCAGGCACAAGCACGCTCAGTATTTTCTTCAAGGTAGAGGGAAACTACACAACTGCTCCAGTGTGACAGAGAGCAGACAAGTCCTACAAAGTGGCAAGGGGGTAAGCTGAGAACTGGTGCCCTGTTAATGCAGTTAAATGTGCTTTCATTTGGAGCATGAATGGCATGAGCATGTCTGCCCACTGAATGCCCAGTGGCATGTATGGCCACTGAATTACAGAATTCCCTTTGTGTCAGGACAGTGCTCATCCGACTTGCACTAGCTGTGACCTTAGGTAACATTCAGATGTAGCCAGCTCTGTGTGATGTTACTGGGTATTTTGCTCTGACTCTCTTTGCAGAACATCATTCTTCCTGTATTTGTTTTTCTTCCCCAGAGGAGTTCCTCTCCAGCCTCGATCACTATGAAATTGCGTTCCCCATCCAAGTGGACCAAAACGGTGACTTCCTCACCTTTGACATGAGAAGCCAGCTGAAGCAACGTCCTCGGCGCAGTCTGGGCTCCCTGCCCTATGAGCCATCTGAGCAACAGGTCTTCTACAAGGTCTCTGCTCATCGAACTCAGTTCCTCCTCAACTTGACACTGCACTCCAACCTTCTGGCTGAGCACTTCACTGTTGAATACTGGAAACGAGACGGTGTGGACTGGCAACATGATTTCCATGAAGACTGCCACTATGCAGGCCACTTGCAAGACCAGTACAGGAACTCAAAGGTCGCCATCAGCAACTGCAATGGACTGGTGAGTCTCCATATTTTGTCCAGCCAAGAGCAATACTAACAAATAGAGCAGACTGCAGCTTCTTCTATCCTCATTAGAGAAATGTAACCTAATCTGGGTCCCAGCAGGCAGTCTTCCATGGTGATGGGATAGGCATGGGTTGGTGTCAAGCTAGAGTATTGCACACTGGTATCAAAAGTCACCTGAGCATGACAATGGCCATGTCTCTTCATTACATCTGTAGGGGTTCCTGATTCATGTTTGGATTGCAGTCCAGTTCCTGCTGAAGTCAGCAGGCATCTTTGCATTGATTTTAACCAGAAAGGGAAAAGCAAGGCTGTAGACCACATTTGGATTTTTCTGGCTTTCACAGAACTCTCCAGTCTGTTTCCAACAGCAACAGCAAGCAATATGTTTTGCATGTATTAGTGAGGAATAAGTGCAGAAGGGCAGGAATTTCACAGTGCAACTGACACTGTCAAAAGTACATTCAAATCCTAATTGCAGGTACATTCCTGGTGTTCCCATTTACTTGTATTCAGATTTCAGGAGCTAAAAGCATGACTTCTGGTGAAAAACTGAAATAATCAGTGTTCTTCAATATAAAAAAGAGAACACCAAGAGGGAACAAGGTGGCAGTCTCAAATACAGCAAGACTTCTGTAAATCATCTGCTTTACATGCACCTAAGAACATCATGGTCTTAACTATCAGCAAGAAAGCTTGATGGTAAACATGGTAAGCTTTGAAACAGATGGTATGCAGCATGCATGGCCCCTCCATCACCAAAGATCTTTAAAAACAGGTCAGACAAATGCCTGTCAGGACTACTCCAGATTTGATTCACTAGCTCTTTCAGCCCTGAGAGTAGACTAAGGGCTTGCATCCCTATTTTTCTGTGATACTTTGATATTGCTGGCTCACAAAGCAACTTTCGTGACCTGTCGGATGGAGCAAACATACCTTTCCAGTGAATCCCCGGGATGATGGCTCCTTTGGAGAGGTAACATGTAGAAAAAGATCTATAGGCCAGATTTGTATTTATGCTAAGGCTACACCTCTTAGCAGTATTCTGGCAGTGTAGAAGAGCTTCCAAATGGGAATGAGCTCACTTTTGATTTATTGCTAAATTACATTGCCAGAACAGTGCTTTGGGTTATTAACAGAAATGAGAATCTGACTCATTAGATCAGAGATTCTTGTTTTTCTATCTCACAGCCAAGAATCAGAGGCTGTATAAACCCTCAGTTCCCTAGTTAGCCCTTTGTTTAGATATGGGAACTCTGCTGAAGTCCTGGAAAAATTACTGATGTTCACAAAAGAAGAACTGAAGGGTGAGTTGGATGTTGCTGGCTCAGAAGGGATCTGGCATTAGCTTACCTCCTCACTTCACAGTGGGCAGCAAATCCAGGGCAAGCAATGGGCAGGCAGCACTTGCACTGGGATAAATTAGTCCACAGACAGAGTTTAGTGCTGGAGAGATGCCAGGGCTGTTTGGGGGAGAATGCAGCCAGGCACAAAGAGGTACAGAGGGTTGTGCAACAACCTCTCCTTTTCCTGACCTCCATCCTTACGCACTGGAGAGCTACAGACATCAGCACAGGGAGGATATTCTGGGTTAAGGAGGAAGACAGGGTCAGGAACTTGCCACAGCACACTCTCCTCCAGGTAGGCATCAAGTTTGCTTAGGTGGCAACAAGTAGGCGCAAAAGAGAGCCTTCAGTCTCTGCAGTCTCTGAGGATGAGGTACAGGTGCACGCTGGCACATGCCAATAGTATGCTGCACATGCGGACTCATGTTTGCCAGAGCTAAGTTTACTGATGGTGCAAAGGGACTTGTGTGTTACGTGTTGTGAAACGGCCACAGGCAGGTATCAGGTGCTGTTTACTGGGGATTGCTGTGCACTAAGGAGGAGGAAAAGGGAAGAACATGTCTGCAAAAACGCCCAACGTAAGGTGTGAAAATGGATAACAAAACCCAAACTATCCTCCATTCCTTGAACTTCCCCACATACCTATCTAATTTCTGCTTCTGTAAGATGTAACTGTAATCCCTTTTGCTTTCAAACACTTGCAACATGTAATTCACACCTTATGGCACCCTGGCTTTAGACTGCTGATATCTGTGTACACTCCCATTGACTCATCTTTCTGGCCATATGTACATATGTATATGCACATCACACACTTGCTGTGTTTTCCATGTGCTCCTGCCACCCCAGCATGCAGGCATCCAAATCTGCGTACAGATAGATAGTGTACATCAACACACACACCTCCCCACTGCAGAGGGCTTCCCTGCGGAAGCCACACCATGCTACATTTCAGTTTGAACAGGATAAAAGTCACTGAGGTTTAAGTTGTCGGAAGCAAAGGGCAAAATGGTCCATGTTCCAAAACACACAGAGCCGTGAGCTGCCAGCAAGGCAAGGCCGCCAGCAGGGCTGAACACAAAGCAGCTGGAACCTGCAGGAAGCAGCCCTAGGAGCTCTGCCTGGGCCTTACAGGGAACTGAAAATCCTGTATTAAGCAAAGCCAGGCTTCAGCCCACTGCCTGTATGAGATCCCAAAGACTGGTGTCCTACCATCAGAAAATTTGCAGCTATGGGAAAACAACTTTGGGAAAGAAATGTCACTCTTTTCCCTCTTGAGTCAGAGCTCATAAAATGACAGTTTAAAGGCCAAGTTTACAACCCTGTTTGTTCGTGCTGAAATGTTGCTTTCATCTGAATCGCCCTCCTGAAATCATCAGAACATTAAATACTCAGAGCTAGGCAGATGGCCCTGCTGCTGATGCTAATATCAAGTGATTTGTGCATATTTAAGAGGAGGTAGAAGAGCTGAGTTGCAGTTTGTGACCATGCTTTCCTAAATGAGGTTATAAGCTAATAGGATAAACCATCCTTTCTCTGCAGATGACCTGAGTGAATCTTAGACAGGATATCCAGTTTAGCTCCCCCACAAACCACAGAGATGTCTCCAAAGGCTTCTTGCCACCCCCTTTCAACAGGCATGTGTCAYGTCCACGACCCAGATCTCTATGCTCAGGTCTTCGGGGTAAGTGATGAGGGAGCTTTTAGACTCCTGTGATGGCAGGTCTTCACTACCAAAGGTTGTTGGGCAGATGGTGGAGTCTCCTGCTTCTAACATGCTGTGCAGAGACTCCACATATAAGTTTCTGGGCAGTTAGGAACAGTTTTTCTCTTGCAGTACATGGTTTTCAGGCAGGACATGCTCTCCTCTCCTGTTACTCTGCCCTAAGCCGGCGGTGACCTCCTTCTCCCCGTCCCACAAAGCCAGCAGCCAGCTGGCTTCACCGGCCGACACTCGGCTTTCCGTCAAAGTCCTCGCCAGGCTAACCTCACAGTACCTCACTTGTGTTTTAAAAGGTGGAGCAGAGCCAAGAGCAACAGAGCTTGGTGCAGAAGGAAATCCCCCGGCACTCTGTGGAGATGGGGACTTCGCTGTGCACACACTGCCCTGATTCAGCTTTCACAGCGGCGAAGGGAGAGATGGAGAGACCTATTACAGAAACAGCCTCCACCCAAACAGAGGTCTCTCCTACTGCTCAGCAATAACTCTGTTACAAAGTTGGCCCCTTCCTTGCAAGGACCTCAAGATGCTTTACAGAGACCTACTTCCCCTCACCCCTTCCAAGCAGATCAGGGCTCCTATTCCCATCCCCACTGCATAGAGGGGAACTGGTGAAGTGTTTTGACATGCAAAGGACAAGTGATGGCAGAGCTGGTGACAGGACCTATGCGTCTTTACACCTAGACCTATGCTTGACCGTGGAGAGTGTAAGGACTGGCTGGCAACGTGGGTCTTGAACTTGGGACACTTGTTGGTTTACCTGAGCGATGTCAGGGATGTTTCTGTGCCCTGGTTGCTTTTTGATAAAGTCCAGACAATAGCACACCACTGTTTCTTGGAATTACATGAGACTAAATACAGTAAGAGAGTTGTTACAGCATTTGGAGCTTCTGTTTATACAGTATTGAACTGGAAGAAGATTTTTAGGTTGCCATTTCTAGGCCCACACCTGAGATTTTTTCAGTCAAAGAATGAAACAAGGGAGAACAAAAGAGCTGACTAGCTAAATCAACAGCTAATGGAGCAGAAATGTTAAAAGGGGCAATGTTGCCTATTGGGCACAACACCAGGTTCAGGCTATAGCAAAAGATTTTGGCCCCTGTTGGCTTCATTGCAAATCAGACTTCAGATTTTGAAGATTCAGTGTGATTCTCAGAAGCCTCTAAATCTCTGTACTGCTCTGCATCTCTGTGCCTCAGTTTCCCGGCTGGTGGTAATGGTCCTGAGTTCCTTTAAAATGTTCTTCTGTGAGGCTGAAGAGTGTAGGAAGTGGACCTCACTGCTTGTTTGTGCTGATGTTTGAAGGCATGATATTTAGGGTCTCAAAGACAACTCAATTAGATTGATGAGTGTGTGGAATAGGAAAAAAACTCATAATTTTGCAAGGAGAGACTGATTCTCAAAGGACTTCAGTGAACACAGCTGCCCCAAGGCGTCCAAGAGCAGCTGGCTCAGTTTGGCCTGGTCCATAGGTTCATGTGATTCAGTGTTTGTGCATAGATGAATTCCTGCACGTTCTCAAAAAGTATTTGTCAATCCCTCGAAGTTCAGAGGTTAGTCATCGGATAGATCATTATGGAAAGCCACCACTATGTCACCTATTTCTCTCCCTTTTTTATTCCCTTCCACCTCTTTCCTTTCACAGCATGGGGTGATAGTTGCAGATGAAGAAGAGTATTTCATTGAACCACTGAGCCCAGGCGCCAACATCAGCACAGGGAATGAGGGCAAGGGCAGCCCTCACGTCGTGTACAAGCGATCATCTCTCCAGTACCCACACATGGATGCAGCCTGCGGCGTGCTAGGTATCTGGACCTACCAACACAACCTCAGTCCATCCCAGTGCAGGGTGGGGAAAAGTCCCTATACACCAGACTTTCAAACTCCACACTGCCCTCTACAGCAAGAAACCAAATTTTTCTCCTGCACTTAAAGTTTTATTTATATATTTCCTTTACCCATGTTAAGCATTTCTGGTAGCCTGTTTTGTGCGAATCTCTCGTACTCTGCTTCACGGCACAGCCTTTAGATTTGTCAGTAGAGGGTGGAATAGAAGAGGAAAAAATTGTCTCTTATTGTTCTTAAGAAAATCTCCTGAGATTTGGCCAATTTACAAGATATTGAGAAATTGTGGTTCACATTTGCTCAATAGAGCATTGTCTTTGGGGTTCAATTTCCAAAACTTCTGTCCACATTGAGCATACTTCTGCTACTGCAAAAGACCCAAGTGGAAAAATGTCTCGTAGGGTGGGATATGGGATCCCGTTAGTGGGCTAAATGGGAGACATTTATAAAAGGTAATGATTGTGCATCTACCCTAACCTCTACACCTATAGACCTCTAACATCCTAAAGGATTCAAACAGGTCTACCCTTGTTCTATTCCCACACAAGCCTATGATCTTCTCCTCCTTGCTAGCAGTCAGTCCGTTTCCCAGAGCATAGCAGAGATCCCTGGTCTTTGGGAATGTTTGGGAAAGTTTCTCCATCCACCCAAAATGTTGTGCATATGCAGGATACCATTTCCTCTGTTTAGCAACTTCTCTTGATTTTCTAAAGAAAGGTGAAGGGAAATAGTGTTCCCACACCAGCTGGCATTTTATGGATTAGTGTCAGAGGATGAAGAAGGAAGGCTGCTTCCTGTTGCTCCCAAAAGGTTTGTGTATCACTTTCAGGATATTAATCTGTTGTTCCTGTGGTGACACTTGACCAGATGAGCTAGAAGGGATGGAGCCTCTGGAAACATCAGGGCATGGCCCATATGATGTGAGGGGACCACTGTCACTCAGAGCCTGATGGTGCATTGGGAGACAACCTGCATTTCCCTGGCCTTGCTCCTCCCATCATGGTTCCCAAAGTCACATTACATGAGGCTGCTAGCAGACTCCCCTTCTGCTGACTCTCTGCCACATTCCCCAGCTTCCAGACAAAAGCCTGTTCCCAATTGTTTCTTGGAAAGCGAAGACCATGGAGTAGGAGCCACAGGCCAAATACAGTTCAGAAAAAGCACAGCACAACTGGCCTCAGCAAAGATGCCCCCTCCCATTGCCTCACGGTCCTGACCCGTCCCGACCTGCCCAAAGCAGCCTAGCCTCTGAGCACTGAACAGCAAGCTCCCTCTGATCAGCCTGAGGGCCAGAGCCAAATCCAGCAGGTAGGCTGCAGGGATTCAGTCCATCATCCCAGTCTCACTAGATTTCTGATGATCCCTGCATCAGAGCAGAGGAGAAGAATTTAAGCTGCTCTCTCAACAGGACAATATCATCAGTTGTAACCCCCTAGACAGCTCTCCTTCCATGGAGTAGTCTCCAAGCAGTCTCTGCAGTATTACAAGTCGAGGATGGAGGCTTTGGTGCCTGAGCTGATGGCCCTACTGGGTGCATCTCTACAGTCAGGTCAGTAGCACATGAAGCCTGGAGCAAAGTCCTACAAACCTGCTGCTGCTGCTTTGGAGGGTGCAACCATTACAGCAGAGGAAAACCAAGTCCAAAGTTCTTGTCCTGGCAGAAAAAGGAAAGAGGAAATAATCTGCAATGGCTTGTCTGTGTAGTTTCTAAATCTGCACAGCTATTCCCTGAGACGGAGACAAGGGCAAGACTTTGTAGCACAGAAGCAGTCAAATGCACAATGAAGGTGTCTCTAAGCTGAAGCAGCAGGATGGATGTGCTCCTGAGCATTSAAGTGCCTGGGGAGGAGGGCCAGCTGGATAGGGATGGGCAGGAGTTTAGAGGGAAAAGGTCTCACCGTGGGAGAAGGTGTTGGGAGCTGGATGAGCAGGGCAGCTGGGATGGCAGCTTCGCTTTGGGAGGGGGTAGAGCCATGTGGGGGAAGGACTCAAGGACTGGGTTGGGGCAGGGAGGGATGACAAAACCAGGGTAGTTTTAACTGAGTGAAGSTGGCACTAAGAGCAGGCCCATGATAGTGGGCACATTTGCTGGGTCTGTGTGTGGTGCATAGAGACTTGCAATGGCCTTTCTTTCTCTGTGCTGAAACCAAGCTAATATTGTCAGCCTCTTAACCTCCATGTGGTGCTGAAATGCTGCTGGAGGGTAATGCAAAAATCTCTTTTCATCCTCAGATGAAAAGCCCTGGAAGGGAAGACACTGGTGGCTGCGAACACTGAAGCCCTCCCCTCTGAAGCCGTCGGGCAACCACAGTCAGCGAGGCCAGCTGCCCCTGAAGAGATCTGTCAGCACTGAGCGCTATGTGGAGACCCTGGTGGTGGCAGACAAAATGATGGTGGGCTACCATGGGCGACGGGACATAGAGCAGTACATCCTGGCCATCATGAATATTGTAAGTGTTATAACCATATCACAAACCTTCAGGGGAACCTCAGAGCTCACACCCCTAGCAGCAGAGAGAAAACAGGAATAAATCCTGTTCTTAACCCCAGGTGTCAGGGTTTGGCATAGGCTGCCAGCTGCTTTTCCTGCAAGAAAAGTGGGATGAAAGGGACACAGTGGGGAAGTCAGATCTGTTCCAGGGTTGTCATGGCTTCTCTCTGTCCCTAGAGCAAGGTCTTTTTTGGGGCAACAACCTGACATGTTGACACTGTTTAAGAGCAGTCATAATCTGTGGAGCCCAGGGGCGCTCTAATGTATACGAGGGGGCACCTATTTAGGAAAGTTAAACTCTGGCCTGTCTGACCATGCTGCAGGCCAGATCTGGACTGGGAGAACAAAGCCCTTTCTTTGAACAGCTTCTCTCATCTCAAATTAGCATTGCAAATAGGGCCAGCCAAACTGAGAAGCACATGGGAAAACACAAGGGCAGCAAGCTCTCACGCATTGGGGCTGATCAGCTGGAGGAGAGGGAAGGAATATCTCCTATTCTTCCCTGCAGTGCTGCCTAGTTCTCCGAATTACTGCAGAGGAACCTCCTCTGCAGCATCAGGTTTGGGTCATCGCTGGAGACAAGATACCAGGCTAGACGCATTAACAGCCTGAGCTGGCCATGCTAAATCCTCCTGTGAGGTGAGACAGGCTTGGAAGTTGTCCATCAAACCTATGAAAGACCCTGTGTGATAATTCTTTGTCCTGTCCTCTACAGGATCTGTTTTCATGGCTTGYTCTGTTTGCATTTCTAAAGCAGATGCCAGATTTTAAAGCAATACAGGTTTTAACCATTTTATCTGATGTAAAATGCCCATCGCGTGGCAGTAGATTTCTAAGAGACACTGTGYCATTCCCCGCTGATTGGCAGTAAGGAAAACTTTGTCTCTTTGGCTGTGTAATGCCAGAACCACAGGGCTTCCTCACCTGAGCTCTAGGCAAGGAGCRGGTAGCAGTTGAGCTGTAGCCAGCTGCTGTAGCAGTTGGGCTTCACTACTAGAATCACTCCAGAAGGAGACACCAAGGTCTGAACGATGTTTAGAATGTTCTGCAATCCACTGTGGAGTCCTGTACCCATTTCTACTTCCTGATCAGATTGTGTTCAGACCCCACAACTCACACTGATGAAGCAGGCCTCTTTCCRTCTGACAGGCTGCCCAACATGTGCRTGCACCACCATCTAGCCAGTGAGCTCATTTTTAAGACTCGTCTTTTCTTGTTTCTTGGAGGTCAGGTTGCCAAACTTTTCCAGGACTCGAGTCTGGGCAATATTGTCAATATCCTAGTGACCCGGCTGATTCTTCTCACTGAGGATCAGGTAAGGCAGCCTTTGCCAAGCCAACTTCCATCATACTGCTGCCCTTCTTTTGTGGAAATGTGTGCTTCTCCTGGATGTGCAGGYCATTGCAATCTGGGAATTCCTCTGGGAATCTGAGGACTGTTTCTAAGAAGTCTATGATAGGGTGGCTCTAGGGAGTTTAAAGTAGCTTTAGTTCTCCTAAAATCTTGCTTCCCACTACCTCCATGCAAGGTGGGGGGCATCTGAATGTGTCAGTGCCCAATTGGTGTGGGAAGAGACAGCACCTTCGTATCAGAGCTTCTTTGGGAACATGTCGTTATATTGCTTCCGTTCCAGCCTACCCTGGAGATTAACCATCATGCTGGAAAATCCCTGGACAGCTTTTGCAAGTGGCAGAAATCCATCGTGAACAGGAATGGGAATGGGAATGCTATCCCTGAGAACGGCATAGCCAACCATGACACTGCTGTACTGATCACTAGGTAAGGCTGAACCCCAGTTCAGCGCTGTCCTTCTGGAGGAGGTGTTTTTGCTGTTGCTAGCCCTCCATCTCTACCCTGGTAATACATGCACAGTTTACCTGCACCTTCCGATACACTCCCTCGTGAGCTGGCCTGGTAGCAACTGTCACTCAGCCCACCTGCATGCCAGTTACCTTGCAGTGATACAGATCATTACAGTTCAAATAGCAATCATCCTCCAGTGTCCTCCCTCTATCTTTGTTGGGCTCTCAAGACTGACAAGAAGCTTATTTGCAGCTGCAGATATTTGTGTCCGTTGTGCAGTACGTTCAACAGTGTTGAGCATGCGTAAACCTACCCTGGAGCTGTGTGTCAGCAGACAGCCTCTGAAAGGGTGAGCCCTGTCTGCCCCCTCTGTGAAAGATGGGGAAGAGGGTAGAAGTGCAATCCATGCATCATGACAGTGAGCATAGTACCTTGAGCCGACATGGGATTTGGCTCACCTGTGTGTAGGGCTGACCCCTCTCCTTGGGTAGTTGGCGGAAATGACTTCATCCGATCTCCTTTAGGGCAAGAAGAATTGTACGCTGTACCTCTCGCCATTCCCATAATAACAGTCTAAGTCAGTAGCTGAAATTAGGTGCTGAATTAGACATGCAGAGTTGGGTGAAAGGGCCTGAACACACAGGACAAATAACCCCTATGAGAATGAATGGATGCTTGAGCCTGGAACAACAGAGGGTAGAAGGGGACAGCTGGAAGAACAGAGGGATGGTCGGAAGGACAGACAATACAAAAGGGACAGCTGGGACAGCGGAAGGATCAAAGGGATGGCTGGAAGGATATGGGAGAGGAAAGGGATAGCTGAAAGGATGGAGCATGCAGAAGAGGTGGCTGGAAGGCCAGAGGGTGCTGAAAGGCAGTGCTAGGAGGTGCTGCCCCCGCTCCACCCTGCCTCTCTCCGATCAGCACCAGCCCTCTGGCACCCACACAAACACAGCTTCAGCAGGGGTACAGAGGCATGGGAAGAAGCCCATGGCAAAAGCAAGCTTTGTTTGTGCCTTTTTTTTTCCTCTGGAGGAATGGAAGAAAGTCGTAAAATGAAAGCAAGAGAGAGGGGAGCCTCCAAGCGGGAGCCGATTTCTTTGGCTTCCCTGCGCACTGCGCTCCCGCTCCAGTTCCCTGCAGCCACAGGAGACGCACGCAGCCTGGCTCATGTCAGGGAGCTTGTGAAATTTTTACAGTGCTGGAGGAGGAGCGAGCGAAAGGCCCTCTCGGCCCCGGCTTCACCCTTCCAGGATTGCAGTGTCTGCTTTTCCTCCCCTCGCTCCGCACGTGTGGGACACGGACGCTGACTCCGAATTCTTCGGCCTCCCACCAGATGTTTGAACTAACCCTAAGCAACTCGTTGGTCCTGCCTTGCTGAGGCCAAGTCCCGCGCCAGCCCTTGGACAGGCCAAGCATATCCGGCCCTGTCTCTAATAAATTCTCGTCTCCCGATAACATCTTGCTGAGCTGTGGGCTTTTTTCTCTTGCAGAGACGTGTCAAATCAGAACCTCAGAAGGKTTTAATGGAATCCGCTCGAAACAAAGCAACAAATGTTTTTCACTCGCTTGGTTTCCTGTCGGGGGTGAGAGGTTTGGACACTTCCAGTGAGCAGGAGAGGCCAAAGGAACAGGAGCCATTACCAGGAACATTTTATACTTAACCCATTGTGCGCTGTCTGCTTGTTTGCTCTCTGGTTTTACACCCGTGGGGCCAATGGGATGAGCCAGTGTCTGACCCAGCGATTTGCTGCACAGGCGGCCTTGCTGACATCCTCCACAGCCAGCATCCTTGGGGCTGAGCCCCATTCCCACACAGGTTGAAAGCGCACCTCGCCACCAAGCTTCAGCACCCACAACACAGCTCTCCAGCCCCAGTTACCAGTGGTCCCCCCACCAGCAGATCCCACGTGCATCCAAGTACTAACCTTGCCCCTTTCAGCCAGCAATTCCCGTATCAGTTCCCAGCAAGACCCAAATGTTTGATGAAGGCCATGGACTGGACAGGATCTGGATAAGATGAGCAAATGGCAGCAAGGAGGGCATATGGCTGTTGTCATCTCCACAGTTAAAATACAGTGTTCATTCTCTGGCCCAAATTGGTCTCCAGTGCTGTTCTGGAGCTGCTGCTGCATCCCATGGCATGGTGCTGCATTTCAGTTTGGGTGAGATTTACTTTGTTGTCCTCATTAAGCTTTGACTTGTACACAGCTGAAGATGTGCAAATGATTGATTCTTTGGTGCAGCGGCTGAAAGTCAAGGCAAGGAAGGCGAGAAGAGCCATTCTGAATCAACTTATATTGAATTTGTTTGGAAAATTCTCAGCGAAGAAAGAAAGAAACTGAAAAAAAATGTAGAAAATCAATTTAGCATTTTAATACAACTGAAGTGAATTAAGATATGAAACGTGCTTTCAAATCAAAATGATGTTTCCTTTTTCTTTTTTAATTTTTTTGTCCACATTACATTTTTGACTGATATAATTTGCTGCAATGGATCTCAATTTACAGATGTCTTTAGCCAGCCTCTATCCCTGTATCTCCCTGTGCTGACACACCTGTAACCTGGCCCTAGCCATGGTTTGGGGCTCAGGTTCACAGTGCTGCACACTTGCATAGAGTCTGGCCCTGTCCTCTTCAATACTGCATTGCTGGGGTAGATCCCCTGATTTCAGGGTTTCACAGTGGAGCAGTGGATGGCTCCTGGGAGCGAGCTTGACTATAGTGAGCAGAACAGGACTGACTACCCAAACAGCTTCAAGGCTTCAAGACTGGAATAGCATTGTCCCTTTCCCTGCTGACTTACTGCATTACATAAAAAACAAACCTCTGATCCCTTCCAGCGCTGGCTCATAGTTAAAGGCCCAATATGCAGGAACTGTCATTAAAAACTCACAGTGAATCTCAACCTGGCGAAAGTGAATGTCCTAAAACACATGTCAGAGACTTATCTTATTTTTAGAGGCCTGTACTCTTCATTCCAGAAATGTCACATGAACTATGTATGCTGTTTGAAGTATTTTGAACATGATCACATGGGTAATATTGAGATGAATTTGTGAAAGGTTTTGGAGTCACCAAAATTGTAAGCATTGTTCCTAATAATCCTCCTTCCTCTCTTTTCTCGCAGATATGATATTTGCATCTACAAGAATAAACCATGTGGCACGCTAGGTAAGTAGGATTTTGCTCCGAGAATCTGTTGCAATGATGAAAGCTGTCCCTTAGCTAGAGACGTCATGTCTCACCAGCACATCTTCAGGAGCTTGGCAAGGAAGGGTTGCACCATCCTCATTTCCTAACAAACAGGCTGAGGAGAAGCTGCTTGCCTAACGCTACCGAGAGCAGTGGCAGCAGAGCCAGAAACAGGCCCTGAGTTTCCAGCCCACTAGACTATAGAGCCTCCCTACTTCGGTAAACACTAAAAGCAGCAGTCCAGAGGACGGATGGGCTTTGGAACACTTCACTGTTATATCCCTGGGTCAGATCCAGTGCGATGATTAAGAATCGTTCGCATTTAAGGCTGGTCCATAGCCTAGTGGAGTATTCCTGGCTTAGTGGAGAGAAATAAGACTTTTTTTGTGATGACTATAAAGGGAGTTCTTTATTTAAACTGCTAGACACAGACAGACCCTGCAGCTCTCTTTGGCTGTAGCTCCCAATTTGTCTTGCCCTGGTCTAGACTAAGCAGTCAGGAAGGGATTATTGCTGTGAATCACTTCAGTTAAAAAGAAGTTGGTAGATCTCCGACCTGATGAGGCTGCAGACGAGGTGCCTAGGAGGGAGGTAGAGGCTGGATGGGTCATGGTAGCTGGGCTCCTTCGTTTAATGGAGCCTGCTCGCTTCCCTTGCACTGTGGAGCAGAGCACAGCTGGCCCATGACTGCTTTAGTGGGATACTATATATGCARAGGGTATGGGGAAACCACTGCAATGATCGAAGGGTATTTCTGTGTTTTTCAACCCTACAGATGGAGTCAGGCTGGATTTCAGATTGTAGTGGCTGTGTGTCAAATGCAGACAGTCAAGATGGATTCTGGATTATTCAGTTACCCAGGGTGCTCTGGCAAGGTTTAGATGCCCAAGCCCTTGCATTGGCTAGTCTCAAGTCCCAGCCAAAATAGCCCCCTGGTTGTCCCACAAGCAGCGGCAGTGTGGTGACAAGGCCTGCTCCCCACCTGCACACACAGCCTAGAGTTTGGGTCAGAAATTTGTTTGATTTTGACCTGTCCTTAGCATTTCCAAGCATGTCATGGTGCAAAGTCAGTTAATTGACATGTACTCACTACCCATAAACTCCAAGGTCCATCCCAAAGCCCAGAGCAGCCAATGGGAAGAAAGGTATTTTTAACGGCAGGGTGTGCTCAGTGCTGGTGAGTGTGAAGCACATCATTTAGTCCCCAAATGCAACCCATGTCCCCTACAGATGCTCTGTGCTGGCCCTATGTGACAGCTCTATCTGGCTTCCCTAGGCCTGGCCCCAGTGGGTGGGATGTGYGAACGAGAACGAAGCTGCAGCATCAATGAGGACATTGGCCTGGCTACAGCCTTCACCATTGCCCATGAGATCGGCCACACGTGAGTACTATATCTGAAGAGTTCCCATGGGTGGCCACCACAAGGGAAGGGCTCCTCTAGATTTATTTCTGCTAGCAGTAGCTATAAAATTTCTTTTACACAGGAATTCTGCAGCTCAAGAGATTTAGAAATTTCATTTGTGGTCTATCCAGCGAAGTCAGTGCACAGCAACATCCCTTTGTACCCCAGATCTTTACTATGCTGGATCACAGCGACATGGCTTGAAAGTTCCCTTTTGACATGCTGGATGTTGACATGTTGACATGCTGTTGCACCACCCTGCCATTTGTCCTGCCCCTAGCACCATACAGTACTCAGCACCACCAGAAGGGACTTTTTCCCCCGAGACACTTAGGTCTACCTCTACAGACTTAGTGAGGATCAGTTCTCAGGAGCTTGGGAAGACTTGTTTGTCCGTAGGGGTTTAGTCCTTCTGAAATGGTCAGATCTGATGTTCTGCTTATGTCAGTACACAATGTCTTTGCATATCAGGCCCTTAGATGTCATAATTTAGAGATGTGCCCTCACTGGACTCCTTGCCAGGCCTGTTCCTTTCATCCAGACTGTGCCCAGTCTGCAATAGTTTCTGTTTCTCTGTGACCACACTAGTCCCCTCTGTCAGACTTGCACCTACTTGTGGTTTGCCAGGCCCTTTCTAGGAGGCGGTCCAGTCACCAACATCTTGTTGTCTGGTTTTTCAGGTCAGCCACACCAGTGCAAAAGGTGGGTCAAAAATGCAGCAGTTGATCATGTTTCTATTGCCATGGTAATGTTTTCTAGGTTTGGCATGAATCATGATGGGGTCGGCAACAGCTGTGGCTCCCGTGGGCAAGAAACAGCCAAGCTCATGGCTGCTCACATCACCATGAAGACCAACCCATTTGTATGGTCCACATGCAGCAGGGATTATATCACCAGCTTCCTTGAGTAAGGAATCCATCTCACCTCGCCCTTCCCTCTATCTCTCAGCCAGTACACATCTCCAACCTCTCACAGCCACTTGTGAGGAGTAGGCAAAGCCAAAGAAAAGCCCCAAAGCAAACATCCCGTGCACCTTATGTCTTGCCTCTCAGCGCTTCATCCTGTCCCAACCAGAAATACGCTTTCCTTCTTTCCTCCAGACTTTCCTGTGGTTTGCTTCTCGCCCTAAAGATATTAACTCTATTTACCCTGCAGCTATGAGACCTTTAATTAGGTTCCTCTCTTCCAAGAACTTCACAGATAAATAAATAGCTTCTGAAGGCTTTGGATATTTCCAAAGTTCAGCCAGAAATCACAGAAAAGGGTTGATATGGTAGGGAAGGAGGATTTGGAGACAAGACTCTGGATCTGCACAGTGTAGACAGCTTCCCCACATACTGAGGAGGAGAGTTTTCAGGTGTGAACAAACAACTTAGGAAGGTTTTTTTTTTCTTAAAATATATTTAGGCTTTGGGAGAATAGATTTAGGCTTCTAAGCCCCAGGGTTTTGATGCTATCATCTTACCTGGGTCATGTCTCTGTAGCCCAAGAGAGCTCTTTGTCCAGAGTTCAAGCAGTCCACAAGGTTTCTGTCAAAAAACAAGTAGTCAGGATCAATTTTAGTGAGGCTTTTGGTAGGACATAGCACTACCTAACAGAAAGATTGGATAGATCTTGGATAAGAATTGGAAAAAGCAAGTGTGTAAGGTCATTATGACAAGAGTAGTTTCAGGAAGGTCCGAGTAGCAAAACTTCACTGACAAGGATCAAAATTGAGACACTGCTGTTGTAATATGAAAGCAAACCTTTCTGATGGTCTCTGGAGTGTCCCTCCATCTCAGAAGGTTTGGTTGGAACAGCATGGCTTATCGTGAAATTCCACATCTAGCAGCTCATTTTTGGCCACAGCAAAATCTGTCCCTCTTGACCTTTGACCCCTGGACTCACAACACAGCAAAGCACATTCCATGTACAAGGCTGGAAAAATGTATTAGCAGAGGCTCCCTTGTCCTCAGGTAACCCTGAGAGGTCTCAGCTGGGCTGGCGGAGGATGGTGAGTTCATGTCAGTCCCTCTGTAATTTGTTCTCACCACCCCCACATGAGAACATGGGCCTAAGAGCTTCCTCCATGCCAGTGCTGTGATGTGTGCAAGATCTTGGGACATGGGGCCAGGAGAGTGGTGACAGGGGCATTAATTTAAGGAGAACTTATAGCAGCAAGGAAGGGGGAGGGAAAGACATATTTCTTGCAAAATTTGGATGTTCCTACAAAGGTCTGGCAGGCAGAAGGATGGGGCTTGGAGAGCAGGGGGCCCTCCACACTCAGCACCTCCAGCCGCTCTCAATCATAACTCTGCAGCCGTATAGTGTAAGGGCAGCCACTTCACCTATTCATAGCCAGTGCTAGCAGTGCCGGGGTCCTGGGCTCAGGGCTGCCGGTGTGCTGCAACGCACTGTCTGCTGGACCTTGGACCCTGTAAGGGCAGCCAGGGATTGGTAATAGCCTGCAAAACCTTCAGACTAGAACTTCTAGAATTACCTAGGTATGAACATATGCTTAAAATGTTTCCCCGAATCCATCCCTGAGGACATAAAAGCTCTGAGGACATAAAAGCTCTGAGGACATAGATTGAAAGAGTTTAGAGCATTTTTTCAGCATTGATTATGCCTAGAAATATACTTACCAAAAAGGCCGATAGAATTATCTCTCATAGCAGACCAGCTTGTGAGAGCTTAGCCCCAGGCTGTGACCAGTTTTGCTTGCTGCTGGTTCTCAACCATCTCATTTTCCTACAAACCTTTCCCAGCTCTGATTCTCATCTCTTGCTCCTCATTCCAGCTCCGGGATGGGATTATGCCTGAACAACGCTCCTCCCAAGCAAGACTTTATCTACCCAACGGTGGCTCCGGGACAGGCCTATGATGCAGATGAGCAGTGCCGCTTCCAGTACGGAGTTAAATCTCGCCAGTGTAAATACGGGGTAGAGAGCCTTCCTGCTTTACTATCGGTTTCAAGGGGGTGGAGAACTGGGGCTATACAGGGCAAAGGGCCATGGGGCCATTCCTCTGCTGCCCGCATTGCTTTACTGTCCTGCTTGAAATGAAGGGCACTTGCACATTCCCTGTGAGCTCTGCCTTGCTTCCCTGTGTGAGGACAGAGGAGGTCATCTCATATCTGCTAAGGTTGACCTCAGCTCAGTTTTCGTCACGTTAGTCCTATGGGAAAAGTTCTCTTGCCTCACCTGACACTTTGACTGCTGCTGGACCACAAGGGTTGTAGCTGAATGTCAAGTTGCAGTCCCCTCATACAGACTGCTGTGTCAGTGGAGGTTAGTTAACAGAGTATTTTTCAGAAGCCTTGCTAGAAATCATTATACAAATCACTGCATGCATAAAATTAGAGAGAGAAACTTTTCAGTGAGAGGTCTTCCCAGGTGAGGCAGGCAGATATATTGTGGATGTGTCTTGGCTGAGGCTGCCCACCTAAGGTGCCCCTACCATCACATGCTGACATACCCTTGTACTTGAATCCTGGAAACCACTGAAAGGACAGACTGTTTCAGGAGGAAAGAGTCTTCCTGGACCTCAGCCTGACCTTTTGGTGTGTTTAACATAATGAACGTTGCCAATTACATGAGCAAAACAGTGAGTGGGAAGTGTGTGCACTTGAGGGCTAACTACGTAAAGCATCTGCTTTCCCAAGAGAAAGCAGAAAATCCAGCAATGAGATACACTGGCATCTGTATTGTCTGACAGACACACGTGTATGTATATTTACCCTACTGCAAATCGTGGAAAGCTGTGGAAGAAGGAAAGACGTCAGGTTGGGTTTTGGGTTCTTTTGAAGCCATGTAGATCCAAGCCCATCAGTGGCATTGAAGTCATCTGATATTAATCAGTTTATCATCCTGCATCTTCATCTAGTTAGTTTGGCTAAGAAACAGAAAATGAAATTATTTTCCTCTTCTTGATCTCATGAGCTCATCGGTGATCAAACAACAAAGCTTGGCTCTCACAGGTCCAATACTGTCTTAAGACATGGACCCAGGGCCCCAGATCCTAGGCTCCAGTTTGAAAAGTGCCCCAGAGCCAGCTGGGAGTAGGGCAGATGCAGTCTCAAATTGTGCCCAGAGCATCAGCAGTGGCAGGAAAGATCTGAGTCAGAATGAAGTGGTTGTGTTATCTGATGCTGCGTACTACCGATCTTGCAGTTAGTGTCCCTCCTAATCTGAACCAAAGGCAGGGGAATGGAAACTTTCCACGTTTACATGCCTGTTTCCCAGCTAATTTTTAACTTAAGGAGATACTTCCCAAATACAATACAAGGATTACAAGAGAACAAGATGTCCTTGTGATGACCCTTCTAGCCCAGGCCGTCTTGTGTGTGGTCTGGGAGAGCCACAAAGGGCATAAGGGCTCATGTTTGTAAACCTGTGTTAATGTGCACATCCATCCATTCATCCCCTGCCCCATATAAACAAACTCCAGAGCAATGGCACAAAGATGGGAGCTTCCCTTTCTCTTCTGGTATCTTCCATTTCCATGCCAACATAGAGCAGATTAGGAATAGGATGAAGGCAGAATGAACAGATGTAACAGGTTGAAGCCGGGAAGTTCTTTTTCGGTAAACACCAGCTCATATTTACTAGTAGTCAAACTGGTTCTATAGGAGCAGAATGGAGGAGCCTTTTTTGAGTTGGGAGAGACTTTTTGCTTTCACTGGTTAAAACTAGTTTTAGCTGGGCTTGGGAAAAGGAGTTGGGAACCTAATCCCCTTGCATCTTGGAGGAGGCCAGTTGCAGAGCAGAGGCACTTAGTGCCGACTCCTCAGCATTTTCCTGAAGCCGAGTCAGCCAGTGGCACACTGCTGTTGCAATCCAGGAGTGGAGGGGAAGCACGCAAGTCCTAGGCTTGTGTTTTCACCCCTCTTGGTACCCGAACAGAGGATTCCCAGTCGTTGAGTCAGTTCATCTTGCCTGGGTATCGGTTTCTGTTTAGAGCATGGCTGTTGGCAAGGCCAAGGAATTCCTTACTGAAAGGCTAAAACAAATCTGGAAGGAATGATGAACAGGCTGTTACCTGACTGGAGGCAGGCGGCCTGCAGGAGCTCTGTGTTGTCAGGTCCCACTGCTTTAGCCTCGACCGGTGTCGGCACTTGAGTGCGCCAGCTCCTTCAGGCCATGTCATAGCATTGGCATGCACCACCAACACATCGATGTACGCATCCAGTACACTTCCTGGTGTACTGGAAGTGTGTTAGAAGTGGCTGTGGCGATTTGGACTCCCATCTCAAATCTCAGTTTTCTCCATTGACAATGTGAACCTGTTTCTTTTTAATACTTTCAAATATAACTTAAGTCATGAGATATCATTTTCTGAGGAGCAGGAAGTTTTCCTAAGCTCATTTCAGTAACTAGAGGAGCATAATGATGGCCTGGCAAGAAACCCAGCTCTGGTTTTTAGCTGTTGCTTTGCAGTTTGCAGGTGTTGAGATCTGGACTGGCCGATGCAGTAGCAGAGCAGGTTCCAAGGGTCAGAGCAGCTGTGATGAATTTGCAGAGTCTCTGTCATGGAGCTAACTTTTGGGTGGGCTTTAAATTGACTGGTAGAGGAGATGAAACAGCTGAAGGACCCGTTTGTTTGCTGGAGCTATGAGAGACTGGGATGACTGGAGCTCAGGGTCTGCAGCTCAGACAGCTTCCTGGAAAGAGGGTTGGAGTCTGCAGTCTGGTTTCATTCACTGGGTCAAACTGCACTCCAGAGCCAGTACAGGCAGAGAGCAAAAGTACCCACCTCTGGAGCTGCTTAAGGGCTAGTTCAGTTTTTGGTGTTATTCAGATTATATGTAAAGCAGCTCTAAAACTAACTGCAGAACTGTGCCCTTCAGGACTGTTAAGCTGGCGGAAGATTACCAGAACACAAACAAGCCTAACCATGACCTGCAGTGTGTTCCTATTACAGGAGATGCCAAATTTGACATTAACCATATGCCATATTTACACTCCAAGGGAGTCCCAGCTTTCCTCAGAGACCAGGCGGATCTGGACTCAAGTGGCATAGAGATGCTAATGGTAGCCATCAGGGACTGGCCCTTGTGTTTAGCCTCAACAGCTAAGACCCAAAAACAGAAACATTCCTCAGCTTGTAACCCTGGGAAGAAGGGTTGGAGCAGAGCACAGTGGGATTAACTTGGGACTTATTGGGATGTCTGAGGAGATGAGTTGTGTGTGACGCAAACACTAAGTTTAGATGCATGGAGTAGCTGGGGAGTCAATTCTGGCGCCTTGGCTCATTGACATTCAGAAATCTCAGAAAACCCTGTCCCCAGGAAACATGATTGGGCTAAGTCTGGTGAGTGGGTGATCTGTCAATGGCCTTGGGCTGATTGACACTGGGAACACCTTGCAAGATTTCTTCTCGTTTTTGGTTTTTTTTTTCCTATGCTGAAAACACTTCTGTTATAGTGTCCTAACCCAGCTGGTGCTTTTCAAGCACACCAGTGCGCTGCTACCCCAGTCCTAGCAGCCCCTAGCATGAGTGAATCCTAATCTTGGCTCCATTTCTTTGTCTCTTTCTTTTTCCCTTCCCCTCTCTCCCCCAACATCTCTCTCTTTCCAGGAAGTCTGCAGTGAGTTATGGTGTCTGAGTAAAAGCAACCGCTGCATAACCAACAGCATCCCTGCTGCTGAGGGGACCATATGCCAAACCAATACCATTGAAAAGGGGGTAAGGAAGCCCAGGGCACCGTAGCGCGTTAACAGTGAGGGGCTTCCAGGGATAACCAGGACTATTCGTTCATGTTGGGAAGGGTGGAGTTGACCTAAGAGTACCAGCCACCCCATCCTTCTCCCTGCCTCCTGGATCTCCGTGCTTGGAGGAGCTCCCATCAGCTCAGAGAGGGAGGTTGTGACTCACCAAGGAGCCCAACTGCCCCACACTGTATTGAATTACAGTCCCTGCTCCAGTAAATTTCTTGGTCTCGCTTAGGAGGCCTAGTAATACAATACCAGGCAATGGCTAATGCATTAGACAAGCGTTTTGTTCTTAGGTCTACTGAGGTCCTTTGGGTGTCCTGAGAAAATAAGTTTGGGGTTTTGCCAGTTTCCCCAGAAACTGCATTCTGCAGGTTTCCCCAGGAGGGACAATGTTTTTGTAATGCGCTTTCAGATCTACTTACAAAAAACTGCCTAGAAAAGCTAGGTGTTACGAAACATTAATTTTTCATGCTCACCTGAAAGAGGAAGGTAGGATTTTTCATGACCAGTCATTTTGAAAGTGAATTTTGACTTGACAGTTGCTTACATCTCTGCATTCTCCACATCTCCTACAGCTATTTGCACCAACAAAAGGCAAGTGTGAAACACTTAAAACCAAGTGATTCATACTCCCTTTGCAAGCTGTGAATTGGGGCAATGGAGAATCAGGGCTGGGACGTTCACCATAAAATGGACATGTTTTTCCATTAGAAGAAAAATAATTCCCAAGAAATTCAGGAGTGATTTCAAATCCTTAAGAAGCTGGGAAAGCTCATGTGCAGGAAAGATAGTGGCTTTCACAAATGCATTACTATTTGCAAACAGTCGTCTTAGCTCTGCTGGAAGTTAGACTGAAAAGGATTAAACAGCTCCTGGGACTGAACTTCCCTGCTGCTTGGGAATCACCATATACAATGGGATTTTTTCTACTGGTGGTCTTTCCTCCTGACTGTTCCCACTTTTAAATGCCTGTTTTCCTCCCACTTACTAGTTGTCCTTTGAACTAGGAGTCTTCAAATATCAAAACAAAAGTGAAGTAACGGTAGTCACAGCCCCCAAGACTCATTAGAGCTATTCCTAGTCAAGATATTGACTCATTTTGAATCCCTAGTTACTTTCCTGTGCCTCAATAAGTCCTTCGGTATTAATTCAGGCTTTAGAAGTGGTTTGATATCCTTGGGTGATATCCTTGAGTGAGAGAAAATGYACCTTTATATTAAGTTTCTGGTTCTTCACCAGCTAGAGTTCATGGTTGGTGATYTGTAGAATATGCACTTGGCTGCCCGATGAGCCCTCACACTTCCGCAGTTTGCTAGAGCTGCTCTTTRAGGTCTTTCCTGGCATTTCCCTTTTCAGCTGGCGAAAGCAGAGAGAAAGGCTAGGTCACAGAAACTGTTTGAGCTGTGCAAGATAGGAGATACAGGATGAGTTTCTGTGCTCTGCCACGTGACCTGGAGAGCAGTGAGCAGGGAGAGAGAATATTGAGCTGAGCTCTCTTTGATGAAGACTATTCACCGCATTGTAGACCCTCTGGTTGTTTTCCCCTCCCAAATTTCCAAATTCTCCTTTTTCTTTTTCTCTTCTCTTCTCTTCTCTTCTCTTCTCTTCTCTTCTCTTCTCTTCTCTTCTCTTCTCTTCTCTTCTCTTCTCTTCTCTTTCCTGGCTGTTCCCCTGAAGCCATTATGGCTTCACCTGTGTTAGTCTGACAAGACAAAGTAGGTGACGTTGAGAGCCAGCCCTGAGGGTAGTTTCCCTTGTCCTTGGGGTGTCCCACACCAGCCCAGCTGCTCAGACAGCAGGTTCACAGTCTTGCTGCTTCCTTCTGCGCCAAGTTTGTGTTTTGGTTTGGTTTTCTTTTCTCTCTTTCCTTCTATTTTTTTCCACTATCAAGTGCTTGTTATGCAGGCTGTGGTCAGCACAGTGACTGTGTGGATGGCCTTTCATTACTCATCCTCAGCCTYCTCACATGCCCCTGAGTCATATCTGATCACGCAACCAATGCGTATGTTCATGCCATCTGCAGGGGAGTGAGCCAGGGTCTGCTCTGGCTCCTACAGCTCCTAGCAGCCAGAGTGCAATGGCAGATCTGATCCCAGATGCTCTTAGGAGCCCCACATGTGTGGCAGAGGGTTCCAGATGCTGGTGCAGACTCCTGGATCCTGCCTGCAGAAGCAGCAGTGTCAGTCCGTTGAATCTGGAGCTGCTGCAACCTGGGACACCAGAAAGGCCATTCTTCCCTGCATGTGATCACACCTTTTGAAACCTGCTGGTACACAAGGTGGTTGTTAGCTAAGCATCTTGGAGGTTCATGGTCCATCTTCCCCTGCCAGCTGTGCTGCCACAAAAAGGCTGGTTCAAAGGAGCCAGGAGAAGCCTTGCCAGCAGCTCCAGGGTGGGTGATCAGCTCCTGAAAGGAGCACACAGTGGTTTCTTCCTTCCTGGAATTATCTGAACTCCCAAGGCATGGTGTTTGGCACCACACCCAGAGGAACTGCAGAGGATCTGGCAGTGCCCTGCTCCTTGCAATGTTTGTGACTCCAGGGGGTGCAGGACACTTTCCAGGTCCAAAGGAAATATTTCATATACATGTTTGCATGAGCCTCCCGGGTAACCCTGAGTGGACAGCATGTACAAAAGGTGATACTGTGATTCAGAGGAGAATATACTAGCAGAGCAAGTGAATGCCCTCCATATTGGGAACTTTGCTCCAAGGCTAGCGCAGCTCAGGTTTTAGACTTCACAGCCAGAATCCAGCCATACACCTCCATCTTCGATCCCCGGGGAAACATGGAAATGTTCAGCAGCTGAGCCTGGTCTCTGGTGGCCATGACCACCTCCACCTGGGGCAGGTAGTGACCCAGCAACTGCTCATTACCTGGTAGGTCCAGACAGGATCAAGTCAGCTCCCAGTCCTGAAATTTTTCCCATGTATGACCTGGGCCAGGGAGTTCTCTGGGAGGAGGTCACGTACTCAGGGTCTTTGAAGCTCTGTCTTTCCCCAGTGGTGCTACAAGAGGGAATGTGTACCATTTGGCACCCGACCAGAGGGTGTGGACGGTGCCTGGGGAGCCTGGTCATCCTGGGGAGAATGCAGCAGGACATGTGGAGGAGGTGTATCATCATCCATTCGTCACTGCGACAGCCCGCGGTAGGTGTACATGCACACAGCCGCCTAGTCATGGGCCTGTCCTCTTCTGGCTGCATGGCATCACTGTTTAGATCAATGRGGAAGATGTTAGCCAGGTACTGCAACAGCACTGCACTCACTCCCTGGAGGAATCTGAGGAGAACTGAGTTCACTGGGTCTCAGCATCTGCATTCACATCGAAACTTTCCCCATGTGCTTTTTTTTTTTGGTACTGTTACCTTTGGTGCTGGCACTGCAGTGAATATGGACAGATCCAAAGCCTCTTGGATAGTCCCACCATATGCAGCTTGCAGTTGAGCGCATGAGGTCTATGAGGCTACACTTCTGAACTACACCCCTCCAGGCAGGATCTGTCCTTACAGCGGAGCAGGGCTGGGAAAAGTTACTGTGYTTCTGCGGGTGTGGGGCAGTTGCCAGCAACAAGTGTAGCTCAGAGCCCTGAGCTGTTTCTCCTATCTTGTTCCTGATTCAACAGGCCCACGATCGGAGGAAAGTACTGCCTGGGAGAGCGGAAGCGCTACCGATCCTGTAACACTGATGTAAGTACCACTGGTGGCAGGGTGTTGCATGGGGCTCTCAGGACAATGCTGGGGCTGAGTGCAAGCAAATCATGCTCTGCCGGGAGCAATCCCACAGTGAGGGAAGCAGAGCAGGACTGCACATGCCCGCACCAGCTGCAAGCTTCAGAGAGCAGGTGGGTGATATGTACCTGTGGGGCTTCAGCATCAAGAAAGAATCCACAAAGATAAAAAGGAAAACAGAGAGAGATCAGAGACTTCCAGCACGAGCATGACAGCAACTGTATCTTGCATGCCATGAGGACAGTCTCGGTCAAGTGAGAGACACTCACTGCACAAACGCTGCTCTAGCACCTACTTCCCAAGGCTAGGAGTTAGGCATCATGAGGACCCTACAATTGCACTTCAGCGAAGMTGTACTCAGAGCGTGGAAAAGAATACTAAGTTTGGCCCCAGAAAATGATACTTTTAATATCCACAGGCTGGTAGAGAAGAAAATAGATGCTTTCCCATTGCTTCCCCTGGGCTTTGTGTCTGCCTTTTCATGTGCCTTGCTTATACAATTGCTTGCAAGAACAAGGCTTGCATCTGCAGACGGACCAGCTCTGCCCCAGTGGCTCCTGCCATTTGTCTTCCAATAGTGTTAAGCTTTGCAAGAAGGATGCTCCAGCTGTCACAGCTGAAGTCTATGTCCTTGAAGGGCTGGTTTTGRTCACGGTTGAGAGCCCTATTGCAACTCCTGCCCTCTCAGCAGATAAGCCAGACTCTCTGCTCTTCGCTGACCTCCTGTCTCTGTCCCCACAGGACTGCCCTCCTGGTTCCCAGGACTTCCGAGAGCTGCAGTGTGCTGAATTCGATAACGTCCCCTTCCGAGGGAAGTACTACACCTGGAAGACATACCGAGGAGGTAAGTGATGAGGGCTGGTTTGGTACTCTTCAGAGCATCTCTCAGCTTCAAGCACTTAAGCAGGCAGAGCTGGAGCAGTCTTAGGGCTTTGGTTGCACCCACTCTGCAGGGGCAACTCTCATGGTTCCTATCAGCCTCGTGTCTCCACGCTCTGGGAAGCTCTTAGTCACCATCTCCATCAGCCTAGGCCTTGCAGACTGGCCACTCATTGCGGCRGTGCCTCAGTCCTTGTGGCACACTGCCTGACTGCGGATAAGGGCTCCCTCCGCAGACAGCTGGTCCCAGCACTGAGACATGACTGGCCTGTCATGCCCTTGTCCTGGGTCACATAACTCTGTGCAGTTGCTCTTTAAGTCCTCTGCTTTGCCAAAATTAATTCCAGCAACATTGGAGCTGTTTAGACTCTTTCTTGAGTCTGATAGTTTCCTTAATTATACAGTGAACAAACATGAAGGCAGACAAGAAAAAGGAACTGTAAAAGCAATGCAAACTACCATTCTGTTTCATCCAGCACTCTGTCCCTGCCAGGGTCCTGTATCTGATGGGGCAGAAAGAAAGGGCAGCTCTCCCTGCCCAAGCAGATTAAGATTTCGGCTCCTGCACAAGCAGGAAGGGATCCAAACTACTGGATCTTGCAAAAAGCAGTGCCCCTTTCTTCCCTGAGGTCAGTCCTAGCGTGTGCTGCAGAAGTGTCTAGCTAAGCAGAGGGGGTGGGAGGAGGTCTCCATGGCAGAAATCTCTTAATAATGAGAAAGAACAGTGCGTCTCCTTCATGTAGTTAATGAACTTGACTGGGGAAATCCTTCGCAGCTGTGTAAATAAGCACACCTCCCAGCGGGGCTTCTGCAACCAGAGCAGATGTGCTGAGGCTGCAGGGGATGGATCAATAAAAATGTAATAAAATTGCAAAGTAATAAGTCACACAAAGACCCCAGTGGATGCTGAGGTGGAAAATAGCCCCACAAGCTGGATCTGCCCTAGCTCAGACCTCTCTCTTCTCCTCACTGAGAGACAGGCATGGCCCCACAGTCCAAGTGCAGGCGTGGGCCCAGTGAATGATTGGCCAGTTGCACAAGTCCCTGTGTTTCAGTCTGACCTTGACATTGATTCTTGCTTTGGCCTTAAAAAAAAATCTTTTCCTCTCTTTCTACTTCAGCTTCCTCTTCCATAAAATTAGGTGATAAAACTTGTCTTCCTCCCAGAAGGCTGTGTGCTGTGGTATATTCATGTTTTGAAGGGATCAGGATGTTCTCTGTCTCAGAAGCTCTCCAGATTGGCTTTGGATAATTGTGGTGTTATTTAGCAGTTATGCCTTTTGTATTCAGAGTCAAAGGGTATCACAGTATTCCTCTGTAGTGATACAGGTAAGGATGAGGTATAAGCAGGGAAGTGATTTGTCCATGTTGGCAAAAACAGAGGTGAGCTGGAACCCACATCTCCTCAGCCTGGTCTGGAAGCCAAACTAGGAGAACTCCTGTCTCTCACCTTTGAAGAAACTACATGCTGAAACCTGCCTGTCTATGATCCATCAGCTAGTGACTCCTGCCAGGTTTAGTAGTAGCCTCTCTGCAGGGCCTAGACTGTCTCAGCTGGACTCTCTGATCATTTGGGACCATGGCAGCATTAGGGCATCATCACTGTTTTCTCCGTTACGAATTTCTTTGCCCAGGTCTGACCAATCTGGCAGGACCCTGGCACCATGAATGCTCGCCTCTTTATCTGCCAATGGGATTCTGTGATATTTGATGTCACACCAGGGTGTCAGAGGCACATCTAGGAAGGCAGCAGTGATTGTCCCTTGCATGTCCACCTCTGCCATGCTATAGACCAGATGCTTCTGGGGAGTGTCTGTTCCCTGGTGGCTCTCCAAGCACCTTCCCTCTCTTGTCCTCCATTCGCTGTGAGTGATTTTCTCTCAGGACCCATGTTCTTCCTCTCCAGACCCTGTGCTAGCAGACATGCCAGCTTCAGCAGCCCTCGGTCCTGTCCCCCCAACCTCAAGTGTCAGTGAAGCAATGGGCTCTGCAGTTGTTTTCCTCACTTGCTCTTGGCTGCCTGTGAGTCTCCTGCAGTCCCCAGAGAGCTGCTGAGGCAACAGGCATATGCCACGTCCTTCTCTCTGATACAAGCAGCCTCCTAGGATCCAAATGTGTTGGCAGCCTTATCCCCAGGTAGTTTTTCTTCTAGCTCATAGTGAATCTGCTCTTCAGATTGCTTTTGGACATGTGTCTCCTCTCCAGGACAGGTTCACCGTCTTGGCTGTCAGCACTTCCAGGCTCCCAGCACATCCACTTCCTGGGGATAAGCTGCTCCTCCTCCTTCCCCTTGGCCTCTAGTTCAGCAATAGCCTTTAGAAGAGCTCCTGTGTCAGCTGTGAGCCTCTTCCTCTGCTGAGCTCAGCCATTGCGTTTGTCATTGCACCATTAACCCAACCCCTTGCTGAAAGGCATGCTGGTGTGAGTGATGGGCTGTCCACACTATTCACCCATCAGACACTAGCCTGGTGGCCGCTACCCTTGCTGGACATGGCATGAAGCACCCATGTGCTGAAGACAGCACATATCCCTGTGGCTTGGATGGAGAAGGGCACAGATCCCACAGAGAATTTGGGAAGGGAAGGAGCAATCCACTGAAAGCCTGGCCCCAGCTACCAGGTCACTGGCAAGTGGAGGTTGGTTTTGCATGGGGCCGGTACAGCATGTTTTCCTGGCACTGATTTATAATGGTCCTGGAGCCCAGACCCCAGGAGTGTAAGATACACAGCCCCAGTGAGAAGCGCTGAGCTCAGCCTTTCAGAGTTTAACAGTCAGCAGATACCTCATGGAATGCGGCTTTAATTGTTTGTTTATTTTGTTTTATTCGCTTAGTTATTCATTTTGCTTTTGCGGATATAAGAGCCAAGGGAGAGTGGAATGGCTCATGGGGCTGAGAGTGCGATGGGGAGGAGCAGGGGCTCACAGAAAACAGGAGATTGCTCATCATAAATTGTAATGCACTTTAATTCCTCTATGAGCCAGGGCAGGCAGGAGGAACAAAATTCATTCTCTGAGGCACAGTGGAGTGGGTGGATGCAGTCAGTGCCCACAGCAGACCTTGCTGTTGTTGACTTTGGACTGGCCAGCCCAGAGCAAAAGAACACACGTTTCTCTGTGAGCCTGATAAATGGCTTGTGGATTTACCTCTTTGAGATCAGGGGCTTAGGATTTGCAGTGCAGACCCTGTGTTGCTCAGGGCTCTGTGCTGCTTATCTGCTGCTCATTTTCCAGCTGCGTGGGGGCAGGTAACGCTTGCTGGAAAGTAGGCAGACTGAGAGGATCCCACTCGATTTGTGGAAACAGCTGCTTCTTCTATGGCGGACTCACCTTTGCGCATGTGAAAACATGTACTGCAGAGTCTGTCCTACCCAAATGCATTGCCAAATTAATGGTTAGGCTTGAGCTGAAGCATCCGTTTCGCACCGTGCAGATGTTGGTAATGCTGCTTTGCAGGCATCAGTGAGACGGCACGAGAGAATGTAGAGCACTGCTGCCATCCTGAAGGCACAGCTCCCACCAAAGTGTTCACACTCTGCTTCTCTGGGAGAAGAGAGAGTGTTGGATCCTTGCTTTTTATGAAAATCTGGTCCTCAATTTCCACATGCAGTAACCTTGAAGCTGGCATTCCAAAGGGTCTTTTGGGGCTCCTCATTATCACCACCTTCTTGTTGCTGTGATCATGAGAAAACACAAAGTATTACCTCTCATGGAAATAAGTTTTCGCTGGTCTAGGCATCGATACAGGATAAGTCAGTGAGTTGTCTTTAGAAAGGTGCTTCTTTAAGAAATAACTTTGCAGCAGAGCTCTTGGGTAAAGCTCAGTGCTGAGGCTGAGTTTTGCAGCGAGGGCCATGCAGCCTCCAACTGACCATTTTTCTCTTCTCTGAAGAGCTGTTAGGAATAAGTTTCAGAAATGAGTCACTTGCCCTTGCCACCCCCAGCCCCTCTCCCAGGATGACCTGGGAGCCTTCACAGAATCACAGAATGGGTAAGGTTGGAAGGGACTTCTGGAGATCATCTAGTCCAACCGCCCTGCTCAAGCAGGGTCACCTAGAGCATGTTAGACACGGTTGCATCCACGCAGGCCTTGACTGTCTCCAGAGAAGGAGACTCCACAACCTCTCTGGCCAACCTGTTCCAGTGCTCTGTCACTCTCACAGAGAAGAAATTCCTCCTCACATTCAGGCGGAACTTCCAGTGCTTCAGTTTCTGCCCATTGCCTCTTGTCCTTTCACATGTGACAACTGAAAAGAGTTTAACTCCGTCCCCTTGACACCCTCCCTTCAGGTACTTATACACATTGATGAGATCCCCCCTCAGTCTTCTCTTCTCCAGGCTAAACAGGCCCAGCTCTCACAGCCGTTCCTCAGGGGGCAGATGCTCCARCCCTCTGATCATCCTYGTAGCCCTAYGCTGGACTCTCTCCAGTTGCTCCATATCTCTCTTGTACTGGGGAGCCCAGAACTGGACACAGTACTCGAGATGCAGCCTCACCAGGGCTGAGTAGAGGGGCAGGATCACCTCCCTCGACCTGCTGGCAACACTCTTCCTAATGCACCCCAGGATACCACTGGCCTTCCTGGCCACAAGGGCACATTGCTGCCACATAGTCAACTTGTCGTCCACCAGCACTCCCTGGTCCTTCCCTGCAGAGCTGCTTTCCAGCAGGTCAGCCCCCAGCCTGTACTGGTGCCTAGCATTATTTCTCCCTAGGTGCAGGACCGTGCACTTGCCCTTGATGAACCTCCTGARGTTCCTCTCCGCCCAGCTCTGCAGCCTCTCCAGGTCTCTCTGAATGGCAGCACAGCCCTCAGGTGTATCAGCCACTGCTCCCAGCTTGGTGTCATCGGCAAACGTGCAGAGCAGGCACTCTGTCCCTTCATCCAGGTCTTGGATGAATAAGTTGAACAAGCCTTCCTGAGCTGCTGCTGCACTGTGTCCAGTGCCAACACCTGAAGAAACCATGGTTCCTACTGGAAACCACTGTGAAATGAGGAGTTGGGGCCTCTTGGTTTTCCCACATTCCCAGCAACACCTACCTTCATACTCTGCATGGAAAAAGGCACCCAAAAGCTCCCCGTTGACATCTCTAGCAGGACTGGTGGAGCATGGCAGTGCTCTTTTACTGAGGCATTTCCCAGAGCTATTCTCCATTACTAAGATCCCTGTTATTTTAGTTAGTGGAAAAGTAGCCCAAAGATTTCAGCCTTTCACAGCTTGATTATATACCTTTTTCCACATCTATAGCCATAATGAGGAAGCAGATGTCAATGTGGAATTATCCCTATCTCTCTCTCTCTCTCTTTTTTTTTTCTTCCCTTCACTCTCTAGTCTTCCTTCTTCACTCTCCTAAGGTTTAAGTCTTAAACCTTTTATTTTAAGGGCAAAAATCTTTCCGATCAGCAAGCCTTTCTTAAATCCCTTCCCAAACAGCTGGACAAGTCCAGTCAGCTATCTTCGGCACCGAGAAGTTTCTCAGGCCTGGGCTGTCCTGAGAGCAGGCTGCAGGGATAAGAGCATCCATGGGGATGTCCAGTGGGGTCTGGGACTTGTGCAGAGCAACTGCTGCATGACAAACACTGCTGGTGATGGGCACTGAATTCCCCTGTTGTTCTTCACCACTGCTYGCCTTTGAAAGAGGGTTAAATTGTTGTGGATTTAAGCGTGTGCGCGCGCACACATGCAGCTCCTCCTAGGCTCCAATACAGTGAGGAAATCACTGCGGACATCCCCTGCTCTTGGACTCAGCATCATTTTTGCAGCAGTGTAGCAAAATCAGGGCACTTAAGGCAAAGGAAGGAATTTAGCCTCATGCCGCCAATCCCTGATCTTTTCTTTTTTTTTCTTTTCTTTCTTTTTTTTTCTCCTGCTTGTTATGTTTTTCATTCCAGTTTTCCCTGCCGGCTTCTCTTGCCAGGCCATAATGATTACRCTCTGGGCTGCTTGTTGCTGAAGGAGGCTGGGCTGGCAGCCGGCTGGGCACAAAGCAGCAGCTACGAGGAGCAATGATAAAAAAGAAGATCCTGTAGCAAATTAGGAGCTGCTAAAATGGAGATGAGGCTGCATGAGGGGTTAGCTGCTTCCTGGGGAACTGGAACAAGGTGTCTGCACTAGTCTCACCTCTCTTGTAGGGCAGCAGGAGAGAAGGAAGTGGACTAGGGAGTGTTTGCACAACAGTTTAAAGAAACATTTGAGAGTCCTAAAATGAAAGTCCAAGTTTCTGGCTGTTTCTCAGCTCTGCTTTTGTTGCATAATCTGCTCTGTGCTCAAATGATGACAGGAAGGAAAGCACTGCCTTTGAGAAGAGCTGGAGAGAGAGGGAGAGCTGGGGGCCAGACTGGGGCTAGAGAATCCCCTGCTGTGGATGGAGCRCAGGATCACCCGCTGCAGTGGCGCAAGGCCATGGGAAGGAAAGGTGGCTCCCAAAGCAAGCAAGTGCTGGCTGAATGGCAGAAATGGCTTGGGAAGGGGCAGCATGAGCCTCTCCCCAAGTAGGCATGGTGGTCACATTTGCAGGGTACACAGTTGCCAAGGGACCCGGTGGCATGGCCTGAGAGCTGCAAGGTCCTGTAGCTTTGATGTAAAACTCCCCAGTGTGGCAGTCCCCTAAGATGTTCCCATTTTCTTACTTTGTTGTTGACAGTTTCCATCCAAGGTCAGCCTGGGCAACACTGGGGCCAGGTTGCCACGCTCTGGGCTCAGGCATGCAGCGGTGGATGGCTCTGAGATTTCAGTGTCTCACCTGAGATGCAGCTGAACTATGTGCCCCTGTGGTCCTGGTGCCCCCCCATCAGGCAGGATGAAACACAGCATGAAAGGATCTAAGCAGTCCCTGGTGTGGCAGGGAAGTGGTTGGCTGATCAACCTCCTTCTCCAAGGGCTTGCCCAGGCCTCCTACTCAACAGCATGCCTCCAAGCAGCTGATTCCCTCTCATGGGTCTCATCCTGTTCCTTCCTCCCCYGGCTTTGCTCTTCCTTCCCCCAGCTGCAGTCGAGGGCTCCCAGGCACAGCTGGTTCTGCTCCCCTCCAGCTGCCCCTTTGATGTTCTCTAATGACTTGCAGCTTTGGCAGATTTTGGTTGCTGGCGGCCCACAGGCTGCTAGGTGCTTCCCAGCGCTGACAGGTGGCTCACCACTGCTGCTGGTGCCTACAGGAATGAACCACTGCAGCTTGGGGATGTGCCTCTCTGCTAGGGACCCGCAGGCTGTTGGGTCTCCTTGGGATGATCAGGAAATGCAATGAGAGCTGCAGTTTGGACTAGCATTTGATAAAGTCTGATGAGAGGAGAGAAGAAATTACTCTGTCCAAATCTCTCCTTCCCTAACAGGTCCAGCCTTTGGGATCACCTTGGACAAGTCACTTAAGAGCTTGCTGCCTCAGTTTCCCTGTCTGTAAATGAGGATATTGAGTGCCTTTGCAGACTGCTGGGTGATCCAGGAGTGACCAACATCAGATGTTGTTTCTTTTCTTCATCACATGATGCCTGTGTTTTCTGGCTGAGCAGTGGGGACAGTGTCTCACGTGTTTGGCATCATGTCTATTTCCTGAGTCTCTGTCTCGGTGCCCATCACCAGAGGCAGTATCTGGGCTCTTCCGTGTGTCCCTCTGCTAGGTGGGGGCAACCTCATCGGCACCTGGAGCTGCCCATCTGGATCAGGTCTATGAGAGAGGCCATGGGTAAGGTCTAGGAGAGAGGGGAAGGCAACAATTATCAAGGTTGAGCTGGCTGCATCCTTCTACTCTATCCTTGGCTGCTTCACTTAAACCTCCATTTCTTTCCTAGGGGGTGTGAAAGCCTGTTCCCTCAATTGCTTGGCTGAGGGCTTCAACTTTTACACAGAGAGAGCGGCAGCTGTGGTGGATGGGACACCATGTCGGCAGGACTCCAATGACATCTGTGTCAACGGGGAGTGCAAGGTACTGCCAGCCACGGGGGAGCTGGGAGAGGCTCAGAAGCAGGAGGTGAGGGCAATCTCTGGCTCCAGGGTAGAGGAACAATGCCCTCCACATGCCCACATGGCCATGGGCATCCCTCTGCCATGGCCCCAGCTCTTCCCAGGCACCCAGGTTACCTGCGAGAGCGTATGTCTGTCCTGGGGCTCATGTCTGTCCACTCCAGGCACCAAGCCCTCCGTTGGCCTGCATTAAGCAAAGGGTCTTTGCCTTTACAGCCCACATACTTCCAGCCACTTGATATTTCCTTCTCCCAGTCCCTTTGAAATGGGATCTGGAGGGCTGTAAAAGTTTAATTATAACAGAGAAGAGCTTTGGGAATGGTGAATTTCCCCAGCAGGCAGGCTGCCTCTCTGGCTTTGTCTGTCTCCCTTCCTGTGTCTCTGGGATCTCTTTKTGTCTCTCTGTGGGTCTGAATATCCAGGGAAACAAAGAAGCAATTGCAACATAGGTGGGCAGGGCTGCTTAGCCTTCCCCCAACTAACACACCACAATAGCAGCGGGGCAGAGTGCCAGAGGCTTTGTACRGGCTTGTGACCAGGGAATGGGCTCCTGGAGGACCCGGCTCTGCTTGGGCAGCTGCAACTCCATCAGCTCAGCACAGGCAGTGGCAAGGCTTCAGCCCACACTGTCTTCGGTCACTGGGTCCGTCCAGGAGCAAGGCAATAGCACAGTGTAGCATCTAGCACTGCCCCAGGGCCTATCTGGAGGATAGGACTCAAAGTGCTGCTGGTGTCCAAGCAGGGAAAGTTTTGGCCCTACTAATAACCAGCACTGGATGCAGCCTCACTCCACCTTCACTATTTTCTTTGTCCTGCAGTTTCTGGGTTTCTACTTGTGCCCCACAGGCTTGTTGGCCTTGTGAGATCTCCAAGGACCTGTTTTTGAATAGKGATGGCAGAAAGCTTGGGCTTGGAGGAGATGACCTTGCTGAGCCCTCCCTGATATGAGGTGCAGTAGAGAAGCAGGGAAATGGAGTCTGAAGAAGTCGCCTGTTCCTCAGGACGTTGCCAGTCAAATGTGTGGAGGACAAGGTTCCCCACCAAGATGGCTAATTCCCTCCTGCTCCTTCCTCTAGCACGTGGGCTGTGACCGTGTCCTGGGCTCTGACTCAAAGGAGGACAAGTGTCGTGTGTGTGGGGGAGATGGCAGCACCTGTGAGACCATTGAGGGCGTCTTCAACCAGTCCCTGCAAGAGGGAGGTATGGAGTAGCCACTTCAGCAGGCATTACTCACCCTCAGGTCCCCCTCACCTGGCCCTTCTGGGGCCTGGGGCACCTCATGGATTCAGCCTGCTTCTGGGGACACAACACACAGAGCAGATAGGGAAGTATCACAGAGGAACATCCCAAAGGGTCAGATCAGGCTGGAAGGAGGGAGTAAATCACTGCTGTCCACTGCTGAGCCCCAAGTCCCCAACACTGAGCACTGAGCTCCATCCTAGGTCCCCAGCTCATGCTCCTCTCAAGCTGCACTTTGGCTCTTGCCTTGTAGTCTCATGCAAGGTCCCTGCTGCTCTGGGACCTGCAGCTAGGCACAAGGTTGGGCGCGGGGTCCCAGGGCCATGCTTAGCCCGGGGGCACTCTGTGGGGCTCTGAAGGTTTCCCCAGAGCTTCCAGCCCTGCAACAGCCTTGCCACATTGCAGGTCCCATGCGATGAGCCAGCGCTCCAAGGCCAAGCCTGCATGCAAACCTCTGTCCTGATACCAGCCATCTTTTCACCGGAATGGGCAGCACAAGTGTATAGACTGTAACATTTTTCATGTTTAACTGCAGTAGGTTGCTAAACAACCATTTCTGCAGGGCTAATGCCTCATTTAGTGTTTCAACACTTGTGTAAGGTGGTGRCACGCACCTCCACTTGGGGCTCAGAGGCTGAGCATCTCTGCTCACCTTCTCTTGGGGTTTTGCAGGGTACGAGGAGGTGATCCAGATTCCCAAGGGCTCTGTCCACATCGACATCCGGGAGCTGAACCTCTCCGTCAACTATCTAGGTGAGAAGGGGCTGGATGGCACTGAAATCCCAGTCGGAAACCTGTTGGCCTGCCAAAGCACTTTTTATTGTGATTCCAGGGTGTAGAGAAAGCCCACATAGAAAGCTTTTCACTGCAGCGGAGGATGGGGCTGGGGGTCCAGGCTTGGCAGTGAAAGAGAAGAGAAGATGGCAAGGAATGAAAAATAGACCTACTCACATAGAATCATAGAATCAATAAGGTTGGAAGGGACCTCTGGATCCAGATCATCTAGTCCAGCCTCCCTGCTCAAGCAGGGTCACCTAGAGCATGTTAGACACGGTTGCATCCACGCAGGCCTTGACTGTCTSCAGAGAAGGAGACTCCACAACCTCTCTGGCCAACCTGTTCCCGTGCTCTGTCACTCTCACAGAGAAGAAATTCCTCCTCACATTCAGGCGGAACTTCCAGTGCTTCAGTTTCTGCCCATTGCCTCTTGTCCTGTCACACAGGACAACTGAAAGGAGTTTGTCCCCGTCCCCTTGACACCCTCCCTTCAGGTACTTATACAGATTGATAAGATCCCCCCTCAGTCTTCTCTTCTCCAGGCTAAACAGGCCCAGCTCTCACAGCCGTTCCTCAGAGGGCAGGTGCTCCAGCYCTCTGATCATCCTCGTAGCCCTACGCTGGACTCTCTCCAGTAGCTCCATCTTCCTTGGGCTCAATTATCCGGCCAGGCTCCAGCTCATAGTTTTCCTAATGAACTTTTCCCTCTCCACCCCTTGTCTTTTCTTTCTGTCCTTCAAGCAATCTACAGCTATGGCAGATGGATGGGGAGGGGAGCTCCCTGCCTGCCCACTGCTGTTTGCCTCCATGGCAGCTCTCTGGGAGCAGGAGCCTACCGGGATGCTGGTGTTGGTGAGAGGTCACAGTAGGGCTCTTCCCACAGCATCCCTCCAGGCCAACTCCCTTTGCAGGGTTCAGGGATGTTCTCAAATCTCTCTGCCTGGCTTAGGTTAACTGTGCTCATCTGAACTGAATTTGTGTGCGCTACAGGCACAGCCCAAGCTCGTATCTCTACGCACTGCTACCACCAGTCCTCCAAGATGTGTTCCTCCACCCCAGGTGGGAGGCAAGGGAGCGTCCTCCATCCTCATCAATACAAAACATCCTTCCCACCCCAGAGCATCGGGCCAATGAGGTTGTCAGGAGCCGTGAGTGCAACAAGTGATGTGTATCCAAGAGGAAGGGTCTGTGGGAGAGAGAGCTAGGAGAGCATGGGAATGTGAGCCCAAGSGAGTGAGTAGATCTCCCTCTAGCGACTCACTTCAGCAACCACAGCATCCAGCCCAGGCTCCTGCACACCAGCATCTTACCTTAGCCTCAGCAGCCAAGACCCGGGTTGTATGACTGTATTTGACCCTGCCTTTGTGGCTACAGCTGGTCACATCACCAGATGTGCCTGTCACCACGCCAGGGAGCTGGCACAGCTGGCTAGATATTCCTGCACCACCATGCATCCGCAGTGCAGGAACTGAGAGTCTGAGACCAAGGAGACAAGCACGTTAGTCCCATCTCTGCTAAAGACTTTCTGCGTGGCCTTGACACAGGCACTTACTCACTCCACCTATTYCCTCCCTGTAAAATGAATCTCATTTACCCTGTATTGTGACAATGCTCTAAYGCTGATAGATGAAAAATGCTGGGCCAAAGCTAGATACAGGCACATTTAGCCCTTCTACTAACCACTTTTTCCCTTGTCCCTCCAGCGTTGAAAGGAGGGAATGGCGAATATTACATCAATGGGAAACTCTCCATTGACCCTCCGAGGCGCTTCGATATTGCAGGCACGACATTTCACTACAGGAGATCCCCAGATGAGCCTGAATCATTGGAGGCCTTGGGGCCCACCAACATCACCCTCATTGTCATGGTTGGTAACAGCACTTTCCCTCATACCCCCAGTAGGCCTTATCTGGGCTAAAGAGACCTTGCAATGACCACTTGGGAATGAGTGCTAATCTGCCTCTGTAATTGTTGTCTCAGGTAAAAGAGACATAACAATCAGAGGTAAAATTGACTAAGTTCTCAAATCTCCCTCCCTAGATCTGCCAGGCTTTGGAATAAAATTGATCTGTAAGTGCACAGGATCTTGTTCTCTGATCATGACTCTGTTGCCTTTATGGCTCCACCATGGTTACCACTGGTGGCTGCCATGTCAAGCTGGAAGGGCTCTGACACCATCTGGACAGTCATGGCCATCCTGGACTTTGATGGCACTGATGTGTTGATGGTACCTTTCTCCACAGGTCCTTGTGCGGACAGAGCTACAGGGTATTCGGTACAAGTTCAACGCACCCATCAGCAGGGATGCCTCGAACCAGTATTCCTGGCACTACACCCCATGGACCAAATGCTCAGCGATATGTGCAGGGGGTAAGTGGTTTAATCTCATGTCGACTGGGAGAGGACACGTCTATCTGCAACTCTGCGACTCCCACACACGATGTCTGGACCATAAAAGAYGGCACACAGCCATTGGCATCTGCTTTGCTCTTAGATTTCTATATAGTCCCACCCTACGCTCAGCCACTTGCAACCTGGTCTCAGTCAGTCTGGTCCTGTGGACAGTGACTGGATAAACAATCTGGATGCTGTTCTTCAGTTAGACTGCAGGCATAGGTAGTAAAGATGATGAAGGGTGGCATGATATGCTTGAAATTCATTGACTTTGGTGATGCAGAGCAGATCAACTGGTCGTAACAGCCCCTCTGGCCTTCAGATCTACGTGTTTGTGAATTGAAGCATGTTAGATGTTTCCCTGAATCCCTTGGGCTAGTTCTTGTGGGGATGGAAGCAAAATTTTATGTGCCATGTCTGATGTCTCTGGAGGTCCTGGCTGCAAATGTCTGAACAAGTATTCAGAAGAAGAGAGAGGCAGTTTCCAGAGCAAAGTGTAATTATGTTTCCTACTTAAATCTAGGGACCTCAATTTGACCTTGTGTATTAGGTCTCAGCAAATGGAGTGCCAGAGAATGATGTTTTCATCTCTTCTTTCAGCTGTGGCCCCCAGATTTGTCCRGAAAGGGTCACAAGGCAAAGGTTAGAACAAGGTGACATCCCAGAATCCTTTGATCCTACCCCCCTCTACAAACCCTGCAGGTTCCTGCCCTGGCTAACCAGCTTTTAGCCCATCCAGCCAACTCTGGAGATGTTAGAGGAAGAGGAAGCTTTGGTTATGAATAGAAATACTTGGTAGTGTGCAGTGGCAAGTGTCTGCTCTGCTACATTGCCCACATGGGAGCGGAGCCGTGGGACAGTGCACCTGCAGCCTAGCTCAGCACTAGCCTCAGGTTTGCTCTCTCTCTCTCTCTCTCTTCTTGCCGGCAGGCAGCCAAATCCAGTCTGTCATATGCAAGAAACTCTCCGACAGCTCAACTGTCTTCAACCATTTTTGTAGCCCTGAAACCAGAATGCCAGAGCGGCAGAGGCCATGCAACACTGAACCATGCCCCCCAGCGTGAGTACCACAGCTTGGAGCAGGCAGAGGGAGGGCTCGTGGAAAAGCCAGTATGCAAGGAGGATGGGAATAATATTTGACACAAATCCTGGAGATGAGTGAAGTTTTCCCACTTTTTTTCCCCTTCCCAAKTCGGAGTCCTCTGCCACAATCCCCAGGGCAGGGTGATGCTAACTGTCTGGGACAGCTCTGCAGAGATGTGCAGAGCAGAGCAGTGTGCCAGCCAAGGAACACCTCCGTAGTATGACATCTTCCCAGCCACTGTGCTCCTTGCAGAAAGAAGTCCTCCACACCTGGCCTTTCTGGTACTGAGTTGATATTCAGCACTGTCCTTTAGAAACTCTCCCTGCTTCTCCCTTGATTGCTCAGTGGTCCAAGTAGAACTGCCTGGGAGGTTGTGGCCAGGTCAGGAATAGGGCTACATACCCACAGGGCAACCACGGACCACCCTGCACATTGCCAGCTTTAATGTTCTCCCTGTCCCCAGCTGGGTGATTGGGAACTGGTCTGAATGCAGCCGAAGCTGCAACGAGGGTGTTCGCACACGGAGTGTCTTCTGCAAGCGTAAGATCTCTACCACTGAGGAGAAGACCTTGGATGATGCCTCCTGCCCCCAGCCACGGCCCAAGATGCTTGAGCCTTGCAACAATCAGACGTGCCCCCCGGAGTGGGTCGCCCTGGACTGGTCAGAGGTGAGCACTCATCTCTGTCCTCAGCTCTCTGATGCCATCTCTGATGGCTCCCTTGGAGCACAGAGTGCTGGTGATCACTGCTGCCCATGGAGAGCGTAACTTGGGCAATTAYCCTCTTGTAGCTAAGGAGATGGGCTAAGTGGGACCACTTATGGAGGTGAGCCCATGATGCCTGTCTCTGCACTTCGCTGCACATCCTGACCAAGCATCTCCTCTCTTGGCAGTGCACCCCCAGCTGTGGGCCAGGTTTCCGCCACCGCATTGTGCTCTGCAAGAGCGGCGACCACAGCACAACGTTGCCCACCTCTCAGTGCCCTGAAGGCTCCAAGCCCCCGACCAGCATGAGGTGCAACCTGCGGCGCTGCCCACCCCCGCGCTGGGTGACTGGCGAGTGGGGAGAGGTACTATTACTTCTTTCTGTGGTGTTACTGCAGGAGAGGAAAAACTTCCATACCCAAAATCCCAAGGTTCCTGAGCCTTTTACCTATGAGTTGCCTGGCCCTTGTCAGTGTGGTCATTACCATGTCAGTGTGACACAGAGCTGCCCCTACAGCTCCCTGCCCTGGCAGTTGTCAGCCTCCTGGAGGATATGCCCAGGCACCGGCATTTGCAGCATGGTGCCATAAATATCTGATAACATCCTGCTGGCAATAACCTCGCTGCCTCTGCTGTGTCCTGAGGAGAAACTGAACTCCCTAGCCAGCTTCATGGTGCCAGGCACTCTCTGCTTTGCTCTGCACATGCAAAAGGCAAGAATAGGGTGAAAGAAAAGAGCATCTGAGTGTGGCTGATAGGATCCATGGGGGCAAAGGAACCAGGTGCCTTCTCCGCATGGTTGGAGGTATCTAAACACCTCTCTGTAAGCCTCCCTGGCATCCCCATGCTCTTTCTTCCAGTTTCCTTAGATCTGGGTCTTCAAACCTCTGCAATAGCTGGCAAGGAGTGTCCTGCCAGGGGGATGCATCTGGATGGGGTATTGACCCTCTCAGTCACAGCCTAGGGGCCATATAACTGCCAGCAGGGATGGATGGAGACAAACGCAGCCCTAAAGAGGGCCATGCAGCAGCTCAGTGATACTAGGACTTGGGCAGCCCTTGCTGGGCACACAAGCAGAGCAGACATGAGTTTGCCTGCAGCAGACTAAGCCCTTAGGGTGCCGATTTCTGAGCCTATGGGCTCTGCAATTGGGCTGGTGGGGCAGGGGGGTCATCTCAGAACAGCAGGCTGGAGGCAGACAGTGGGGACATAACAGTAGAGAAGGAGGTGGCTGGCCACAGTCCATGCAGCTGCAAGGACACCTGGTGGTCACCACGAGCTTGGCCATCCCTGTCTGGCATTCCCTTGCCGGCAGCTGTGATGCCTCTCATTCCAGCACTGCTCGCACCAACCACCAGCGCTGCTCGCATCAGCTCTGCTCTGCAGTGGGCCAGCTGCCAGTGGGGCCACTGCAGCGCCGTCAGCCAGGCATCTCTGCCCTCAGAACTGCACAGAGGCCCCGGTCCTCCCATTGGGCCACAGCAGCTGCAGCAGGATTGCAGGGACAATCTCATCAAGCATGCTTCACCTTTCCTAAGGGCTACCCGTGCCCTACTCCCCCCTGGGTTATTAAGGGCTTAGAGCAGTCACTGCAGCTCTGTGTTGTGCTGTTTCCCAACAGTGCTCTGCGCAGTGCGGCCTTGGCCAGCAAAGACGATCCGTCCAGTGCCTGGCTCACACCGGGCAGCCATCCAGCGACTGCGTGGAGACCCTGCAGCCGCCCGGCATGCAGCAGTGTGAGACCAAGTGCGAATCAGGACCTACGGACAACCCTGAAGGTGAAGGGCTGGGGTTGGGGGAGAAACGCTGAGCCCTGCTGACTGCAGGGCTGTGCATCTCTTCTCCGGGGCCATGCCGTGCAGAGCCAGCACAGCCAGAATTTGGATCTTGATGGCTGCGCTGTGGGGCAGGCTCTTGTGGGGTGCTCATGGAGGCTCTGCAGCCCAGATGGGGTGCGGCAGGGCACTAACCTGGAAGGGCTCTAACCCTGTTTCCCTCTGTCACCCGCGCAGAGTGCAAGGATGTGAACAAGGTGGCCTACTGCCCKCTCGTCCTGAAGTTCAAGTTCTGCAGCCGGACCTACTTCCGACAGATGTGCTGTAAAACATGCCAGGGGCACTAGGAACAGAGCAAAGTGACCCCCGTGGGAAAACTGGAAGGCAAAAGCTACGCTGGAGGGCAGTCGAGCCATGCCCTTCCTCTCTGCCCCTGGGAATCTCCCCTGGATCCAACACAGACACTGGTTGTGCTGCCGGTGGGAGCCGGCGTCACCCCACCCCATTCCCCAAGGACACGCACCCTTCCCTCCCAAGCACCCCAATGGCAAGATTCCAGCTAAACCACTGCCAGCCGCTCCAGAGATTGCCACAGCCAAGCACGAGAGGAGCTGGTCACCGCGGTGGGAGCAGGAGAAGCTGGGCAGAGCGCGGCAACAAGGACATTACTTGAAATTCTGACATTGTTATTTATTTAGTAGCGGACCTAGGTCCTGCAGGCGCCAGCCAATGGCCACCAAGACGGTACCATTAGCCCTGCTCTCACCTCGCCCTGCTTGGTGCCCAGATCCTGAAGGCATCATGGGGCATCGCAGTCAATCGTGGGGCATCTCTGGGGAGGCTGAGCACACTGTCTGCCATTGCGTTTCCCTGGGGGGCATCGCAGGGGACATGGGAAGGAGATTTCAGCCACCGCAGGCAATGAGCACAGCTTGGTGCTGTCGGCTTGTGTGGACAGGGAAGAGCCACTGTGTGGAGCAGGGTGGGAGCAGGAATCTTGTTTTCTGCATTTGTGTCCTGCCACCCTGGGACCTGCAGCAGGTGATGGAGAGCAGGCCATGTGGTGAGCAGAGCAGCAACACCAGTTCCACTGGGAGAGGGGGCTGGTCAGACTCTCTCAACATGCTTTGATTTGAGATTTCCCCAATTTTTCCTGAGTGTTTTTGTTACAGAGCCATTTTGAAGCATGAGCTGAGGTCAGGGCTCAGCAATGCCAGGGCTTGCATGGTCACTTAGTGGAAGTCAGAGACATTCCAGTCTGCAGGAAACAAAGCAAGGGAGGATGCAAGGCGAGAATGTCTTGGTCAGAGAGTCCCCATTGCCCAGCCATGGACCAGGACCCAGGTCCCCACAGGGCCTCCCCCTCATTGAGCAAGGTGGCTTCCATGGCTGCTTTACCCCAAAACATGCTTTGCAATTGCTGCATGCCGCCGTGGCCCCCGGGTGCCAGTGCAGATGCCACCTCCCTCCTCTGCCCCCAGGAGACTCCAGTGATGGGAAAAGAGTAGGCTTGAAATTTCTCCAGGTCACCTCCCTTCAGGCAAAATCTGGGCCATTGCGCCTATCCCTCCATGTGGCCCATGGGAGCAAAGGGCCGGATGAGATCTGAATTTCCAATGTACAAAAGCATGTGCTTTATTTTATTTTTATTATTATTGTTGTTGTTGTCGTTGTTATTTTCAGGCTTTCCTGCATCACAAAGATGGAAAAGCTCGTCAGAGCCCCCCAGTTCTGTTCCCCTCACGGGTCATCCTTAGGGTGAAGAGATGAGGTTGACCCTCTTTCCCCAAGCAAACCCCCCTGCCCTGCAGGGCCCCTCGGCTCACCTTCGCCGGGTGCATTTTTCCCTGCTCAGCAGTCAATCACCGCTTCTCTGGTGCTCAATGAATGCCAACTGGCTGGCGAGTGGGTGTTAATTTGTCTTCCTTCTCGGCACGATAGCATTTTGGGGAGGGAAGGGAGTGTTTTCACCTTTTCATATAGATATATATAATGAAAAATGTTTAAAGTACTAACTCTGAGGAGGAGTGACGTAACGGCATGATTTATAATAAAGGAGTAGCTAYGATCCCGGGTGCAGCTTCTGGTCCCAGTGTCGTTTCTCTGGTCCCTTGGATCCTGCCTGGGCTTCCGGGACTGGTGGCCATCAGCGCCTACCCACACCGAGATGCTCCTTATGCACSCCTCGAAAGAGGGGTCTGGGCAGCCAGGGAGGGCTTTCCCTGCACCCGCAGGGACTGGAGCGGGTCAGAGACATCTCCCACCCCCAGCCAGGGGGGCAAGGCAGGACTCCAAGTTGTGGGGAGGGCGATGAGCCAGCTCTCGGCTTGTTGGAGGCAGAAGCTCCCAAAGTTGGCATTGCCTGCTAGAAGCCCAGCTTCTTGCAAAAAGTACCCCTGTCTGTTGTCTTTCTGTTTCCTGAGCCTTCATTTGGCCCTTTTCCACCTTCAACTACCCAATGAGAAGTTTTTATTTTAAATGAGATATGAGAGGGTCTAAAGTGCTGCGGCGTGAGGAGTGTGAGCCGCTTCACCTCTGTGGTGTTGGCTTTTCCCAAAGTTGCAAGGCTTAGAAACTTTCCCTGCACCGACCTTGCGATCTGAGCAGAAGAGGAAGAGTTGGGAAAACTCCTCTGAGAACTTGAGCTTTGGGGGTGAAYGTGCAGGACTTGGCACACACACCTCTAGCAGAGATTTTGGCTGTGACTCAGCCATTCACCCTGCTTGGAGAGAACAATTTTAATTCCTCTTATTTGCTGGTTTCTGTTCCTGCTTCTTGAGTCCAGAAATGGCACTGCTGAGGGCAAGAACAGGTTTGACATCGGTACTGCGCAGGGAAGTACAATCCCAGCATCGGATCCATCCAAAGCCTTTTCCATCTCTTCCATGGAATCCTTGGGACCWTGCCTGAATTAAGCCTGATCCTGTCGAACACCTGATGGATTTGCAGGAGTTCAGCGTCTCCAGCCAAGATATCTCAAACTGCTGACTTGGATGCTGCATTTTCACAAGTTTCGCTGCTAACGAGAACAAGTAGGATTCTCAAAAAACATCTTGTTTTGTCCCAGGAACATATTTTGAAGGCTTTGAATTCCGTCGTGTCCTTAGTTTCTGCTCACATCCAGGYTTTTTCCACCCCAATGGTGAGGCTGAAATGTGATTTCTTAGAAAGAAAGAGCAGCCCAGAGACTTTTCTGAAGTTTCTTCAGTCCAGGAATCGGGGCACTGTGAGACACACCAAGCAGCCTGATAATATCTCGCGGGCGGTAACGCTTTGCTTAGCGCCTGCATTTGAATTGCAGCACCTCGCTCTAGCTTAAATAGTTTCTCTGCCGAGTGCTTGCATGCGAGCCATGCTCACCGCCTTCAGCGTGGCAAAACGGTCTGGTGAAAATGCTCGTGAGCAGTTTTTTCTGCCCAGCTCCCAACCCCYGGCTCAATAAGCCTTTGCCAGGCATATCGCAAACACTCGCCGAGTTGCCACCCGCTGAACAGCTCGCCTCCTGCAGGAGCTGCTTGGGCACTGAGCAGTTTTAGATGCAGCGTATGCTGGCATAAAGACACTGCAAGAGAGTTGGAAAAAGTGGTGACTGATAAAGCAGCTTGCTCCTAAAAGCAAAGCCTCTGCCCACACCCATCCACCCTGCCGGGGGACGTCAAACTGGAGCCCCAGCGCGGGCAAAAGGGTTTTGCAAAGGCTTGGAGCATCCCTTCGCGACCAAACCAGGGAGCCTTGGCACTAGCTGCATCCACAGGATGATGAGTTCGGCGCCAGCGGCACCCATCTCCAGCCGAGCTGGGGCACCTGGGGCAGGGCCACCCGCACACTCTCCCCTCCCACCTCGGCAGAGGAAAGCAGCCCTCGATCTCCCCACTTCCCCGTCAGAGCAGCTCAGTGCTCAATGAGGAAGTGGGAGGAGGAAAAAAAAAAAAGAAAAAATTAGTTGCAATCGGTAGCCGCAGCAGAAACACGAAGCGAATTGCCAGGGGATGGACCCAGGTGCCTCGTGACAGGAGCCCTCCCAGGTGCCAGGGTGGCACACGCAGCACAGCGACACCATGGTGAGTGCACGGGGGGGACTGCGGGGCACAGACGGGTCTCCCTGTGCCCTGGGGTGGGCACGTGCCACCCAGTTTTCTCTGCAATCCTGGGACGTGGTCTGCCCTGGCGCCTCCTCGTTCTCACAGCCCATCTTGGGCTCGGTCACCCTGTCCCAGCCACAGCCGCTGTGCCGCCACTAGTGCCCATGGATTCAAGGAGGAGGCGAGAGCCACCAGGGCCACCAGGATAGCCAGCAGGTGCAAGGTGCCAGCAAGTCAGGACTGAGCAAGGTGCTGGGGCATGGCTGCTGGGAGCAGCTGGGGCTGGGTGCCGGGTGCTGCCTGTGGGGTGGCCTGATGGCACCAACTGCTGGGAGCCCATTAGTGCCAGTAAACTGGTGAGAATTGGGTGCAGGGGACGGGGCTGCTACAAGGGCAGTGGCACCATCCAAAGCTAGAAGTTGCTCCAGAGGAAGGAGTAGAGGAAGATGAAGACTTGAAACAGGCTGGCTACAGGCTAACGGGGGTGGAGGAAGCTAGGACTGAGCCAAGGAGGCTGGAAAGGCCCCTGGGGTGCCGCAGGAGAGGAAGGACCAGAGCTGAAAGAGAAATAGCTCAGGGCAAAAATAGAGCTTTTATTTTCCCCTCCTGAGATGGAGAACCAAGGGATCCCAGCAGCGCAGTGAGATGCTCAGGCTGGGGGCGAGGTGAATGCACAGGGCGGCCACAGCCTCATCCGCCAGGCTCACGGCTCCAATCCAGCCGTGTTTGCAGCCCTCATCTCCCCATCCAGCAGTGAAGCGGGACCATGGCGAGGGGGAGCGGGAGCTGCTGGCCTCTCCCCACCACCGCTGGACCAGCTGCATTGCTGCCCCATGGGAGGATGCTCYGGTGCAACCTCTTCCCTGCCGCACCATCCCTCTGCCCCCACCTTCACTGCGAGACACCAACGCCTTCCTCTTCCTGCTACCATCTGAGGCCTGAAGACACTTTGTGGCTTCCCCCAAAGGGCTCTACAAGCCCAGCTGCCACCCTGCAGCACCTAACCACACCCCACAGGGTCATCCCATTTCCCCAGGGAAAACAGCCAGGCTCCCAAATCCCCACTAGGGTTTGGCTCCGGGACAGCTCTGCCCATCCTGGTGAGCACTGCTCCTATAGCTCTGACCTTGCAGATAGTATTGCAATGCCCCATGCTGCTCTTCTGAGTATTTCCGGTGATTTCACAGTATATTGGTTGCACTGGGATTTGCCCTTTCTCAAAAAAAGGGTGCCAACCTCAGCTGCCTTGGCTCCGTGTTCAGAGCCCGCTGCAGCTTTTCGCAGCGGTGGGCACCTGAGCTCCAGAGGAAAAGCAAATGCTGTTTTGCAACACTGTTTTGCAATGACTTTTCGCTCCCTGGCAGGGGGCTGAGGGGTCCATCAGTGCAGCCAGGAGCAGTTCGCTGCTGTGCCCAGTGCAGCAGCAGCAGAGAAAGGGCCTTTTTGCAGCACAGCTGCAGAGGGCCTGCTGCTGGCCTTTCCCTCTTGCCTGAGGACCGACAACATCACCCACTCGTGACTGCACAGAGCTTCAGCCTGAATGAAGCACATGCAGCTATTGCACCTGGGCAAGGGGACGACCAGGTCGGGGGGATGCATTTCCAAATGCGGCTTTTCGGTACCACATCTCAGCCAGAGCCAGCATAGCCCCAAACCATGCGTCCGCTCCCTCTCCCACAGAAGCCCTTTGTGCTCAGCTAAGCAGTGCAGAAGAACAAGCCCCAGCTCGAATTGGGGCTCAAGCACCCTTGTCAGAGCAATGCCCCAGATATCCCTGTGGTGGGGCTTTGTCAGGGACACCGTCACAGCCAGGAAGCCACCCCCGCCACACTGGGGGTGTCAGCTCAAAAGTGCCTGGGTTGCAACAACAGAAATGCTGCTATTTGCCTGAATTCAGAGCCACTGCAGCTGGTAGCAGCACATGGTGCCTGAGGGCACCGGGGCACAGAGAGTCCTCAGGGTCCATTCCATTGCTGTCAGGCCTTAGAGTTGCATTCAGGGTTTTCTTTTTGTTGTTGTTTTTTGGGGGGAGCACCAGATATTTGGCTGCTGCTCTGGGGTCGGTATTAAATCCCAGCACCCTGCGAGGGCAGAGCTGGTTGGGGAGCAGAGAGTATTTGTAAGCATCCGTGGGCYGGGTAGCAGGGGCTGCTGGGCAAGACCCAAGGAGCAAAAGCAGGGGGATACAGAGATGCTTCCCGACCGGGCCAGGCAAGAAAATGGAAGGGCCTGAAAAAACCCAAAGCCTGGCAGATAAAACAAAGCAAAAGGGGAACAGCCGAAAAGGGGAAATGGAAGGAGCAAGCGGCTGGGGCGAGGGCGGAGGGAAGAGAAGTGAAATCGGTGTACGGGCAAAAAAAGGAAACGCAGGGGTAGGCAGCAGTGAGACAGCACGTGGAGGAGCCAAGACAGCTCTGGGCAGACACGTCACCTCCTGGGCTGCCCCGGGGCCCCCATGTCCCCATTGCAGCCCCCGGGCGGGCAGCTCACTGCAGCTCTGCACTGAGCAGCAAAGGCAGCAGGTTTCTTTTGTAGCCATGAGGACGAGAGGCCTTACAGGGGGAATTTCTTGTTTGATCGGGTCCTTTTTTGCTTTTATTTGCAAGGTGAAATCTTCCTCTCTCATCCCCAGGAAGGGCCCTTGCCAGTCCCGCAAATGCTTAAATTGCAGCTAACAAAATTTTCCTTCCACCTCGTTGTCATGAGAGGATGGAGTCAGGCCACTTCTGGGGCTTTTTGCTCTGTGGTCGGAAAGTGGTTAGTTGCATTCTCCTGGGTAGGGAGGAAACGGTGCCCAAGAACCATTTATATCTGTGCCCCAGGGCTGCTACTTTTGCCCGTCACCACCCTCAAGCGGAGATGCAGTAGGAGGCAGCAATCCAAGAGTGCACCAGGTTGGGCAAACACCAGCAGGCTGCYGTCAGATTTTTTGCTTTTTTCCTGGGATATTTTTGCAGGTAGAGCCTAGGAACCAATTGCTTTTTCCCTACTCAGGGCTGCTGTGGCAATTTATCCACTCATTAAGGAGGAGAGTGATCTTGCAAATAGGCCACTTTGCTTCTTGCTTAGGCACTGCTTCCCCAGAGCAGGGTTTTAGAAGCTTTGCAGACCCCCTGGTCCCCATGTGGTGCTGCTGGCACCCCTATGCAGTGGCTCTCGCCATCTCCCTTCAGGGAAGCAAGGAGCGCTTCCACTGGCAGAGCCACAAYGTCAAGCAGAGYGGCGTGGATGACATGGTGCTGCTCTCCAAGATCGCCGAGGACGCCATCGTGGAGAACCTTAAGAAGCGCTTTATGGACGATTACATCTTCGTATCCTTCCCAGGGCCATGTGCGGGAGCTTTGCAGGGGAAGCAGGTCAACCCAGGGTTGTCCTGGTGCTTCCAGGTTGCCCTGGTCCCAGGATAGAGTTGGGATTAGCCTGTGGGAATACAGGTGGCTTCACCCCTTTATACTCTGCCACCCTGCCCAGTCCGAGTGATTCATCGCTAACTGGGGAAAGGGCCCATCTCTGCTGCCTGCAGCACGGTCCTACTGGCTTGTAGCTCACTCCTTWGCCCACCGGGGCTGCGGGGCAACATGTTGAATGGAGGCAGGGACAGAGTCTGCTGCACCAGTCCGGATGCCGCAGCACAAGCGTGGGAGCCTACCTGACCCCCACCTACCCACCCCCGGAGGTGCCCGCTGCCGCCACAGTGCACCCAGAGACCTTGGCCAGCCCCAGCGCACAGCCCACGGCAGGTGCACTGAGACGGCAGGACGGGGGGTGACCCCAGTCCAGGCTCACTGGCTGACACAACCCCATTTACAAGCCACTCTGCAGAGATACTGCCACTGCCACAGACCGTTCTGTGGGCCTCCATGCCCTGCAACACCACCTGGATCCCTCCTTTCCAGCCTCCAGGCATCAAAGATTGCAAAGCAAGCTGTAACCAAGATCCTCATCTGACTTCTTCCTCAATTCCCACAGCCCTGTGAAATCCCCACTGGGAGCCAGATTCTGACAGCCACATTTGCATCCCCTCCTGCTGTTCCCCAGGCTGACAGCCCTCCAAGCTGCCATCTTTCCCCAGGCTCAGGCGTCCTCCATGGTGCCATGTCCTCCCTCCCCAGTCATAGATCCAGGGTCAGGGTCTCCGTGCCACCCCCCGGGGATGCTCGCAGCTGCAACCTGGGGAGCCGTGTTCTTTGGATGCCGTGGGATGGAGCCTCCCCATGCTGCCAGGATTTCACCTCCACACCACTGGAGACCTCCAGCAATGTCAAATCCAATCAGAAAAACTGCAATGATCCTTGGGGAGGATCAGGAGCAATCTCGTAGACCTGGAGGGGAGAAGCCACCTTTTAGCTAAGTCTTTGCTTTCCATTGCTCTCAGGCTGGTTCAGACACCACCGGGTGAGTACAGGGTGCTGCTAAATCCCTCTGTCCTGCCCAATGTTGCCCCGTGCCATCACCCAGATGGGCTTTCACATGGGCACTGCCTGCTCTCCATATCGAAGWGATACTGCTCAGCACCATGCCTTACACTCTGCAGCTCTTGCACTTCATTAGCACTGGCTGAGCAAGGCAGGACAGACAGGGCCAGCGTCCWGCCATGTCAGAGATTTGTGGTAGGGCTTTGAGAGGTGCCCACTTTACCACAAAGGGATGCTCTCACTCCTTGATTGCCCCCAGCTAGGGGACACAGCACAGTGGCTCAGCATTCCTGCAGCATCCATCTGCTCCCTGCTGCTCCCAGCCCTGGCAGCTGCCAGGTTGGGCTGAGATAGGAAAAAAATCACTAAATTGAAGGACAGGGCAATGTGGTGGCTTGGGGTGGCTGCTCGGCTGGGGGAGAGGCTGGTGCATGCAGCGGGACTGATCTCACTACTGAAAGCGGCTGTGGTTTCCCTGAAGATGAAGCTGTGGCCTTACAAGGCGATGCGCTGTCTGGGACAGGCAGTGACGCGGTGCTCCTCCTTGCTCTTACAGCCGCCATGGGGCTTTAAATGCATTTGGGGGTTGGGTTTGGGGGTTGGGTTTCTTTTTTTTTCCCCTCTTTTTTGCTAGAAAAGGGAAAAAAGAAAAAACACAACCTGTACCTTCCTTTTTTCTCACCACATTGCACAGAGCCCGCTGCCCTGCCATGACTCAATGCCCCACACTTCTGCATTTCCTGCAAAAGCCTTGTTCTTCCTGCCCCTCAACTCCTCTTCCCCTGCCCTTCCCACCCTTGATGTAGGCTGAAAACAGGATGGTCTACTGTCGCTGCTCTTGCCAAGGGCTCACCCCACCAGTCACCTCTCTGCAGCATCTGCCCAGGCACCAGTGCCTGCTTGGGGCGTTGGAGACTCATCCCCATCCTCCCACCACATCCATCTCTGTTCCCCTTGTTCACAGACTCAGTTCACTGCTTTRCTGTCCCCTGGTCTTTCTCCTCCTCCCCCCTAAAAATCCCGGTGGTATCACAGCACCAGGGCTAGGAGCAGGCAGAAAGCCCCCAAACACGCTTATGCCATTGCTCCCTGGCCTGGCTGTGCTGTTGAGCACTCTTGCAGGAACATCGCCCTGAGGCTGCATCCTGGCATTGGGCAGTGAGCAGGGCAGGRATGGGGGAGACATGAGAGACCACTGGATACACCTTAACCTGCTGCTCAGACCTACATCGGGCCAGTGCTCATCTCCGTTAATCCCTTCAAGCAGATGCCTTACTTCACTGACCGGGAGATCGAACTCTACCAAGGGGCGGTGAGGATGCTGCACGCAGGCTTTGGGAGTTGGGGAAGGGACAGGACGTTGAGCTGAGTTGGGTTCATTTGCTGTATTTGCCTGCAAGTGCCTGGGGGCTCCCCCATGACTAGCCCCATCCTCCCTCCGGGTGCTGTGGGAATCAGTATTCCTGAACCAGACTGACACTCCAGTTTAGGGTCAGTAACAAGACTCAGGAGCAAATCTGCAGGCCTGGGAAATTCAGGTAACAAAGATCAGCAAAAAAACAACCCAAATGTGGTACAATGCAACCCCAAAGGACATTAACTCTGCCACAGAGAGACACTACAAAAGAGCTGAGAAAATGTACAAAACGCCTCCGTCAAGCTCACTATTTTTTTGCAGCCTAGAGGGCATGCCCCATCTCTGCTGCTTGTTTGTTCCCTCAAGCAGTGTGTGGGCAGAGTCAAGGTGATTTGGAGCTGGAGCCTGTCTGTGGTGGCAGAGAGGCTGCTCTGTGCTCAGTGCTACTTTCCCTGTACCCTCTCCAGGCTCAGTATGAAAATCCCCCCCATATCTATGCCCTCACCGACAACATGTACCGGAACATGCTGATTGACGGGGAGAATCAATGCGTCATCATCAGGTACGAGGTCGGTCGAGGGTGAGAGTTGGGCCTCACTGCCACCAGGACCCCCCAGACCCAGCTACCTCCTTCCCCAGAGACCCATCACACAGCCTGTTTCCCTCTCAGTCAAGTGAGACCAAGGCTGCGCCGCTTAAGGCACTGTACAAGCAAGAAAGCAGACGGTTCTCACCCCTGGGGGTACCTGAAGCCCAGTGCAGGGCTGCGGGTGATCCAACACAGGGGAGATGCTTGGAGGGACCCCAGCATCCAGGCCATGGCCTCGTGGCTGCAACAAGCTGTCGTTCCCTGCARGAACTGAGCCTTGTGCAACACAGTTTTCCGGTTGTGTGTTGCAAGGGAACTGGTCAGGATATGGGGCAAGTCCCAAGACTTCCCCTTTAGGTTCCAAAGTCCCGTGTTCTGCCCCCAAATCCAGCAATAAGAAGTCCAAAATCTCCTCACAGAGTAGCCAGCCTTGCTCCCAGTGATGGGATCTAGCCCCATTTCTGTCCCAGGATGTTCTCAAAGCAGTAGCAGCCCCCATCCCCTGTCACGTGTGCAGGATCCCAGACACGAGATAGCCCAGCCCTGGGACCCCAGGGCTCCCTGCACCGCTCCAGCAGCCTACAGCATGGGGCTTATTCAGGGCTAGGCCCTTGGCAGTGCCTGACCCCAGGGCTGTTCATCCCCCCATGTCCCAGACTGAGGGTCTGCACTGGGGACAAGGGGACCTGGCTCTGCTCCCTGGGCCAGGCATTTCTGCACCCTTCATTTCTCTGCCTGGGTGTTTCCACAGCGGAGAAAGTGGGGCTGGAAAAACAGTGGCAGCGAAATACATCATGGGCTACATCTCCAAAGTGTCTGGAGGYGGAGAGAAAGTGCAGGTACTGTTCCCGTGCTTGGCTGGGCATCTGCTTCGCCTCTGTCCATCCCCTCTCTGCTCCCTGCCTCCCCCAAACCCTGCTTTCTTCTCTATCTACAGCATCTGCCTGGGGCAGGGAAGCAGGGAGACCTCAGGGATGCAATCAGCTCTGAGCCAGGGTGCTCCCTGGCGGGACCCCGCAGGGACACTGGGTGCCCCCCTGCTCAGCCTTGTCCCCTCCTCTCATCCCCAGCATGTGAAGGACATCATCCTGCAGTCCAATCCTTTGCTGGAAGCATTTGGGAATGCCAAAACCGTCAGGAACAACAACTCCAGCCGCTTTGTAAGTCTCTGGGGCAAGATACTGTGAGCCTGGGTCATGCTGAGGGGCAGCACATCCTCATCTGGATCCATCCCAGCAGTGCCCAGAGCCAGGTAGCTGGAGCACTGATGTTATTAGCATGCAGATGGGGGAGAGGCGGAGCCGAAGGCAGAGGGTTTCTACTAGACCCTGGGAGGAAGTGACACAGCCTCGCGCCTGCAGGCTCTGAGTGGCGACATGTCCCATTGGCAGGGGAAGTACTTCGAAATCCAGTTCAGCCGGGGCGGCGAGCCTGATGGAGGGAAGATCTCCAACTTTCTCCTAGAGAAGTCTCGGGTGGTGAGCCAGAACGAGAACGAGAGGAACTTCCACATCTACTACCAGGTACGGGCACACCAGCACCCACTGCATGGGCACCTACAAGTGCCACTCCTGGGTAGCCACAGCTTCCGTTCACTCTCCTTGCACCTGGTAGCTCATTGAAGGGGCATCCCAAGAGCAACGTCAGAACCTGGGCATCGTGACACCTGATTATTACTACTACTTGAACCAGTCGGACACCTACCAAGTGGATGGCACCAATGACCGCAGCGATTTCCATGAGACCATGGTGAGCGAGTGTGGGGGTTCCCTGAGCCTGTGTGCCACCATCTGCTGCTGGGCATGGGCTGATGGGCTCTTCACACCCCCTCCTAGAATGCCATGCAGGTAATTGGCATCTGTGGAGAGGACCAGCAACTGGTGCTGCAGATCGTGGCGGGGATCCTGCATCTCGGGAACATCAGCTTCCGGGAAGAGGGCAACTACGCCCAGGTGGAAAATGCTGATGGTGAGTACACTGGCACCCACATTGTTCAACAGCACAAGCAGAGATGCTCATGGAGATCCTTCACATTTGAACGCAAATTTCTCACAGCACATATCCCTCAGCAGAAGAAAGAAGGGGCATCAGCATCTTCCCCACTTTAGAAATTGGAAAACTGAGGCAGTAAGCAAGGAAATTACACAACCATAGTTAGAAAGTAGGGTATTGATGCCAGAAGTCCTGTTTGTCAGTCTCCTGCAGTAATTTAGTAGAGGGAGGACACCATCCCATGTCTAGTTGCTAGACTGAAGCTGTCTCTTCCTTTTTTGGGCTCCACCAGGGTGTAGGAGGGTCTGGCAGCCCCTGCAGTTGCAGGCAGCATCYCTGAGATGCATGTCCACTCTGACCACCCTCCCTTTGTCCAGCACTGGCCTTCCCTGCCTACCTGCTGGGGATCAACCAGAACCGGCTCAACGACAAGGTCACCAGCAGGAAAATGGACAGCAAGTGGGGCGGCCGCTCGGAGTCCATCAACGTCACCCTCAATGTGGAACAGGCAGCCTACACCCGGGATGCCCTGGCCAAAGGCCTCTACGCACGAGTCTTTGACTTTCTAGTGGAGGTGCGTGCCTCCACAGCTCCATCGCAGATGGGGATGCTCTCACCAGGTAGCAGATGCCCCTTCTCTGAAGGGGGTAACTCTTAGCCCCGTCTTCTGCTAAGGCACAAAGAGCTTTTGTTTGGTGCTTGGGCCATAAGCGCAGCAGATGGGATGGGAAGAGCTGGCGATATCCTTGAGATGACCTCAGAAATGGGGCATGAGGTGATGACATGGGTGAAGTGTCTCAGGGCATCAGCCAGACAGGGAAGAGGTATGAGCAGAGGCCATCCACTCCAGTGTACAATCCGCCAAACTGGCAGGAGCTCTCAATGAATGGGGTTTGAGCTGTCTCTCCTTGCAGTCTATTAACCGGGCCATGCGGAAGCCACATGAGGAATACAGCATTGGGGTGCTGGACATCTATGGCTTCGAAATATTCCAGGTACTGGTTGCTTTCCTGTAAAAGCCCAGCGGGGGGACTGTCCATCAGCCCCTCTGGTGACATGAAGGGGCAGAAACCAGTTCAGACATACCTTTTTTTYTCTCTTCCATTCTCCTCTGCAATTTTACAGAAAAATGGCTTTGAACAATTCTGCATTAACTTTGTGAATGAGAAGCTGCAGCAGATCTTCATAGAGTTGACCCTCAAGGCAGAGCAGGTACAGGGGACTGTGCATGGTTGGGGGTGGGGGAAGAGCTGAAAGTTGCCCAAAGCCCTGATTCCTGCACCGCAACATCCCAGTGATACAGCGAGAGCAGACAGGCATTGGCAAATCCCAGAAATCACATCTCTAGTCCGGATAGAGAAGGCAACCCAGATCCTTTTTCGTAGGTACTGGCTCAAAAAGTCCAAGCACGGGGGACTTTGCAGGTTGTAGATGACCACTACTCATGAGCAAAGGACAGGAGAGGGCTGCACATGTCCATCCATCTGTCTGCAAGCAGCTGCCCTCACCTCTCTCTCTCTACTCTTCCCTAGGAGGAATATGTGCAGGAAGGCATCAAATGGACCCAGATCCAGTACTTCAATAACAAGGTGGTGTGTGACCTGATTGAAAACAAGCTGGTGAGTGGTGTCCCTTCCTCAAGGAGAGGCTTAAGACACCTGGGGAAAGGGGGGACAGATGGACAGGGTGCTGTTCGTGGTGGGTGGCCAAAGGCAGTTCTGCCAGAGAGCACCCCTGGGCAAGCAGCAGCACCAAGGAGGTAATCTACATCCTTAACCCAAGCACCAATTCAAAGAAATCAGCTTCAAGCAGCACAGGGCAGTTAAAGCCAGACATAAGATTGGGCCGTGCCCAGTCCTCCAGGGCTTCACTCAGGGCACACAGGTCATCCTGGGCTGCCTCCCCTAGAACCCACCTGGGATCATGAGTGTCCTGGACGATGTGTGTGCCACCATGCATGCGACTGGCGAAGGGGCCGACCAGACCCTGTTGCAGAAGCTGCAGGCAGCTGTGGGGACACACGAGCATTTCAACAGCTGGAACTCGGGCTTCGTCATCCATCACTATGCAGGCAAGGTACACGGCAGACACCCCATGCACAAATGCCCCTCTTACGGATGGCACCAAGGGAGGGGCACATGACCCAAGCAGGCTGATCTCCCCCCTCTCCTGGCTCTCTAGGTCTCCTATGACGTGACAGGCTTCTGCGAGCGCAACCGCGACGTGCTCTTTACTGACCTGATTGAGCTCATGCAGAGCAGTGAATAGTAAGTCTGAGGAGCATCTCAGTCCCTGATGATGTCTCTTGAGGGCTCAGTCTGGGTGCAGCATCCTCAAAGCCAGAGGGGAAAACTTGTGTCTTGGACCATCTCGCACTCCTGCCCCAGCCAGTGCCCAGCACCCTGCATCACCCCACAGGGACTGGTGGCATCTCCCTGTTGGGTGCTGCAGAAGCAGCAGTATTCGAGGGATGCTGGTCTGGACGGATGGGGAAATCTGGAGGGATCTGGCTCAACCTTGATGCAGACTGATGCCTCACATTCATGTTTCACAGCAGCAGAAACCGGGGCTGGAGCTGGCTCCTGTGATGGCCCAGCTCTTGCTAAGCCTCCCAGAGTCCTTCAGTTCTCAGCCACTCACTGTTATCTGCCTTTCAGTGGTTTCATCCGGATGCTTTTCCCAGAAAAGCTGGATTCTGACAAAAAGGGCCGACCAACCACAGCAGGCTCCAAAATCAAGGTATGTCCTGGAGGCTGCAGGGCAGCAGATGCTTTTCCCCTGGGCAGCAATGGGGTGCTGGCCTCCTGGCAAAGCCTCCGAATGCTGCTGAGGTTCATCTTTGCAACAGAAACAAGCTAATGACCTGGTGAACACGCTAATGAAGTGCACGCCACACTACATCCGCTGCATCAAACCCAATGAGACCAAGAAACCTAGGGACTGGGAGGAGAGCAGGTAAAGGAGGCCTCTGCATCACAGCACCTGTGAAGCCCAGGGGCCAGTGCACAGCAGGGTCCAGCTTTCCCACAAGAATTGAGCTGCTGAGCAGATCCCTAGGCCGGTTCCTCTCCATAGGAGCTGCAATGCAAGGTCTCTTCCCACCCTGAGCACTTCCCTCACTGCTCTTGGCTCCACAGAGTGAAGCATCAAGTCGAGTACCTGGGGCTGAAGGAGAACATCCGGGTGCGCCGGGCAGGTTTTGCTTACCGTCGTGTCTTCCACAAGTTCCTGCAACGGTGAGCAAATGTTGGGGCCAGCCCCAGATGGAGGGCAGTGAGCCCAGGGCACTCACAGCCCCTCTGCTGGCAGGTACGCCATCCTCACCCCAGAGACGTGGCCCTCCTGGAGAGGAGACGAGCGCCAGGGTGTGCAGCACTTGCTACGGTCTGTTAACATGGATCCAGACCAGTATCAGATGGGCCGGAGCAAGGTGTTCGTCAAGAACCCTGAATCGGTAGGTGGCCCAGCCCTTTCTGTCACCTCGCAGCTCTGCATGGGTCTCGTGGGGTATGAGGGTACCTAGCGAGGAGCACCCTCCAGAAGGGACATCCCTGTGTCCAGCTGGACATCAATTTAGGCCATGCTGGGGTGGTTTGGAAAGGGGATGCTAATACCTGGGAGAAGAGAGGAAGACCCTGGCCAGGTGGCCCCATCCCCAGGTGGGCTCAGCACCCCATGTCCCTTCGCACAGCTCTTCCTCCTTGAAGAGATGCGGGAGCGGAAGTTTGATGGCTTTGCCCGGGTGATCCAGAAGGCCTGGCGACGACACATCGCCATCCGGAAGTATGAGCAGATGCGAGAAGAGGGTAAGACTATGGGGCCAGAGCCGCAGCAGCTGGGACAGGAGCTGGGCAAAGATGGCAGTTCTGGGTGAGGAACAGCACCCCACAAGGATATTCTCAAATGGAGTCAGCCCCATTGCTGCCCACTGGCCTGGCCACCAAAAGAGCAGGACACCAGCAGCCCAGCTCCTAATTGCAGTGCTGATAAGGAAGGGGTGATGGGAGGCTGGAAAGCAGGACGTCTGGGGTCCTCTCTGGGATTTTAAAGGAGGGAGTGGACTTCTTGCTACTATTTCCAGCCCTGAGAGGGGCCATAGGACAGAAATTAGACCCCCTCTCTTGCTCCCTCTCTCCATTTCATTGCCTCCAAAAGGGATGGAGATGAGTAGGACACTCAGTTTTGAGATGGATCCTGCTCCACTGCAGGGTACCGAATTATCAGTATTTGCAGAGTAATAAAGGCCAGTGATTCACCATCCAGCTCCCTTTGCAGCATCTCCCAATGTCTCCAAATGTACAGTGAAAAAATCAAGAGGAAAACCCCACAGTCTGGGATGGTCACCCACGCCCACAATGCAAGGTTTTGAGAGCAATTAATGTGATTAAAATCCAGTAAGGTTCAAACAGCTCAGATGCCTTCTCTGGCATGCAATAAGCCCTACATCCTGCTGCCATGGCTGGTGGGATATCTCACATGGCTCTAGCAGCCAGATTTGTAAGGCCAGGAGATGCTTGGCCCCACAGGCTCCTGGTGCTGAGCTCTTGAGCTCTAGTGGTCCAAGCCACAGGCTCAGCTGCCCAGCTAACAGGGCCCTGACCTGACCAGCATTGCTCTGGGGCCCCACACAGCTTCCAACATCCTCTACAACTTCAAAGAGAGGAGGAGGAACAGCATCAACAGGAATTTTGTGGGTGACTACCTGGGCATGGAGGAACGGCCGGAGCTGCGCCAGTTCATGGCCAAGAGAGAGCGGATAGACTTCGCTGACTCTGTCACCAAGTATGACCGTAGATTTAAGGTAAACAGACCCAGCTGAGGCTCAGGGGAAGGCCTAAGCCAACATTTTCATGACTTAACATGGATGTGCTCAGATGGGACACATGTGGGCCTTGTGTCCCCCAGCGAACATACACTTTGTGTACCTGTGTCCCTCACCTCCTGCTCTTGCCCATTCTCAGCCCATCAAGCGAGACTTCATCCTCACCCCCAAGTACTTCTACCTGATTGGCCGGGAGAAAGTGAAGAAAGGTCCTGAGAAGGGGCAGATCAAGGAAGTGCTCAAGAAGAAGGTGGAGATCCACGCTGTGAGCGGTGTCTCGCTGAGGTGCGTCCCCTAGCATAGGGCTGGGACCACATGTGGGTTCAGAAGGCTCTTCACGACRGGACCAGGAGGTCTTCAGCAGCCCTAGGGGGGTCAGACTTGCTGGTGTGCTGGCCCATCCCAGGTCTCCCACACTTTCTTCATCCTCTGATCTCCGACCCATTGATGGAGATGAGGGTATCAGAGCATCGTACCATGATGGGGAGAGAAGAAATAGGAGACTCATGAGGCTTGACTATGTCCTTGTTTTGGAGGCCTGAGAGGTTTCCCGCTAGGTCAGCCTCCAAATCTGTTAGCTTGGGTTGACCCAAGTGGGCTTGCTCGAAGGCTCAGTCTGGGTCTGATCCAGACTCAGTGAGGCCTCCTGGTTTTCAACCAGCGCTGGCTGGGATCAGCATTGTCTCTGCCCACTGTCTAACACTTCTCTTCTTGGGGTTTTCTCCGAGCAGCACAAAGCAGGATGACTTCTTTATCCTCCATGAGAATGAAGTCGACAATTTCTTGGAGTCAATATTTAAGACGGAGCTCATCAGCTTGCTGTGCAAACGCTACGAGGAGCTTACTCACAGCAAGCTGCACCTCACCTTCAAAGACACGTAAGGAGAGGGTCAGTGCTACAGGCTGGGGTTGACCCTTTCCTCTTATGGCCCAAATTTTCAAGGCCAACCACATGTCCTCATGGAGGGCTGGCTCTGTAACCCCACAGTGGTGTGGGGGGTCCCAAACCTTGGCCTCATGGCCTACCTCTCTCTGCCAGACTGCAGTTCAGGGTGAAGAAGGAGGGCTGGGGCGGCGGCGGAACCCGCAGCGTCACCTTCACGAGAGGCCAGGGCGATGTGGCCACCCTCAAAGCAGGAGGCAAAACCCTTACGGTCAGCATCGGGGACGGGCTCCCCAAGAACTCCAGTGAGTGCTGGTGCCGGGGTGTCCCACTGGGGAAAGGCAGTGGGAGGGCCAGGAGCAACAGGGCAGCAGGGCTATGGCAGCAAGGGGCTGGCAGGGTGAGCCACCATGTGCCTGGATATGGCATGTCATCCTTGAGCACGTGAGCTTGCATTTCACCCAGCAGGACRGTCATGCTGCTGCTCATGTGTTGCAGAGGACTGGGCATGTTGCCCACTCCCCAGCTGTCTCTGAGGACTTCACAAAGCTTATGGAGAACGTCATCTAACAGCAGGTCTTTTGTCCCCCCAGAGCCCACAAGGAAGGGGGTGACACAGAGCAGAGGTTGCCACCGGCCACCAGTAGCCTCCCGAAGTGCCCCACCAGTGCCAACAGGTGAGGGCAATGCCAAAGGGGTCGGCACCGGGGAGCCAGTCCCTGAGGGCAGACCCCAGCCTGGCCCAGTGGCCCCTGCCACCATTGTAACATGCCATTTCTGGGGGGGTCTCCAGGCACTTGCAGGAATGGGGCACCTCAGTTTCCTCGCAGCAACAGCCAGGCACAGCAAGACACCTACGTGGCGCACCGGAAGCAGGCACGGGGACCACCAGTTGCGGCATTGCCCATGCAAAGCAGCCGCAAGGCAAAGACACGGCCCCCGTCCGAGCACAACATGGAGTTCCTCAATGTGCCTGACCAGGGTGTGGCTGGGTAGGTCACAGTACCATCCCCTAGTGTGCCCGGACCAGCCCTGACCTCTCCCTCTCCTTGCTGCTGCCCCCAGACACTGGCTTTTCCTTCCACAGCCAGCTCACCCTCCTGCCACAAGCCAGCTGGACCTGCTCCAGGTGGTCTGGCCATGTCGGGAGGCCTCCTTGGGTCTTCTCCCCTCCAGTTCTCCCAATGCCTGCACTAGAAGGGTCTTCAGTGGGGGGAGATCAAGGCTGGAAGGGAGATATAGCCTGGGCTTGGCTCAATATGCCACATTCTCCCAGGTGCAGCATGATGTCCCACCATATCCTACAAACCTCTTTTAATGTCGTTTATCTTTGACGCTGCAGCATGCAACGGCGGCGAAGTGTGAGCCAGCGGCCCCCTCCAGCTGGGCGCCCCAAGCCTCAGCCCAAGGCAGCCATTCCACGCTGCCAGGCACTGTACCAATAYGTGGGGCAGGATGTGGATGAGCTCAGCTTCAATGTGGGAGACATCATTGACATCCTCTTGGAAGGTACACTCTGGACACTGCTGCCTCAGTACCTCTGGAAAAGCATTCTGCACTCAGGTTTGCAGCATGCCAGCATTGTGTAGATTATTTTGACCTCAAACTGTTGTTTTCCCTCTTCTCCAGATATCTCTGGTTGGTGGAAAGGTCGACTCCATGGCAAGGAAGGCCTTTTCCCTGGGAACTATGTGCAGAAGATCTGAGCTCTATCCAGTGTTTGCATGGCCAGGCGTGATGGGATGCCGCCAGCAGCATCCTCCCACCTCACTTCCTATGAAGACATGCAACACAAGCAAGACCTATATCCCTGCCCAGAGCAGGCTGATGGTGGGCAACAGGCAGCTCTTTGCAGTCAGCTGTGATGTGGAGGCCACTGGACATCTCCAAAGACAGGCTTTGCCAAAATCATTTCCGAGTCCACATGAGATGTGGGCTAGCCAGCTCCATTCTGCTGATGTTGGCATTAAATAAGCATTTCCCCTTCGAGCCAACCACCCTCTGGGCCCCCTAATCCCTTTGCTGGCTGCTGAGCCTGTTCCCCACTCCCACACTGCCCGTACCCACCAGCCAGGGTTGTGCCAGTGGAAATCACTGATTTCTGCAGCTACTTGAAATCACAGCCCTGGAGCAAGGAGCCCTTTGCCAGTGGTGGTTTTGGTCCTCTGACTTTGATGCTGGACAGTTCATATAATGCAAACACAGCAAAACTGAATTTGACGTAAAAAAATAGAGCCAAGAATAAGTATTTTACCCCTGGGTCCCTGCGTGATGACAAGTGCAAATGCATGCAGGAGGCAGCCCCATTCCCCTCACTTTGAATATTGCAAGAAGATGCTGCCGCACGTGGAAACAAGCTTCCCCTGTACACCCAGCTCAGGTGCCTGCACAGCCCTGTGTGATGCTGGACTGCCCAGCATGGCCGGCTGGGACCCATTGGGATTGTAGAAATCTCCCCCACTAGAGCAACGGGGGAGGAAAACGCTGGGGAATGGGGCACGCCGAGACCTGGGCACTGCTGCTGTGCCCGAATTTTATGGGAAAAGAGCTGCAAGGACTGTCTAAGCCAAAGCCCAAAGAGACTTTTTTGTGGCAGAGGTCTGCAGGCTGCTCGAACTGGTCAAAACCCAATGGCTCAGCGGATGTAGCAGTTTGTCATGATTAATAGAGACGTGACTTTCACCAAAGAGCAGGGCAGTGGGGGCTCCTCTCGTGGGGGTACCGAGCGCTGTGCCGTGGCTGGCGGGAGGCAGCTGCGTTCAAGGGCTCCGAGGCTTGCACTCGCTGCAGGGCACATCAGCTGCAGGGGGGAAACATCGTCCTCTGGCCAGGCGGCAGGGATGGCTGTATGGGGGCTGAGTTTCGGCTGATTTTCGCCGTGTTTGGGGTGATCCTTGAGTTCGACTTTTCCCTCCAGGTGGGGTGTTGCTGGTGCTTGTGCCTGCCTTTCCCAGGATCTTATGCCACGCTGACAGCTCGCAGCTACAGCAACACCTCGTCCCTCTTTCCGCACCCTCCATCCTCACCGTCACCCGGGAAAACTGAGGTCTGCGGAGGAGCGATGTCCCAGGATAGACCAAGGAGGATCACCCATCCCCACACCAGCCACAGGGGATGTGGGTTTTGGTAATCCTGCCTCTGGGATTAGCAACAGGGAGCCCCGAGTCCCCGTCCCCCTGACCCTCAACGTCCTGCGGCTGTGCCGCTGTCACAGCATTCCCCAGGGAGGAAGGATGTCGAGGGGGTTGGGGGGGGGTGGAGGGAGCTGGCATCAGGGCTAGTGTCTAACAGCACCGAGGCAGCAGGATTTGTCCCTGACTGCCTTTCGCCCCCTCGCTGGAGACAGCCCTGTTCCCCCACAGGCACCCACAGCCCCAGCTGGGCTGGGGGTCTCAGAGTGTGCCCRAGGGGATGCTTTTGCTCCCCCCATCCCATACTTTTTTTTTTTCAATCCCTTTCTTGATCACCCAGGCGTGCTCCTGTGCTGCAGGGCGCTGGGGCGGAAGTGACGGCAACCCCGCTCCACGCTGCTCCAATGGCACCCTTCCTCCCTGCAGCCCCAGCTCTTCCTCTTCCTCTTCCTCCCACTTGGGGCTCAGCCCCTGCCCCTGGCAAGCAAAACCCTTCTCAAGCCCCAGATATTGGGGGAAGAGGGGGGAGGTATATGGGGGGGGTGGTGATTAGGAGAACCTGTTTCCTCCAGCATGGGGGTGGCACCAGCCAAAAGGCTGCCGGGAAATGAAGTCTGTCTGTCTGTCCTCCATGCTGCAAACTGAGCATCCTTTCACTGTGGGGCCCTGCAGGGAAAACAGAGCCCCRGCTCTTTTTTAATGAGAATAATTAGCTTTGGACGCTCTGGAGATTTAGGAAGCATTTCACCCTGCACCTTCCAGCTCCTCTCCTGGGCCACATGGTGCCCAGCTCCCTGGGCCTGCGTCAGGCCAGGTCCGACCATCAGTAGCCAGTGCTGGGCAAGTAGCACGCTCCCACCAGGGCCAGTGGCACAGGTCCTGCAGCAGGCACAAAGAGTACTGCCAGCCCCAGGAGCAGGGCCTGCTCCGGGCACCCCAAGAGTCCCAGGTCCTCCGAGGGGCTCAGGATGCTCTGAGAACCCTGGGATGCTCAGAGGGGTTTGGGGTGCTCCAAAGGGCTCCAGGAGCTCCAGGAGGATTGGGGTGCTTTTAGGGACTTGAGGTGCTCCAAGTCTCCTGGAATGCTCCAAAGGGCTCATGGTGCTCCAAGGGGCTCAGGGTGCTCCTRGAGGCTCAGGGTGGTCTGAGAGGCTTGGTGTGCTTTTAGGGGATCAGGGTGCTCTGAGGGTCTGGGGTGCTCTGASGAGTCYGGAGTGCTCCAAAACAYCTAAGACTCTTCAAGRRACTTAGGGTACTCCAAGGGATTCAWGGTGCTCCAAGGGGCTTAGGGGTGCTCCGAGGACCCCATGTTGCTCTTAGGGGCTCAGAGTGCTCCAAGGGGCTCGGGGTGCTCCAAGAGGCTCAGGGTGCTTTATGGAGATCGGGGAGCTCCGAGGGGACCGAGGTGCTTTTCGAGGCTCGGGGTGCTCCGGGGGCCCTGGGGTGCTGCAGCCGCAGACCCGCTCTGGGGTGCAAAGCGCGGCCCYGCCGCAGAGGCCGCGCGTGTGCGAAAGCACCCGGGCAAATAGTGCTGCGGGGAGGGGGGACACTAAAGCAGGGCCGGCCTTTAGCTGCGCCCCCGCCTCCTGCTTCCTCCCCTCCCTCCTCCTCCTCCCCGCTCTCGCGACAGCTGCGCGCAGAAAATGGCCCCCCGGCCCTGCCGCCGCTGATGCCGCTGCGGGCGGCGCCGGCCCCGCCGCCGCCTCCCCCCCGCCGCCGCCGGTAGGTGGGAGCCGGCCCCGGGGGGGGGAGGGAGGGAAGGGGGTCGCACCCCCCCGTGGGGGGGGAGCCCTGGGGTGCGGGAGCYGGCGGGCGGAGGCCGGAGCGGCGGCTGCCAGCTGCGGGGGCTTCTAGCCGGGGCTGTATTACCTCTAGGGGGGCACCAGGCTCGGGGGCTGCCGGCCGTGGAGAGGTGCTAGTTTGGGGAGCAGTACCAGCTGCAGGGGATGCTGCCCATTGGGGGCTACTACCTATGGGGGTGCTGCTAGCCATTGGGGGGCTGCCAGCCCCGGGGCCTACTAGCCATGGGTGTATTACCCTTGGGGGGCTACCAGCCACAAGAGCTATTAGCCATGAGTGCATTACCCTTGGGAGGCTACCAGCCATGGCAGCTACTAGCCATGGGTGCATTACCCTTGGGGGGCTACCAGCCATGGCAGCTACTAGCCATGGCTGTATTACCTTTGGGGGGCTCCCAACTGGAGGGGCTGCTAGCCATGAGTGTATTACCCTTGGGGGACTACCAGCCGCAGGGGTTACTGTCTGTGGGGGAACTATTAGCTGACAGGGGTGCCACCTATGAGAGGCTACCAGCTGCATGGACCACTAGCCATGGCTGTATTACTCTTGGGGGGAGGTTACCAGCCATGGGGGCATTTAGCCATGGGTATATTATCCTTGGGGGAGCTACCAGCCATGGGGGCTACTAGCCATGGCTGTATTACCCTTGGGGGGGGCTACCAACCACAGGAGCCGCTGGCTGAGAGTGGGGGGCGTTATCTAYGAGGGGCTGCTCACTGCAAGATGCTGCCAGCCACAGGAGCTGCTAGCCCCGGGGGGGGGGCGACCCCCTGCTCTGCGCCCACGGCCGCTGCCGGGGGTGCTGGTGGCGCCGCGTCCTGCCCACTGCTCACTCAGCTGGCAGCCTGGAACCGGCCGATTCTGCTGCAGGAGCATCTTCCGGGGCGGTTCGGCCAGCCCAGAGCCCCCTCCTCCCCCCCCCCCCGGGGCATGTGGAGCCCCTGTGCCACCACCACGGGCCTGGATGTCCGGGATCTCAGCGCGCCTGGCGCTCTGCGGCGAGCGATCACATGAGCCCCCCCCCGCCGCTCACCGCCTTTGTCTCCCAGCTGGCGCGCGGCRCCGCAGCTCTTCCCAGTAGAGATGCCCAAATAGGCTTATTTGTCCCATCTATCCCCCCAGCCCCACACCACCGAGGTGGATTTGTAACCAGTGGCGGCGTTTGCTGACATGGATTAAGCCCCCCCCACATCCCAGTTCGGATGGGGCAGACGAGGCTGCGTTAATTATTAATGCCATCGCCACCGCAGGTTGCGCTGCGCGTCCTGGAGTTGCAGATCTGTTTGGTTCCCCTCCTTCCCCGTCAGCCCCCAGAAATGCCTTTTTTTTTTTTCGGGGCGCCCCTTCGTTGCAGGCGCTGCAGCGGGTGAGTTTGGCACCAGCCGCCCCCCCCCCAGCTCAGCGCACCGGGCCTGCGGCTTTGTTTTTCGGGGGGTTTTTTTTGTTTTTTTTTTTTTTGCATTCAGGCTTGGATTTATTAACAGTGGCAACAGCCCTGCAAGCCGGAAGGGGGACCTGCATGCCGAGCTGGGGGGGGAAGGGGATCCTTTTGGGGAGGTGTCCACAAATTCAGCCCTGGCCAAGAGGATTTCGTCCATGCAAAGCAGCATGGCTGTGGGAGACAAGGTGCATGCATGAAGTTTGCAGTGATTTGGATGGAGCTTTTTTATTTTTCTTTTTTTTTTCTTTTTTTCTTATTCCATCAGGAGGGGGAAATGCAGGAAGAAAAGGTCGCAGGAATCTCCTTTTGGGGGGAGAAGGAGCATTAAAAAYGATCAAGGCAGGGCTGCCTCTTCTAGCTTAGCCCCTTATGCTGCATCCATATGGCACCTAGGCGTTTCAGTGGCAGGAACTGAAACAAAGCTTTGATGCTCCCAGAGTATTTTCTCATAGTGCAAGGCCTAGAAATTGTAGCAAAATAACGAATTTCTAGCACTCCTTTCTCCCCCAAGTCTGTGTTTCCCTGACTGGGAAGACTGAGTCCAGATCAGTCCTAAATGTCGCTATCTATTCCTGGGATCTGGTGCCAAATTGTCTCCGATGGCCTCTGGTTGTGACCGGAAGGATGCCCAGGCCTGTGGTGCAAAAGGCTCTGCTGGAGCTCAGGCAATTTTTTAAAGTAATTTTTTTTTCCAATAAACTAGGAAAATCTTGGGGTTTTTTAAGAAAAAGAAAAATAAAAACCAGCATTGCATCAAGACTGACTTTCAAAGCTCTCGGGGCAGAAGTCTGCTTGCTGCAYGGTGAGCCTCCAGAGACCACCAGGTGTTGGGATGCGTTGCTGGATTTTCTGAATGTTACAGCTTGCTCTGTGGTCTCCTGACAGTCCTTTCRGATGCGCTTTTGGATGCAGCCTTCGGTTACATAGTTGCAGGCGCTTCCCCAACAGGCAGTTTAAGGTGATTTTCTGAAAAGCTGGGAAGATGCCTCTTGAGTAGATACTAGTAAGCATGGCTAGCTGAGACCAGAATGGGGGGATGTGGGTGTGCTTTGTGAGCTCTGCACGTTTTTCCTCTCCTCTTTCTACCTTTGTACCTGTTTCTTGCATCCAACCCGCCTCCCCGAGACACGAGCTCTCATTGTGCTGGGTACAGCTGATTTCCAGGAAGATTCGCTTTGGGGAGCAATTTACCTCTTGAGAAACTTTAACCCTCTAACCAGCTGCAGAAGTGCACGGTGCAGTCAGTCYGCAGCCCTAGCGCTGCTGTATTTATTTGATCTTCTAAACTGAGCAACGACTTTGATGTTAAAATGCAATTGAGAAATCTCCCAAAGTGGCGGAGGTTTTGGATGCTCTTCACTGGGGGTTATTGTTTGTGTCCATCTTGTGCGTCGAAGCCTTTCACTGAGAATCCTTATGGCCGAGCCAGTCTAATTTAGGGGACCGTCTGATGTCAACTTACTGGAGGGGGGSTGGGGAGGGATCATCCCATCCCAGCACTTTGCATTGACTTTCCAGCAGACGCAGATGGTGCCTGTGGCTGGGATCCAGTGGGAGAGGGATTGCTGTGACTGGGTGCTGACACCAAGCACTACAAGGGTCTGGRTTAAAACTACAGAGCGCCAAGAGTGCAAGAGGTCCAGATGAGTCCCATTTCATGTGTCCCAAGGCTTGCAGCATAGCCAGAGCTGGTRGGATCGCAAACCATAGGACTGTGCCCGGCAAGACCTCAGGCCTTGCTGGGAGCAAGAGAGGTTAGAAGGGCTTCTCCAATATTACTTTGCTACTATTGACACCAGTGAGCTTTCATGGGCTTTGTAGGGGATTGATGGATGATATGAAACCCCTTGTGGAGTGAGAGAAGTGGGAAGGGACAGCAAAGTCTCTGGATTCAAAGCTCTGGTTCACATTCACCATGGAGGGGGATGAGGGGGACATGCACGAAGGCCCTCTGGGAGAACTGCCGCATTTGCAGCATGTCCTTAGAAATGCCAGCTGGGATCTCCTGCAATACTGGCTCTGGCCTGGGAGTCTCTGGTGCCACCATTGCTGCTCCACGAGGAGGAGGATGCTGTTGATGTTGCTCTGTGCCAGACTAATCCCTTGCCATTGTGTTTTATTTAGTGCCACCAGAAGACCCCAGCAGCACTGTCTGGTGTGCTGGCCCACTCCACCACCACCCTGGCTTTCCCTGAGCTCTACCCCTCGCCTGGGCCCATCAAGAGCGAGACCATGAAGACGGAGAAGGACGAGGCTTTGCCTACCTTTTCCTTGAGCGGTAAATACACTGGAGAGGGGGCAGGTGAGTCCCTTAAAACACAGGGGGCAGCATGAGGCATGGGAGAAACCTTTTCTCATGTTGCTGTGAAGTCCCTTTTGCCAAACCAAATGTAGGGCATTCTTTTTGGATGGGCCATTTCTGCCCAAATTTACCTTCAGATGGGCTTCATGGACTCGTGTTTTTCACCCACTGCCCTTGCTTGGCTTTGGGTGGACTGGATGTAGCTAGAAGCACCCCAAGTGTGTGCACGTGTGTGTGTGCCTGTGTATGTGTGTGCGTGCATGTGTGCACTGGGCATCCTCCAGCATCTACAGGATGCCAGCAAACTTTGCCTCCAGAGCAACACCTCTTTCTGCAGTAAAGACCCTCACATTTCTAACYGCTGTCAAGAGATCCTAGCCATCTGGCCCTATCCAACCCAAACCCACTAGATCCCAGAATTGCCAGGGCTATTTAAGATCTCCATTCTTAACAGGTAGAAATGAGGCCGGAACAGTGAGTTGGAACAATCTTTGCAAAACAGAAACCTCAGCTCAACTTGAAAGATAAGTTGGCATTTGAGCACGTAGTGATGGCCTCAAGCTTTGCCCTGCTCAAAGTTTGGACCCCGAGAGAGCCTCCTGTATCTGAGCTGGCCAGCCAGCCTCCCGGCTCTGGAGGGGACCAGCAGAAAAGGTCCAACTGTGGCTCATCTGAACCTGTAGCTGATGTCCATGAGGGCTGTGCCAATACCCAGGCCTGGGCAGTATGCGTAAATCTGTCCTGTTTGGCATCTCCTGGTGCTGTCAGCACCTGGAGTTTAATCAAAATGTGAGATAAAACAGGAAGGGAAACAGGCAGGGGAGTAGCATAGCAGGTCAGGGCAGCATGAGCTGCAGGCATCTGTATCTCCTGCCTGGTGTCTTACTTGCTGCTTTCCTGGTACCATCTCAGTGGCTTCCTCAGATTAACGGTGATGGCAGCCAGGCTCTGGGCTTGTTAACTTGCTGCACAGGAGTAAAGAAGCCAGGGCAGGTGGGAGGAGAGGGCGGAGTTAGTGCCATTTTCAGGCGTTCCTGGGTTTATACATTTGCGATTGCTCTTCAGCTTAGCAACAACTCTCTGGTGCGATGTCCTTGTGCTGCTGCCTTCGCCTCCAACCTGGATGATGTACAAATTGGTGCTCTTCTGCATCTCTAGCAGATTTTAACCTGGAAAAACTCTCTCTGCCAGGTTGCAATGACCCGGCTGTGTCCGGYAGCCAGGTGTCAGTGGCAGGGAGCGGAGGCGGAGGAGCGCAAGTGCAGGATTTGCGGCTGCTGAAACGCCGGCCTGTCCCTGGTGAGCTTTGCGTGCGGCTCTGTGGGGCCTCTCTGGACCAGGGATAGGGCACTGCATCCACTGTGGTGGGTGGTAGTGGCTCTGGGGTGGGTTTTGTCCCTGTGAGGATGGAGTGGCCTGTCCCATCTAGGTCCAGGAGCCTCCTCTGCATGGAGGGGTGGCTCTTAGCCCTAAGCTGGAGCTGCCAGCTGGTTGCTAGCAGAGCTGAAAGGGTTTGGGAGGGCTTATCTTGGCCTGTGTATTAGGCAGGGATGGCTGAGGGGGTGACAGCTGGGACAGCAGTGGGAGCGTGGGCTTGTCTTGGGGCCAATGGCTCTTTCTTCTTCTAGGGAAGCACTACCAGTGCTCAAGCTATGGCTGCAAACTGGCCTTCCACAGCATGCAGGAGCTGATGGATCACTTGAAAGTCCACTACAGACCCACACAGTCTCTCGAGGGTAAGGCCAGGCTTGCATACTCCCTCCCAGAGTGGGTGTCATCAGACGGACCATGGAAGGAGGCCCACATTGCTCCATGGTGCCCTTTTTGGGGGATCGATGGAGGGAGGTAGAGAAGTGGGGCTTGAAACTTGACTTGCTGGTTGTACTGTGCTCCTTCCCAGTTCCAAAGATGTCCATACCTCTGRGAGATGCTGTATGGGCTGACAGCAAGGAGCTGGGAGAGCATCAGGTGTCAGAGATGCTTGGTATCCCCTGGCTGGTACCAGGGTGATGGATTAGTGCCCAAACCCATCTGAGAAGGCTCTCGGGGTGCTGGTCATGAAGCCAGGGTGTTGATAACTCTCTCTCTAACCCTCTTCTTACAGGCAAAACTTTCCACTGCCCCACTCTGGGCTGCACTGAGACGTTTCCCAGCATGCAGGACCTCATGACCCACATGAAGGTGCACTACAAGCCAAACCGCTACTTCAAGTGAGTCCCGCTCTGCCTCCCATGTCGGGTCCCTGTCCCATCTCATTGCAGCGTGAGCCCAGGAGAACAGGGAGCTCCCCAAGTCTGGGCTGCCCTGTGCCTGCCCCATGCCAGCCCCAGCCCTACAGCGTGGTATCGTGGCCACAGCAGGGGCTTGCAGGACCACAGGTCTTGGCAGGAGCCGGTGGCACGGGGCGGGCGGGAGCGAGCAGCCAGCACTCACGCCACCTCTCCGGCTCTCCAGGTGCGAGAACTGCCTGCTACGCTTCCGGACTCACCGCTCCCTCTTCAAGCACCTGCACGTCTGCTCCGACAGCTCCAGCAGCTCCGGGCCGGCCCCCAAAGCCGAGAAGCCTGTCTTACCTGCTACCTCTGCCCTGGAGAAGGAGCCCCTGGCCAAGCCGCTGGAAGGGCTGCCCAAGCTCCAGAGCGTCATCCGGCACATGGAGAAAGAAGCCATCCTCCCTAGCATGGACACGGTGTCTACCGCAGCGCCGGCCGCCCTCCCTGCCGGCCTCCCCGACCTCCGCGGCTCCCTGGAGGCCGTGCCGCTCGTCTCGCCGGCCCCCCACCCCTTCCCGCTGCTGGAACCCAACCTTTTTGGGCCGTCGTCCTTGACTCGGTTCTCGGGGCCTCCCCATTCCTCGGGGCCGGGGCCTTTCCTGTCGTATATGCACCCCTCGCCCTACAGCTTACCTCAGACCTCGGTCCAGCATCGCCTCAGGCCGTACCTGCCTAGCCAAGGCCTTCCTGGCTCCAACGCCGTGTGGAAGAAAAGCCAAGGTGAGAAAATGGGGCCGATTTAGGGCAAAGCTTCTTCTGCTTCCCGCCTTGAGCAGCAGCTCCCGGATGAGGACGCGCCGGAGACCCTGCCAGCCAAGGACCCTTCTCACTCCCTGTCCCCCCACCCCCGAGAGCCACCCAGGCCCCTGTGGCCATCTCCGACACCCCCCGCTCCTCACCTCCTATCCTACCTTTCCATCCCCTTCCCAGCTAAAAAGATGATTGATTGGGGAAAAATAAAACAAAAAAACCCAAAAGACCCCCCCCATCATGTGGCCCAAAAGACTCCAGGCGGCCAGGCCCTGCTGCTCCCCAGCATGCTGGGGTGCAAGGCGGGGGGCCGAGGGGCGCTCGCAGCTCAGCCCGGCCGGTGCCTGGGCCAGGCCTGCCCCCACCACCACCACCAGCACCACCACCCCCCACGTCCCCCCGTCCCCCTCAAGGGCGGGGAAGGCCTAATGCTTGTCTTGCCCCTCGATTCCCTCCGCAGGTGTGAGTGTCAGCCCACTCCTCCCATGCTTTGGCTCAGGAGTGACTCCAGGTTAGTTTGGCACCTACCGGGCGGGGGCTGCTTTCTGCTCGCCGGTGGGGGCGGCGGGCGGCCGGCCGGGAGGGCGGCAGGGACTGGGAGAGAGCCCGGCCAGGCGCAACCCGGAGCGGACGGGCAGGCCGCCTCCGGCGGGGAGCTGCAGTGGGGTGGCGGTGGGGATATGGAGGGGGGCGACGCTGGCTGCCCCCCTGCCTGCCCCCCAGCCCCGCCGCAGGGAATCACGAAGCCCCGAGGCCGTCGGCTGAGGAAGCGGCAGCGCCCGGCGGGTGGGCGCTCACCCGCCCCGTGGCGGCGGAGCGGCGGCTTCCCACGGGAAGTGCCAGAGCTCGAGCGGGAAGGGCCGGAGGCGGCAGCCGCTTGGACTCGAGCCCTCATTCGCCCCAGTCCGCTCCAGGGCTGGGGGTTTGACTGTGCCACCGGGGTGGAAACGGGCTCCCTTTTGCTCCGCGGGATGCGGAGAGGCAACACCCGGAGGGAGTTTGGGGGCCGGGAGCATCTGCCCGGGGCTCGCTGTCTGGCACAGGGCTCCAGCCCCCGGTTTGGGTTCCCCCATCGTGGCATCAGCCACTCGGAGCTTTGTTGAGCCGGGCACGACGYGGCCCTGCCCAGCGAGCGTCCGGGCCGAGGCAGGTACAGGCAGCGCCCGGGGCCGCGCCGTCGCATCCTCCGCCTTCCCGCGGCCGCTCGGCACAGCTCCCGCCGGCGGCGCCGGGGGAACGGCGAGTGAGCGCTGTGCTTCCCTTCC
>NW_028186492.1:203018-207617 GCF_003343005.1 Rhea americana
AACAGCCGCATCGTGTGGGAGCACACGCGGGGCCGCTACACCTGCATGCAGTGCCCCTACTCCACCGCCTCGCGGGACGAGATGACGCTGCACATCGAGGAGCACCGCAAGAACCCGCCGCCGCCCGGCCGCCTCGACGGAGAGATGGGTAAGGTGGCTGCCGCCAGGATCGGCGGGCACAGCCCTCGAGGGGGGCAAGCGGGTGCTCCCCCCCCTGCAGCGGGAGGAGCACGGGGCTCCTGGTGGCCCTGGTTGGGGGGAGAAGGCTTTTTTTTTAAAAAAAAATGGGAATAGCCCCACTTGCTTGCCGTTAGCACTGATCCGCTGTGGGGTTGAGCCCACCCTTCGCTTTAGTATGGGGAAAGGGGTAGTGGGGTGACTGCACCCTCCTTGTGTTGTCCTCCCCCCCTTGCAGCAACAGCAGGGGCTGGGRGAAATTGGGCTCATGCGATTGCTCCAGCCCCACTGACACCTCTCTTCCCTCTGCCTCTAGATTTCGGGGTGGGCCTCGCCTCCTTCCACTCGAAGCTGACGCCGGAGATGGAGAACACCCTGTACTCGCAGCTCTGATGCCCTGGCTCCTGCTGGGCCAACTCTTTTCTTCGTTTTGTTTTTTTTTTTCCCCTCCTCCCACTCCTTGTGCTTCCTTCCTCCCTGGCTGGGCAGGCAGGGAGGCACGGTGCAGCCCCGCGCAGGGGCAGGGACCCCAGACCAGGTCCTGGCAATGGCCACCCAGCCCCAGCACAGGGACAAGCCTAAGTCAAGCGCTGCAGCATGGCAGCCTGGGGGTGGCTTTTTGTTTTCTTGACTCTTCCTTCCTCCTCCTTTTTTTATTTTTGAAAGCTCCAAGCCCTGCAAACTCATGCATCTCTTTCTCCCCTCCCCTAAAGGTTTTATTGCTTCAGATCCAAGGGTTCTCGCTAGAGCCTGGTAGGTTGCTCAGGAGTTAGCGGACTTCTCGGGAACGAAGTCTCTAAATAATAAATGGGAATTGTACAGGAGCGGTGGCTGGGCAAGCGTGTATCCATCCCCGCTCGGCTCCATGACATGGGGCTGGAGCCACGGTGTTTGAAGGGCAATAAGGGGATGAGGAAGGAAGTGCCGGCGGCTGCAGAGCTGGAAGAGGACATTGCATGAGGCAGGGTCCCAGTGGTACCAGGAGCCCCCCCCAGGGGGGGTGCTGCCAGCTCAGGGTGTCCCCTGCTTCACTACAGCAGGGAAGGGAGGAAAGGGGAAGGTTTAGGGGGCAAAGGGTGCTCCCTGCCGTCTGCTGAAGGGTCCCTCGTAACAAAATGCTCTAGGAAAGCAGAGCTTGAACCTCTACTGTCTGCATCCCAGCACCTAGCTAGGGCACCCAAGGACCTGACTCCTCTTCTCCAGGATGCTGCAGACCTCCGCCACCCCCCCCCCACCGCCCTCACCAGCCTTCCAGCACTGCAAGCCAGTGGTGCTAGGAGCCAGCTCAGCATCAGGCAGCAAGGGGAGAATGGGCCCCTTCTCCACTGCTGGTCCAGAGCCTGGGGCACTACAGCTCCAGAGCTGGCAGCAGTCAAATCACAGCCCCTGTCCATGGGGAGTGTGTGGAGGGGGGGGGCATATCCCCAGGCCCTAGCACTGTTACAGGGGCCACAGGCCCAGCTCCTGCCCCACGACAGTGGCCACAGGAGGTGCACAGCCACACATTCCTACCCCAGTGCTGCCAGGATCACCCATGCTCAGGTACTGTCGCTGGCCCAGCTGTGTGAAGGATCCCCCCAGCCTCCAGCTGCCAGGGAGGGGACTTGGCCAGCTGCCATACTCCAAAACTAGTTTGAGCAGAGACATGCTGCTGCATGACCCCATTTGCAGGGCCCCGACATCACGCCAGCACCGCTGGCCAGGCTCCAGCCCCTGCCAGAGGAAGGGAGGCCAGCACATGCGCGCGGCACCCCAGGCGCGCGTGGCTCCAGGTTCCAGCTCCACGCTCCATTGCCGCTGCGCTCTGCACCCTGCGCATGCGGTGCTCTACGTCAGCACTGCTTCCACCACCACCCCCTTCCCTGGGGGAATCAGCAGCCAGGAGAAGCAAAATCAGTGCTAGGACTTCAGGATTTTTAGAMGTTTATGAAGCATTTAGCTCCTCTATGGACTGGATCAAGCCTGCCCTGCATTCTCACATTTATTGGGAATAACTCTTTGCTTGGGAAGGTGCTGAGCCCTTCCCCAGGCACCCTGCCCACAGCACCCCGCTCAGTTCCATCTCAGCTGGCTGGAGGCCAAAACCCCAGCCTGCCCCCAGYCTTTTCCTCCAACAGCATCCAGATGTTGAGCCCAGAGGCCATGCCCAACCCTGGGCTGATGGTACCAGAGCCACGGCAGGCTGTGAGGAAGGAAAGGAGAAAGGCAGCCCTGCAGTTAAGAGGGAGGACAACCTGCAGGCCAGCGCTGTGACTCAGCCGGAGGCTGGGTGCGGATAGCAGCCACAGAGGCCAGGACCAGTGGCTGCAGCTCCAGCACCAAGTTCGAAGACTCCTCAGCTAGCACACCACTGACTGCATGAGGATCAGCACGCGGGTGGGGGATCCAGCTCCTGTGCCAGTTTGCACACCCAGTGGTGGAAGCACCCTCTCCGCACACCTCCCCAGGATGCCTCCATGCAACCTAGCAGCCAGCCCACCTCGCCTCTGTCAGAACCAAGCAATGACGGCAGGGAGCGGCCAGCATCTCCAGGCCCTCCTCCAGCTCCCTCCTTCATTCAAAGGTCCAGAGCATTTCTCCAACCAGCTGTTTTTGCCACAAGCAGCATCTAAAGCCTGCTCACTGCTGCTGCACAGCCTGGGGCTCCCACCCCCCCACACACACACACAGCTGCAGCTGGAGCGTGCACAGCTCTGGGGAGATTGCCCCTGCCATCCCAAACACTCGGGGCTTTCCAGTACAACCAGCACCAAGCTACACCCCTTCATAGGGGCATTCACTGCAASTACACCTGGAGCCCTGCCATCTCCCCACACACCAGGCTGACTCCCTACTCCAGCAGGCAATGCACACAGACCCCTGCCCCAGAGATACTTGGATCAGCAGGGTATACACAAGTACCTGAGTTTCCATGGGTCTGCCCCACACTCCTAAGGTTAGGAAGGGGTAGAAAACAGGGTGGCTGGGACACAAGTCCCCTTATCCCTCTGCAACCTCCACGCACAGAGGAGCAGCATCTTAGAGCGCCACGAGTTAATTCCTGTCCCCACCCTTCCCAAACCAGCTACACCCATGTGTGCAGGCAAGCCTGGCCACACCACCTTCCCCAAACTCCCCCTTGGGGACTACGCCCCGGATGAGTCAGCTGGCGAGAGCCCACACAGGCACCCTTACCTTTCAGCTCCAACCCAGAGGAGCAGCCTGGGCTGAGGATGGTTAGAAAGGAGAGAAAACAGGGAAAGCGCAAAGCCGGCTGGCCAGATAGACACGGTGCCAGCGCATCTGCCTCCGCAAGCAGGGAAAAGGCATGCAAGCAGCATGAACCAGTGGGTGGGCTCACAGCTGGCAGCAGAAGCAGCCTCAGCAGTTGAGTCTGGGGTGGGAAGATAAGCAGCATGTCTGTATTTGAAAGGTGCAGGCCTCTCGCAGGAGGGGTGGAGAAGAAGGGCTGAGTGGGTTGCAGATAAAGGAGGTTCCTGCCAGCAGGGCTAGAAGACCAGCTCCGGAAAAGCACACAAGTCCCTTCAGCCAGCACGCTCGGCTGCATCACTGCCGTGCCTTCCCCTCTCTTGTCCATTTAGGTCCTCAGGCTGGCCCTAGTACAACCCCCTCCCCTTCCCTCCCCCCCCGCTTTCAACCCAGGCTCTGAGCAGGCAAGACAAAAGCTCACTAAATCAAAAGCCCAAGCTAAAGGCCATGACTGCAGAGAACTGGCTGAAAAGCAACTCGTTACAGAGCCAGGCCAAGATAAGGCAGCCCCAGCAAGGAGACACACGTCTCCAATCCCTACCAGGACATAGAGGAACTAACCTGGATCACCGGGATCAGGTGCAACTTGCAGTTCAGCCTTCCCAGCTCTGGCAGGTAAGGCAGCAGCACTGAATCCTCCAGCCCAGCCCACTGCTGGGTTCCTCCCCAGCTTGTATTCAAACCCCAATACTCCATTTCCTTCTCCAAGGCACAGGAGTGTGAGTACCTGCCCTCAGATCCAACACTTACTCACTAACCTCTTCCTGACCCTGTGCCACCCCTAAAGGCATAAGCCCTATCCTCAGTGGAGATGAGCTTCTGGCAGAAGTGGTCTATTGAGTTATTTCTCAATGTTTAGCCAGGAACATTTTTATAGACCRAAAAGGTACACGCATGCACTGATCAAGCTCCTGGCTCACCAGAAACAGCTGCTGCAGCTWCCCTGAACCTGGCTGCTCAGCTGAGACTGTTTCCAAAAGCAGACACAGTAGCACCACAGAGCAGAGGGCTGCACCATCCCTACGTAGCTCCTATGCACACATCCTTTGCAGGGACTCTTCTTAACACTACTGGTCTTTATCACTCCTCTGCTGAGCTTTCCCAGACCAGAGCCCCCAGCTCCATCCCCATCCTCCCTTCCACCCAGATAAGTAACCCTGCTGTGCTTGTCAG
>NW_028186492.1:207752-218218 GCF_003343005.1 Rhea americana
AAAAACACCCCACAGCATTTACCAGGAATCCTTCAGCTGGGGCTCAGAGCAAAAAAAAAAATAATAATAAAATAAAAATAAAAAAATGCCTGGGATGAACAGGACAGTCACTACTCCCAGAAGAGATTCCAGCTGCTCAAGAAAAACTGCCCCAAAACTTCAACCCAGTAGTTCTGCAGGTTGGTTGCAGCTCTGATGTTCCTAGAGCAGAGGCAGTGAAGACAGCATTCATTGCAATGGATTTTTAAAAACTGAAGTCTTTATTAAAAGTTTTATCCAAATTTTGTAACAAAAGATACAAAAGGGCTGGAGATCCTTATTTCTGGGACTAGTCTGACCAATCAAAACCTGACAGTTACTAGGCTAATATAAAATCCATACAATCTGCTAAAAATGCAGGGAAAAATTAGAAGTAACTGCTGCTCTGAAATTTCTTTTTTAAATTCCTTTAACATTTTATAAGTTACTCAGTTTGCATTTTACAGGAGTAGTTCTCTGAATGGTTATAGCTACTGTACAATGCAAGAGACAACAGCAAGAACAGAACAAAGCAACAGAAACTTAGATGTGCTGCAACACACAACACTCCTCTGAAGGAACTGCTGTGAAGCTCACCTTCAAGTGCTGGGTGCTGAAAGATTGCCCAGAGCAACCAGGAACTCCACAAAGTGCCAGTGCATCTGCACCAGTGGAGAGCCTCAACACTGTCTCTACATACCCAGGTGGAACTGGAGTTATTCCTGCCTGAGCATGCATCTTCAGGCACCCAATACTGAACAGTTACTATCCCTGGATGCCACAGGGCCAGAGTTCTCTCCAGAAGCTAACAAATGTGCCGTCCAAACGCCTCAAGGCAGAGTAAGGAAGAGCTAGAGGTCAGAAACCCTATGGTGGAGAGCTACAACCTGGCTGGATTCTCCCCCACTCCCTGTTCTGGAAAACATGGACCAGAGGGACACATGCTCCACAGCACTGTCTGCATTCCTGTAGTGCATAAATAGTATGAATGGGAAAGAGCTGGATTTCTGATCAATGCACTTCTCTTCACACTGAAAAGGAAAAAGGAGGATGCATACACCAGGCTAGCACTGAGGCAACTGTCCAGAGCTGTTACTGGCTAGCAGAAGGACCCTGAGAATATATAGGCTAACACGGTCTCCCGGGGAATGCCGAGTTAGGTGCATCACAGTGATACTGGTTGAATGTGTTCTGTACAGTGCGAAATGGAGTTTGACAGAAGTGCAGTATCCCTTAACTTGCTATTTCCTATCTCTTCCTAAAGAAAAACTGTTACAGGGTGAGGAAAAGCCTCATCACAGCAAGACACTAACAGCCACAAAGCAGACTTACTTGAATGTCCAAGTCAGAGATATTCAGTGGCCAACGGGAAAAATATTCCAGTTTATAAAAAATAGGAAAGCAAGTGCAGGGCTACTGCAAGGTGCATCAGAGGTACCAGGTCTTGCAAGCAGCCAGTCACCCTCCCCAATAAACCCAGGCACCCCACATCCCCAGCACTAAAGTATCTTCAAGCATCTCCAGAGATCACATCACCATTATTTTTGATCACAGAGACCTCAGTAATCATTTACTTTGAGTCCATTTAGATGAACCAGATTTGCACCCACTGCTCAAGATGGCTCAAACGTCTTCAGAAAGCTGGTCTGAGGGCATGCGGAAAGCAAACACGCCTTCTTGGTTGTCAAGCAGGGTGGCGAGCTGGAGCTCTGGGTCCAGTGTGTGGCAAGGCTGATTTCAGACACGAAAGATACCCTAGGAGGAATTTTTTTTTTTTTTTTTTTTTTTTTTTTTTTTGCAAACTGCTGCACAAACCACAGAACGGAGAAAGCCTTTGGTCATGAGATACTTGTGAGAATGAGCCTTGTATGGAAGATTCCCCTGAATGCCTACAGTATTCTACATCTTAAAAAAATATATTGTGGACGCTGCAGCCATACAAAGGGGGGAGGACTGGGAGATGGGGATTTACAGTCTCACATAGACACAACGGGGAGGTTAAGACAAGCACAGTCATAGTCTGTAAAACTGATTGGCTCGCTGGGATCAGTCATCCTCATCATCCTCTTCGTCTTCTGGATCTTCTTCTCCTTCATCCTCTAGATTTCGTTTTCTCTTTTCTCCTCGGGGAAGGTCTGCAAAAAGAGGTGAAGTGTGAAGTTCTGTTCAGTCTTGTGGAACAGCATTTGAACTGTAGCTTCAAGCCATGTCAGCCACAGCTTGCTTGTGGACAAGCACAGACTAGACTCATGACACTGTGGAATGGAGATCACCAGGCTCCGTCTCTCATTGCACCCCAGAAACACCTGGGCTAGCATAAGACATCAACTATTCTCTATGCCTTCCTTGCATCCCACATATTACAACCCCAGACACTTGAAAGAACATTTTTAGTAAGCACCTCCAAGACTGTAGCATCTGTAGAATTCACTCGGTTTTGACCCAGCTCATACAAGATCATTTAAAGTCATGCCAGCCACTATACTGTCAACATTCATGTGTTTTAGTCTGCTCTAGCCCAAGAGCCTAGATTCATGTTAAGGAGATCAGTCCTCCCCCCACCCCCACAGCTGAAAATCCAGAGGAAGCTGTAGCTCTAAGAGCATTTTCTCAGAAGTACCAGCAACAAATCCTAGCTGCTAACAAGAGTTTCTATGACAGAAGTMCAGCTCCTGCAAGGAATATCAACTCAAGCTACTTCAAACCAGTCTGCCATGCCATTTACCCTTTTAATATTTGGCAGACTTACTCAGCTTGGTTAGTATTAACAGGCACTAAAAGTTTTCCTCCATCAGCACTGTTTGACCCCTTGGTTTTAATCACCATCACTATAGTCAGTTAGATATAAGCAGTTTCACCCATGCCCATAGGTAAGAACACTGCACTTCTCATGAGGAAAAAGTTGAAGACAAGAGTATAGTACAAAAGCCAGAGAAATCCTAAGATCATAGCAAACGTGCAAGACTCTTGATACAGCTCTGTAACTACTTCGTTAGAATTCAACTTACCATCATCGGCTTCATCCTCTTCATCCTCCTCACCATCTTCCTCCTCATCTTCCTCCTTCAGTCAAAATAGCACACTTTGTTACAAGGACCACAAGCCCACGAGTACGGTGTAATTCTGCAGCATCACTTTCCTTCACTTCTGCTCCCACTTTACCCTATTCCTAAGGACAGCTACAAGCTAACAGCAGGAAAAAAGGCACTATTGTTTCTTACATAGCTTCTCCAATCCCTACAAAGGAATTTTTATGGCTTTATCACTTGAAGCCATGTGAAGTACYGTGCCAAGCAATGGACAAATACCCATTTCACAAACTCCATAGATGAGGAGTCAAGAGGCACCTCTGTGGAAAAAGCTAGAGGCTGCTGCAGCATCCCTCAGATCTGCCCACAAGCAGGCATCTGWGACATCTGGTCAGATGGGTCACAAGGAGATCAGAGGACAAACGTACTTATGTCAGAAAGCCTCACCTCATCATCTACTCCATCTTCCTCCTCTTCACCTTCCAGATCATCATCTTCATCTTCCTCATCATCAATAACTTCTTCATCCAAATCATCTTCCTCATCATCATCATCTTCTTCCTCACCTTCTACCAAAAGGGGGAGATGTTATGGTTCTCAAAGACTTGCTATTCCCAGATAGCACTGGGGGTAGGAGGTGTGAGCATGCTACACAAGCAACAGGCAGGATAAGTATGCACAAGGAATGCTAGCAACAAGACCAGTTAGCTTAGAGCAAGCTTCGTATCTCATGCAGCCTGCCTGAGAAAGGAACGAGATTTATCTAGACAGCCCCTACTTTAGTGGCAAGTTACAATCAGCACTTATTCAACAATAAGATCCTGCAGAAGGGTGCAAGGGGTGGTTTTCCCAAGAAAACAACAACAAAAAAAAATCTTACCTTCCCCATTCTCATATTCATCTTCTAATCCATCCCCATCTGCTTCAGGGTCTGAATCGGGGGCTTCCTGGTCATCAGCATCAAACCCATCTAGGTAGGTGAGCTGGGGCAGGAGGGTGAACACGCTCTCTCGGTAGTTGATCAGCATTGTCACCTCACAATTGAAGAGGTCCAGACTATGCAGGTTCGGCAACTTTTTCTGSAAGAATCAATTTATTAGACCACTTGCAAGACCAGCAGCAATTAGAAGACCCTCTGAACATCTGGTTTACTACCCAGGTCTACTACAGAAGCGTCTTCACATGCATTATTTGCACCATGTGCTCCTCAGACATATGCTATTACTTGTGCTAAATGTCCCTGGCAAAAATTCCTCTTCAGCTCCTCTGCCCTAACAGTTTCCCTTCCTTGGGGCCAAAACGCCCAGCTCCCCCAGGAGGGATCACTGGGACAGATTCATCCTGCCCAAGAAGTCAGACAAAATACCTAGGAGAACAATGCAGGTAGACCAAACTACACTGCCTGCAGACTGCACATGACATGCTTTCCAGCACAGCCATAGCAGCTCTCCCACTCAAGCTACCACACTGTATACTGGGTTAAGCAAAAGCAGAATAAAACATGGCTTTAAGCTTTTTCTGGACCAGATGGAAAGATTGCCCCAAAGGCAATAGCTAACTAGGAAAATGCCCTAGATCAGACATTTCACCCTTGTGATCCTGACTCTGCAGCTGATCTCCCTGGGTAAGAGGGTCATAGCCCTGCAGGACAGTACCTTTGGACTAATGTGACAGACACTCTCACTGGTGTCCAAGCAACTCATCTCCATGACACCCCAGGTGCCACCTACCTCAAACTGCATCCAAACCATTAATGGTCCTTTCTCAGATGGACACTGAGCACTGCATCCACAGTTTTACTCATCCAGCCCAATTTCATGCTTCTTTTAGCAACTGGCTGCTGATTTTCCAGATAGAGGAGCCATTAACTATTAGCCCAGCCACAAATTGKACCCACTCATCTGTTCCCATCAGAACCATGAAGTGCTGTTGGAACAGTTAYCAAGATGTTGGACTTCTGCTGCACACACATGCATCCCAAAGGAAGAAAAGTCATCCCTTAGATCCCAGCACAGCCTTTCACTCACCAAGGGCTCCAGGGTATTGATGTCTTTGATCTTGTTGCCACTTAGATTCAAGTGTGTCAGGTTAGGAGTTCTCTCTGCTAGAACTTCAAGGCCACCAGAAATCCTGTTATCACTCAGCTCCAGCTGCCAGGAAGAAATATTACACAGTCACAAAGCATCCAACTTATGATATAGGGAATAAAATCCCCTAAGAACTGGACTATAATGGACATCCAAGCTCCAGACCCTGTTCATCAGACCATGCCATAGAGTAGCAGTTCACCTGAGACCCTTTTGCTGAGGTAACATAGCCCCAGCCACTTTTGTACTGCAGGACACAGCAAGTCCCTATCCTTTTAGCTGTAACTCCATATCTTAACAGTCCAAAATACTTATTTGTTACTGAAGGTTTTGACAGTAGCACAACAGCAAAAGCGTGAGTAGAAGCACACTACAAAAAGGAATGAGCTCAAAAATACTTGTTTTATACTAAAAAACGCTCTCACTTACTCAGGTTGCAGAAGCCAACTTGAAAGAAGAGCACAATCAAGTCACCCTTTTCTAGCTACTGCAGGAATTTAACTCTCACCAAGGACAGGGCAACAGAGGTCTAAGAGCACAGCCAGAGATGGGACCACAGGTCTGACTCACCTTGCGGAGTTTGTTAAGCTTGGGGAGATTGGAGACAGACAGCAAGTTGATGTTGATCATGCTGAGGAACTCCAGGTTCTCAAAATCTGAGGAGAGCCCAACAATCTTCCCATCATCTGAACGGCAGTTATCAAGAACCAGCTCCTTCACCTACCAACAGAGACACTCAGAAGCTGTCATCATAAACCCAGCTGAGTCTCACCTTAAGTCAAGCTGCATTAACCTACTGAATTGACATCAGGCTGAGTGACTGAGGCTTCAGAGCAGCAGGCATGTCTGAAGGTCTCCTTACCTCTTAAAGGTCATGAAAGATTTTAAAGCCAAATACTTTGTGAGGGCCTAGGGTCAGACTCTATAACAGGCACAGTCCTAATCAGAGTTAAATACAGGCTATGCAATATGTTACTACTACTACATCATTCGATATGACTGCAGCTAAGGTCTGCCTTCTCCACTAAGAAACATTAATGGGTTGAACCATGAGTTTGCATCAAAGTGTTTCATGTGGAAGGCCTCAAACTTTCAAAGTGTCATTTTAAGTTTATTAAACAAAAGGCCAAAGTCACCCAAATTTATCCCCTTCAGGTCTCTCATCAATATTAAGTCTTCCTCAGACACTGGAAAACCTGACTTCAGAGGACTCATCCATTCCCAGCAGTCTCCACAGAAAAAAAAACGGTGACTCATCTGCCTACAGAGGCCTCCAAGCAGAGGAGCTCAATCCTAGAATCTGAGAGCAAAGCCACGGACATCTGTAATATTTGATCAAATGCAGACTACACATAGTCACTACCTGCTAATTTAGTACAACCCCTTGTGACACTGAGCCCAGGAAGCACCAGCACAGAACCACTCCCCACTGAAYAGCTGAAGGGTAAACATACCTGGCAACCCCATCTCCCCCTAAAGGAATACAGCTGAACGCTCAAGCTCCAGTTCTTATGAGCCATTTCTGAAAATATGCTTTTAGCCCACACATTCTTCACAGCAAGATGCAAAATTAGTCTTGGTCTAGAAAGCTGGTGATGCTCTCAAAATTACTCCTTTGTAGCTTTCCAATTTTACCTCTTGCTCAGATCAACCAGCTATTAGAWAGTCATTTTAAGATCCCTTTGTCTTATCACAGCCAGACTAACTTTCATGGCTGCCATGCCAACTTCACAACAGGCACAAACTCCAGAGGAATTGGCACATAAATTCCAGAAGTGATACTGTTAGCCAGGGCTTGTAGTCAAGAAGCAAACAAGCTCAACTAGCAGTTTTGCAGTTGAGTTCATTTTGCTTCTAACACCTAAAACAGAAGAACCCAGTTAAATTAAGATTGTAGTTTGTCATGCACAAAGTTGGCTTAAGACAGCACTCAAGTTCTTCACTGGTGCAGCCACTCAAAAGCATTATCAGCTTAAAAACTAACCTGGCCAAAAAGAGACTAGCTTTAACCTAAGTCAGATCCTTGCCCTAGATCACAAAACAAATACTTCAGACTGGCAGGGCAACTGCAGGAACAGCAACAAGCAGCTAAGGTTGCTTCTTTCAGTAGCAATACTGGCTTACACCAGCTTTGGTTGTAGAGCACACACACTCTAAGGCTGTTCAGTTCTGCAGTATGCCAACCATTCAAATTCCTGGTGTCAAACAAGAGGAAGCCTGCATCTGGCAAGCTAAGGGGACACTTGCACATCCCCAAACAGCTCTTGTTTTGCAAATTCCTTTGCCATCCGCAAAGGATGATCTTTAACTTCTGTTTCTCTAAAAAGCTTAATTTATGGCCCATTTTCTCTATGCTCACAGCTTAATTTTTGGTTGACCATAACAGCATGCTACCGATACACAGCAGTTTGTCACAAGAGTCAAAGAATGGCAGCCATCAGCTATCGCACTATAAAAACGCCAGTGGGACTAGCAAGGCTGACCCAAGGTAAGGGGATGCCTCATTACTGAAGTAAAGCTCAGTGCACACAGCACCAACAAACCAGCTCCCATGAATACAGGCTTGAAGGACAAAAATACTTTTAAAGGGTACAAAAATCCAAGCCTCAAGCCTTAGCTGACCTGCTGTGTACAGTGTGATCTAATCACTTCAGCAGCAACGCAGTTTAACTGGCCCCACCAGAAGAAGCAGCAGCATTCCTCTGCCTGGCTATGGAGGTACTAGCCACAGAAAGGCACTGGGAAGCAAAGATTTCAGCAAAGCAGGTACGGGAAAAGGATAGCAAAAAAAAAAAAATGAGTAACAGAAAAGTGACTTAAGATAGCCCAGATATCATCTTATTCCCCTTTTTCAGGCCAAGTGACTGTGTCACAGCCTTCTTCAGCTCTGATCCTTTATGTTTACACCCTGACAATGAATTTCTGCCCCTCTCAGAGGTTTAACCTTAACAGAAAACCCTCAGGTGAGACAGGAAACCCCACTGATAAATGGGTATAACTGAAGTATGAGAATATCACTTCTGAGGTCAGCCTCACTTTATCTACCAAGACTACCAGAGCAAAAGTCTAATGAGCCCAAACAGTACTTCTGACTACATTTGTGGGGGAGCTTGCAACGTTCTTCCCTTTCTCCATGAATCACCAGCAGCAGGGAGAGAAGTTTGTACTGCTGTTCCTCTTGACAACATGACTTCTTCACAACCCGGTAGCACTATTTCAAACATCCCAGCTCCAGATGGGTGGGGGGAGTCACGTGGATTGTTGGAAGAGTCTTGAATCCCTCATGCAAGCAAGCCCCTGGAAGTCAATACTGACTTAGCTGCTGCCAGAGAGCACCCTTTCCATATTCCTCCACTCTGCAGCAGGAGAAACAGCTCATTTGCACTACAGAAAAAGACCCCCCCCCCCCCCGGGGATTCAGGGTGGAGGCTGAACAGCAGAACTCCAGTTGCTCCTACTGCAAGTTATCTTCAGGCCCTCCAACTTTCCCAGTTGCAAAGCAACTTACAGCCATGCTGTGAACACTTCTCACCAAAAAGATTTAAGGGGAAGAGCACAAGGGAACTGGGTGCAGATGCTTGTTGACACATAGCAGAGAAGCTGCTCGCAAATCTGCTATTAGAGTGCAGCAGACTGACCAAATGCATGCAGGAAGCAGTTACCCCTACAGGCTCACATGTGAAACCTAAGCAAACACCATCTCAGTCACAGATTTACCACCACCACCTTTGGTGTTTTTATTTCCACATCRGTCATGTTCATTAACCTCTTTTGACCAGACTTAACATGAGCATTTGGGGCGCTGCCAGAGCAGCCCAGCAGCTCTTCTGCCATAGCCCCACTTGACTCAGCCCAAGCTTGGGCTCAAGGGGAGTCTCTTCCCCAACAAGCTGGGCTCTGTCACACCAATCTCTCTACCCAGAAACGTTTCGACACCTTCCCACAAAACRGAAGCCCTTTTTACAGAATTTATGGGGAACAGTTCGTCAGTAGTCCCAGTCTTTCCATTCTGCCGCCTCCACGGCGCAGGCCCTGAGCTCAAGGCCTGCGACAGAGTTGCCCAGCAGCCATCCCAGGTGGTGACAGCCTCGCATGCCACGCTGTGACACCAAGGGTCAGCAAGGGCGCTTCTCCTGCCCGGAAAAACAACTTGCCCTCCACCCAGTCCTCCTGAGCTTGCTTTTCCTCAAGCTACGGAAGCAAACGTCCTGGAAAACACTGCGGCGAGCAAAACTCCGGAGCGGGACAGGCAGCTCCACTTGATTTCAGCCTCCAGCTGCCAGGCCTCAGCTTCCCAGCGCGGCAGGCGCCCCGGGCGCCTCCGCTCCGCAGGCCTCGGCCCGCGCCACCACCCAGCCCCGGCTCCCCCCACCCCCGCCCCGGATAGAGCCTCCCGCCGGGCGCGGAGGGCGCTGGGGAAGCGCCGACGCCGCGGCAGCCCTCGCTGCCCTTCCACGCGGGGCCAGGACCGAGCGGAAAGCACGTTTCCCCCCGCCCCCCTCCCCCGGACCCCACAAGGCCGCCCGCGGCCATTACGGCGGGCGTCGAGCGGCCCCGGCATGGCGGCCGGGGCGGCGGGCAGGGCCCGGCGCGGCGGCCCCGGGGCCTCCTAACATGGCCGAGCCGCGTGTGCCGCGGCCGGCGCCGCTCCGGCCATGTTAGGCGGCTCCGCGCGCGGCGGGAGCCATCTCAGCCCAGCTGCCTCCCGCCCCGCCGCGCACCATCTTGTGCGTATGTGTGTATATATACATAAACAGGCATATATATCTGTGTGCATGTGTACATATGAGTGTGTGTATGTGTGTGCGTGCGTGTCCCCGCTACCGCCGCACACGTGCGCGCCGCCCCACAGCCGCGGGCGAGGGCAGGAGCCCACCGCGGCGGGGCGCTTTCCCGCCCTCGCCGACTGCCTCGCTGCTCCGCACTCCCCTTCCTCCCCCATCCCCAGCTAAGAGGGGCGCCCACGCCCCGGGGGCCAGGCGCGCCGCACCCCTCGCAGCAGGGCAAGCCGCGGAGCCCCCCGCCCCGTCGGGGGCAGCGCTGCCCGGACGGGACGCGGCAGCCGCCCCCCTCCCCCCCGCACACAACACGTGTCGGGCGAGCGCGGCCCGCGGAGCCGCCGCCTTCTCCTCCCTCTCCCCCCCTCCAACCGCGGTACCTCTCCCGGCTTCTTGTTCCGCAGCTCCAACGTGAGCCGCTTCTTCATCTCCATCCTCCCGCCCGCTCTGCGAAACCGCCGCCGCGTCCCGCCGGAGCCCGCGCCAGCACCGCGCCGCCGCCGCCCGCGCCGCTTATATAGAGGAAGGCGCCAAAGGCAACAAAGGGGGCCCCG
>NW_028186492.1:218503-255516 GCF_003343005.1 Rhea americana
GCAGGCTCCCCCATTTTGCCTCCCTTTGCCCCCTCTTTGGAGCAGGAGGAGAACAGAAAAAGGCCATTTCCCCTCAGAGACGCTTCCGGGGGCCACAGGGAGGGCCAGTTCCCCCTCCCTCAACACACACCCCCACCCCGATCCCTGCCGGGCCAGGCCGGCGGCTGCAGGGCCCTTCCCGGCCTGCGCACGGSGAGCCGCAGGCCCTGCGGCCGCGGGCGGCTCTTGGGGGTGTGGATCTTCCTCGGGGCAAAAAGATGAGGTGCCAGGCAGGCAACGAGGAGAGCTGAAGCGCCTCCCTCGCACTGTCTCTGGCCCCCAGTGAGGACTTGGGGGAAGTCCAGGGTGGCCTCGGGGGGAGGGAGGGGCCCCAGGCTCCTCACGCGGAGGGACAGAGCTGCAGGGCGAGCGCCGGGCAGGGAGCGAACAAGCTGCCAGAGCACCCAGCTCGCAGGCTGGAGGTGCGTAGGCAGCAGCGAGGTGCCCAAATAGCTCTGCGGGTCCGGGGTAAAGTAACTGGACTGAAGTGCCTCAGTCACCAGCTGCTCTCCAGCTAACCTGCCTGGGTATTCGCCTGCAGTTTGACACTGTGCATGAACGGCTGGGAAGGGAAATCTGAAGGGGAGCCTCCACCTCCATGCCAGCCGAGCATGCTGGTGGATGCAGCCTGTGAAAATCAGCCTGCATCCTTTCAACTGTCCTCGAAGACTGCCACACCAAAAAAGTAATCTGCTTTTAAAAGCTAACAGTGCTTGAGTGACCTCAGTTTCAGGGTACAAAACGTGTGGCAGCAGTTCTGGCCTAAATTATTTCCTCTTCCTCCTCCCGTTGCTCCCCCACAACCCTCTGCTGCAGCCTGCTGCTCTTTTCCTCTGTCCCAGCGCAGCCACTCCGAGGAACCGGTCCAGGCTAAAATACCCGGGCATCTTCTTAGCTTCTCCTGCAGCGAGCAGCGAATCATCCTCCCACACCCAGCCCTCTGCGAGCCTCCGGCACGCTCGCCCTGCAGCCGCTGCCCTCCCTCCGTGCTGCAAGGGAAGGCGTCACTCCTTGGGTGCCACTTTTCCTTTTCTGCCCTGGGCCATGTCTTTCAGCGGCTGTTGGGGTTATGCCACTCCATGGTGTCACAGCAAAGGATGCCGATAAAGCCAGGGTGTTGGTCAGGCTTACTGTTAAATCAGGAAGGACGAGATCATTGTGGTAACTCTCTCATTAGGGTTAGTTACGATTCTGGTTTTTCCCATGTAAAAGATCTGATGGACAACTTGCAGAGGATTGCATTTCTCCTCAGCCAGAGCTGCGATCCAGATGCGAGCCCTGGGACTTGGATAGGCTTGAATCCTGCAGTCATGAGACTGGGAGAGAGGGTGAGGGAGACGGAGGGGAAGGTTGTTGCGATTGCAGCCCCTGAGGTTCATGCCAGAGCAAGCCCTTGTGCCAGGCAATGCCATCAGGGTCGCCTGTCCGCTGCCTAGCTGCTCTTCCCAATGGTGGAGTGGTGCTGGCATGACTTAGGAAAGGTCCCTCACTGTGATATATCTGCCATCGTTCCCAGAGATCCACGGTAAAGGAGAAAGAGTCCTTTACAGGGCGGCGTGTCTGGATGCAGGATGAACAAGATGTTGGGCAAGGATGATGGTGCTGCCCTCCGTGTGTAGCACTGCACATGAAGAAAAGGAGAAGCCTGAGCCAGGAACGCAGCCTCTACCTCTCTCCCTTAGGCGAGGTATGAGAAAGATTCCTCCCGGATGTGGGCACTGCTGCTGCTGACTTCATTAGAAATTATCTTTAAAAATATCCAAAGAAATTTCTCTGATCAACTACCAAGGCTGCAAGTAAACAGGAACACGAGGGCTTGCAGGACTGGTCTTCTAGTCTCTCATTGTCCCCTTTGGCGGCAGGCCACTGCCTTTCGTTGTATGTGAGGAAATGGCTTTCTGGTACATTACTGTTCATTTTTGCCAGTTGGCTCTAACATGAACCTTATTTTTTTAGGAGCAGCAAAATAAAGTGGCTGTGTTCAGAAGAGGGGTTTAGCTTCTGAAGGGGCCCAAACTAGGCTATTTTTAAGAGCTGGCAAGGGGTGTCTTGGTGAAGAAAAATATGCATTTAAGGATGGTGCATTTTTGCATGTCTGTGATCTCTCCCTGCTCCCTTTCTGAATGTGTCTCTCTTGCTACAGACCTGCTACGTTGCAAAGAGCTCCTGACTGTCTGCAAAAGGGACGAGCAGCCCACAGGGTGCTGCACCAGAGTGGCTCTGGTCTCCTCCTTGGTGTGCTTCTAAGCTCCTTCTGCTTCCCCCAAGATGCTCAATGCTGAGGCTGTGAGGAGGTGGGCAGAGAGGACAAGTAATGCCCATGTATCTGTGCTTGTTGGGGGGGGGGGGACTAAATGACAAGGGAGGAATTGGAATAAGCCTTGCAGCAAAGCCAAGAGTGTTGTAATATTGCCCTGTCCCAGGACACAAGATACTGTGTTAGCCTGGCTCTATTGATCACATCCCAACATATGAAGAAGAGGGCAGTGCCATCCTTTGCCAAGGGCACTGAGACCTGAGGCTGAGGGGTGCTGGGTGAATGCAGGCTCGTCTGCTCTTGTTTGCATTTCGTGCAGTGAGGTCTGTTCGGAGAGGACACACCATCCTCATTCCTCTCCTCCAAGAGATCGCCATTTGCTAAAGCGGCAACTTGTGTAGCCTGCTCCCGGGCAGAGCAGCTGGGAGACGAGCGGTGAGGCCCCCCCTTGTCGATCTGCATTTGTTTTAAGGTCTCTTTCATGTCCTCTTTGAGGCTCATTTCCTGTTCTTTGTAGAAAACAATGTGTCCCTCCCCTTGCTCCCCCCTCGCCGCAGTCCAGGGTGACTTTATCTCCCCTCCCTTGGGACTCACTGCACAGGGCTCCCTCGGAAGCCGAGTTTTACGTTTGTCTCTTAGAATACAAATACTGCTCTGATTTAACTGAATTGATTTTAAAGCTGTGTCTGGTACTTAATGTCTGGTAGATGCATTTAAACTGATCTGGACTCTGTCTGGGCAGATTGTCATGAAGCTGGTAATTTGCTGTGCGAGTGACAGCAGTTGGAAGGCTGGACCCTAAATGCTGACATGGGTTGCAATTCAGGTCTGGAGCTATTCACGCAAGCTGGAACACAGATGCTCAGCATACAATATTATCTGCCTATTATGCAACACAATATTATCTGTCTGTGTTTTGCACTGCTTTAGCTATTTCATTTCTAGTCTAATGCCTCCAAAGATTGAATCGTATACAAATGGGTCATCAGTGCTGTCTCCGCAGCTCCAGGACCTCCTCRGCACACAACACTTCCTTCTCTTCAAAATCTGGACAAGATCTCCCAGATCTCCTGGCTCCTGTAGATCCCCAGCAGCATGCCCTACTGGGACATACTAGGAGCCAGCAACAGGAGGGCTATCAGGACAGCAGATAGGTGCCTGCGCCCGTAACCAGCCCTCCATCCTATCCTCGTGTCCACCCTGACAAGGCCCTGTGTTTCCTCCTTGCTAGTAGTCTGGCATTTTCCCTATAGCTGTCTTTTTCTGTCTTTTCTTCTGTCCTTCTCTTCATATGAGTGTGCAGCGTTGAACATACAGTCTCAGCAGACTATGCAGCTCACATGTTTGCCTTGGGTGGGAGTTATTCCTCCAACAGCTTCTCCTGTGGGATGTATTGTGCCAGGAGCTGCACACATCTAGAACAGAGATATGGTCCCTGCGTGAATGAGCACACAGCATTTCACCAGGGCAACTGGCTCCAGAGACTTTCTGGGGAGGTCAGGGGCTTCCAGAGACCTGTAGCTGAAGGACGTGTTTCGGTGATTTGACTGAAGATTTACGAACAAGTAATGCATCACTAGGAGACTAAGAAAGCAGAGTCCATGTGCACCCTGTTTACCAAGGAGGAGGCAAATAAAGCTGACCCAGCACTTAGCAGTCTTTAGGAGAAACTCYCATGATTTTTTTGTTAGTTTGTGCTCCACAGTCGTCTGCTGCTGGAAATCAGAGATCTGAACCTTGCGGGACTTGATGTGCTGCGTCCTCCCCGGCCCAGCAGGAAGGTGGGACCTTGCCGTCCTGTTCCCCCCGGGCTGTCCCTCCCCTAGCTCGGTGCTCCCCACTGCAGCGATGCTCTGGGACCGGCAGAGGGAAGCATCCCCTCGGCAATGCCCCAGCAACCTGGCCTGGCTGCAGCCTGGCCCGCAGGGTCCTGAGGCTTCCCCAGGCTCGAGAGTCCCGGTGGGAAAGCAGGAGCCAGAGCAAACGCTTCTGCAGAGTGAGAACMAGAGTGTGGCTGTGCAAAATGGCTCTGATCTGGGTGCTGGTGCCAGTGCTGGTGTCTCCAGCCTGGGCTCTGCAACCCTCATCTGCAGGGCAAGTGACTGGCGCGCAACTCTTCGGGTTTTCAGGCATAGCAGAGGCACTCCAAGGGTTTAGATGCCTCCTGCTCCCTCCAGGCATTTGGCAGAAGTGCCTGAAGCAGGAGTTGTTGTCTGGGGGCTACCGAAAGGTAGCAGGGAAAAGGAGGCCCATCCAGAAAGAGCTTCAGCCCTAATTTTGCCTCTGACCCAAACACTGAGAGCAGGCAAGATGGGTCACCRAGCAGAGGTGTGTGGGACTGAGACGGCAGCTGGCAGCATTTCCCAGCATGGGGGAAGGTCACAATTCCTTCATCTTTCAGTTTTACTCCTTTACTGGTGATTCTCCTAACAGTGCAGCTGAGATACCAGACTACCATGGGCTCTTGGCATGGCCAGGGCTTCACAAGCAGTGCAATTTGCACCTTAATATTTTATCATCCAGTCCACTTTGAAAAATAAAATCAGATTATTCTCTCCAAAATGTATCTATCCTGTTGTATCACTCACAAACCATCTGTATCAGTGTCTGAAACACCCACATGGTCCMTTTGGACCTTCTGAATATGGGATTTATACCCGTCCATGGGTTTCTGAGTCCAGGAAGGCTCGTTYTCTCTGCAGCAGTTAGCTTTGCCCTGCAGTAATTAGCTGCGGATGCTGGCATCTTTGTGCCAGTCTAACCATACAACAACACCCAGCTCCTATCTCAAAGCAGATCTGCAGGCACCTTACAGTTTGCTATTCCAACTTTCCGATAGAGAAATTGAGCCCCATAGCAAGGAAACTGTCTATCCAAAATCACCCTGGAGAGTGCCAGCTCCTTTTGGGCCAACTGCCCCCAGCAAATATAACTCAGCATCACTTCCATCCCGTCAGCGCATGGAAACGCAGGGTGGGAATGTGTTCAGCTACAACCCCGGGCAGGATTGAGGGTGGCAGCAGGGAAGGGTTTGAGGTGGCATTGGGGATGATAGGGCTGCTTTCTGCCCTTCTCCAGCCAGGCAGGCAGCATCTCTACCTCACCCAGCACGTGGAGTAATCACCTGCAAGTTACCCCTGGCCCACCCCAGGTTGTTGGCAATCGTTAGCAAAAAGGAAGGATGATGATGAATAATTATTGTTTTCATCAACTCTGTAATGTGTCTAGCTCAGCTGGACCAAATAATAATGCTGGGATCTATCATTACAGCTGTTATTGCTCTGAGCTACCACAAAATTGGCTCCTGTAAGGAGTCAACATCCAGAGAGAAAACCTGCCCCAAAGAGCTTACAAAAGGCAAGGAATGCAGTCGAAAAATAAACTTCAGGATCCTCGGGCCCCAATGCACCACTGACATTAGGATTAAAGTTGTCTGGGTCTATTGGGATGGACAACTCCACAGGTTCCCTGTGAAACATCCCTCATCCTTCCAAGGGCTGTGACAGATATGCTGAGGGCCTCAGGCTGGTGCTGACCCTCAGACTGGGACCTGGGGCAGCTCTGGGATACAGAGCAGCTCCAGAAGGACTTAGACACATGCAAACAAACCGACATGAAGGCAGCACATAGGRTTCTCAAACGCCACTGCACTTCACATCTCCAAAATACCCTTGTCCTCTTTCAAAAGGTCACTAACACACACTGCATCCCTATCCCTGCACCATTTTCCTACCCCCAGCATATGTTCAAACTGTGTCAGGTCTCAGGGAGCTTGTGATACCTCTGTGCGGCAGGGGGTGGATCGAGGGCTGAACTATGGGGTCTTTCCAGAACCAACCTCTTTCCCTGGCCTGAGCTTGCCCACCTCACTGCACCCTGTCTCTGAGTYGTTGCAAAGCCTCCTGCTCTCAGGCTTAAAAATTCCCTCTGCCACCTCCATTTAGGTGTCTTGGATGGGAAATTTCCAGTCTCTCTGGACAGGTGGAAAAAGTCAGGCTCTCTCCTACCATACCCACAGCTCTGTCAAAGCTGCCCTTGCTCCCAGTTTGCRGAGTTTGTGCTAATATTCTTGTTACTGGTGCAAGCAACATGACAAGAGCATCCCCAAGTGGATCAGAGTTTATCCTTATCACCTTCACAAGACCCAGTGCATGACAGGGACCATTGCGCTCTGCTCTTTGACTGCAGGGACATTTCGGGACATGAAAAGAGGATTTGGAAAATTGCAGTCATTGGGAAACAGTCCCATGGAGGCCACAGGGAGAGGCGGTTGCTGGTGGGATGGTTTCGGCTGCCAGTTCCCATCGCAACGTTAACCCTCCTGTGGGGGCTGTGCTCCTGAGACAGGCAAGGACTGAGCCTTAAAGCTGAGTTCCCAGAGCAGCCTTCCTCTTYGTCACAGGGGGCTGTGCAACCTGCTCGCCCTCTCTGCGAAGGGCGTGGGTGGGATCCCGCTCCTGCGGGCTGCTGCTCGGGGTGCAGCAGCCCTTGGGAAATAGGTAGGGGCCCCACAGCTTCCTCCTTCACGTCTGCTCTCACCTCGTGCAGCACAGCCGCGGCTGGTGGTCTGCATGGCACCTGCCCCCCGGCTGCCCGCGGGTGCAAGTCGCGGGGTGCAGCAGCGCTCTGAGCTGAGCCTCTGCACCCCTCTGCATGGCCCTGCACAGCCGTCTCGTGTGCCCCTCGGCGCAAGGCCAATATGACGCTTTGGAGCTACTCCAGAGGCAAACTTAGCCCTGGTGCAAGCAGCAAGAAAATTGCACTGATCTGGGTTATTCGGGGTCCTTTTAGATTTACCACATCATTTATCTGCTGAATTGCCTGCAGACTTTAAAACTCTCCAGACCGGTTGGTTTTATTATTTAGAGATAGTTCTTAGTTCATCTGCATTGCTAGGAAAAAGAAGAAAATTAAGAAAGCAAACAAAATGCTCAAGAAATCGGGAGGAAAGACCTATGCTTGCAAGGGCTGGCCTGGGAAGAGATAGATGTTCAACAGACAGCACATTCTCGGCCAGCTTTTCCAAAAGCCCAGAGGTTGTCCAGATTTGGTGACTCCCAGCAGCACGGTGCATTTGACTCTGTGTTAAGGCTGCCAGGAGCGGGGTCTGCAAGAGAGCGTCGCGGTCTTGCCATGAACGTGTGCTACCATGCAGACAGCTGCAATGGGACCACAGCATGGCCATGTGTGCACACACACGGAGGCTGTTAAATAGCTCTCCGAAGGACACAGGCACTGCTTGTTGGCTGTCAGGGCTGGGTCTGAATCCAGGGCTGCACGAAGGAGGCTCTCTGCTATTAGGGGAGTTCATCTGCTTTCGAAAATAAGAGAGAAGTTTGCACCAGGCTGTGGTTGCGGGAGGATGGAGAGAGTCTTCCTCATGGTCTCAAAGCATCGAACTGCAAATTCAGAGCTGGATGTGGCTCCTGCATTTGATCCTGGCTGATCTGTTCTGTGACCTCGGACGGCATTTCAGCGTCGTCCTCAGGCTTTAGGTACTTTAGGTGACAAACTCTTCTGAGAGGTTTCTCTCGGTGTCATTGCACCCTCGTTATAACATTCCTCTTATTTGCCCACAGGGCGCTTGTGCTGAACTTCTGTTTTCAAAATAACACACACAGACCAACTGTGGGGAATACTAAAGACTCCTTTTATTTTTGGAAACACACAGAGGTTTCAAAGTATCTGGAATGGAAAGGGCTTCTTCGAACCCGGATGGAGGGCACCCAATGCTGCAAACAGGCAGCAGGTTACAACAGACGCAAGAAGGTACATTTTCATCCATCATATAATTAAACCTGAACTCTTTGCTGCAGGGTAAAGACTTCAAAAATATCTTTTGAGATAAATGTTTGGAGGATTTGTCTATGCAGACCAAACATGATKGGCCAGGACCTCCAGCTCAGGGAGCATTAAGTCACAGAGCATCAGAAGATGGAGCAGGATTATTTCCTACTGTCACTGGCAGGATCAGAGGAAATTTTTTTGTTTGACTTAGAACAGCTTTCTTATGTGTTACAGGGTTTAAAATTATTTATTCCATTAGATTTACCCTATCCTTCCTGGTGAACTGAGGTTAGCGGATGCTGGGGAGCCCTGGTGACTTCTCTCTTCCTGAAGCAGATACAGCAACTGCTGCTTTCTGCCCATTTGGGGAGCAGGGGGGAAAGAGGGCTGGTGGATCACTCCTTACACAGAGAAAGTGCTGGAGAAAGACATTTCTGGCTCCCAGAGCCTATTGCAGATTCTGCTATTGAGCCCCTAAGAGAGCTTGCACAAACCACCGCTGTCTCCTCCTGCCAGGGCTTTGTGCCACTTTGAGAAAGGATTGCAGTGTTAGATAAACACAGCTACCTGGGTGTAAAGCACTGCCAGGTGGCTACCAGCAAAGATGCAAAGCTGCAGGCTCAGCCCAAGCAAAAAGGAGCTTTTTCAATTCATCTCCCTGCATTTTCACATCTCTTTAGAGTTCAAGATTCCTCCAAGTAAGAAAGGATGGAAAGTTACCACATGCAGAGCTTTCTTCTGGCAAGAGGCATGTCCCTGCTCTTTACCTGCTAAACTTGAAATTCTGCAGGACTCAAGGCAGCCATCACCACACTCACGTCCTGCACCTGAGTGGGGAGAGCCCTGGGTGTGCTGTCACAGCACTGCTGAGAATAAGGTGATTTTTCTCCCTCCTAATTTTGCTAGCTCATATTTTCCTCTGAAGGGTAGGAAGAGAGAGCAATGTTTCTGCTCAGCTCCCTGCACATCCAGCAGCTCCTGGCGTCACATAAGCCGAAGTCCCTGCAGCATGTACATGACTGCGCTGACGACTGCACGTGACAGATGACAGAGTACTGCAAGAACTTCCTTTAATTACTGCTCCTATTGCTGTTACTACTAGTAATTAAAGCATTCACTTTAAATCTACCTGCATTTCAAAACATGCACAGGATGGTCAGATTAGCAAAGACTTTGGGGTTAGCTGGTAGGGTACGGCATCCTGCTGCGGAGTAAAGATATCGAGCGCCTGGGTAATTGCTCAGTGATGACGGATTGGTGGGGAGTTTCTCTTGGACCCCAGCAGCAACCCTCTGGGGCCTGACAAGGCTTGTGCGCTGCTCTTCCAGAGCCCCGCTTGCATAAATACCAATGCCACGATGTTGCAAAAAGCAGGTGTCTCAGAGGTTTGAGCCTTCAAAGCCACACCTTGCATGGGGGTGTGATCTGTCTCTGCTGATGCTTTTTTTGGTTGCCTGGAACGCCTGCCCTACCTGGTGAAGAAACACAGATATTTACAGCTTTGAGAGAGTGAATAAGAGCAGGTACGTTGACCTCAGTAAGCCGTATAGCAGGACTGGAGATGAATGCTTTCATTTAGCTGTATAAAGCACTTCCAAGTTTAGTGTGTCTCCTGCTGCTGTTATGATTTYTTCCAGACCATGATTCACTCAGCAGCTTCCAAAGCAAGCAGAAGATGTGATTCCTGCCCCGTGGAGCCCTGGATGATAGGAATTATTCAACTGTGCACTGTTAGCAAAGCTCCCAGGTCACCTGTGCATGTTTTTATACCTGCAAGCATAAAATTGCAGCCCTGGAGCTAAAGCCACATCCCAAAAGCAGAAGAGCCAGCAGCAGAATGGAGCTAGTGCTGCTTCAGGGTTGTTCCTGGACACAGATGGGGAGATGGAGCAGGGCGCGGGGGAGTGGAAATACCATCTTCGCTTCCTGACTCGCCACTGTCTTGCTGTGAGAATTGGGCAAAGTTGCTTCATCTCCTTTCCCCAAAGGGCTGTGGCTCAGGGGGGCTGAGTGAACGGTCCCACTGCTCGCTGCCCCTCTGCCGGCCATCGCGGTCCCATGGCAGCCAAGGCAATGAATAAGGCATGTGGGCTTGAGCCTCTGCTCCTCCATGTGAGCTTTCTCTCAGCTGGCTGAGCTCTGTTGCCCATCTGAGGAGTGACTGATGGACAGGAGAACAGGGCTGAGGCTTCTCAGATTAAAATAAGTCCCACATCATAAAGCAGGTGAGGGTGGAAATGGGTGCTGCAAGTCTAGCCATTACAAAGCAGTGATGAAAAGGCATTAGCCAAGCTGCCTGGGATGTGGCATCTTGCAGGATGGCACTGGTTGCAGGCAGTGGGGAGGGAACAGCTAATGGGCTGCACAGCCGAAACCAAGGCCAGGACAAGGAGCAAACATCCATGTGGTTTCCTTGCAGACTCTGCTGTGGAAGCAACATATCTGGGCAAGATGAGATGTCACATGTTAGAAGAAAGCTGGAGGGGAAGAAGTCTTAGCAAGGAGGTGAGGACTTGRGGGGAAGCTTTCAGAGAAAGAAGTCTCAAATAAAGGCCTAGGGGACTCTCCATGTAACTCATATGAGGCCTAGAAAGCTTCATGCTATGCTCCTGGCATCACTYCTGCTCCTCCACCCAGTGTCCAGGCATCCAGGGCCCTTGTGGCCACTGGCAGGAAGGATGCAACAATTAGGAAGAACTGGGAAGGAGGACTCACCCAAAAAATAGCCACTCTCTTTATGACCTGAATGCTACTTACAGATGAATCAGGGAAGATGCAGATTGATGACATTCTCCTGGGTTGTTTGTTCACCACGTTCACAGGATACATCAGTGATGCTTGGGTATTTTGCTCATGCCAAGGATGCCAGAGGTTTTGGGGTAGGCAAACTTGTTCTTTTCAAAGATGTTTGTACAGGCCAGGCATCATGTGTCTGGGAAATGATCTGTCTTATTTTCAAATCCCCTCCTGCCCTCTTCCCATGCAAACCCTTGCTCACTTGCCTTACTTCAGAGTGTCATGGCCCAGCCACCACTTGCTGTGCACTGAGATGCCCCTAGGTGCTGGGTACCATCTTTTGGCTCAGTAACTCAACTTCCTGAGCACACTAGGGAAGGACTTATCACATCCTTACCAGAGTGATAAGTGAATGTGCAGCAAATTTACCCTTGACTTTTGCAGCCCGGATGTCCCAGTCCAGATCCATGCAGAGGGGTGAGAGCTCCCGCTTCAAGCTGCCGCATCTGGCCTGGAAGGACACCTAACTGGGACTTCACTGCCTATAACAGAAGCGCCACCTTGTTGTAAGATAAACTGCTTCAAGCAGTTAATTACTCTCTCATTTCAAAATGCATGAGGATTTGCAAGGCTTGGAAGCCCTGGAAGGTGCTGCACTTCAACACACAGCTCAGGTCTCCCCAATGAGGTCCTTCCTATGGATGTATCAGATAAATCACTAAGGTTTCCAAAGAGCCAGTTTCCAGAGCAAAGCTGGCCAAGGATGTCTGAAAGCATTAGAGCAAAAGCTCCTCTTTGAGCCCTACCTATTAACGCACACGTGGACAAGGACAGGGAAAAGGACTTGGCCCTGTGGGGCACCTCAGATCTTGCTCCAATGCCATTCTGTGATGCTGAATATGGCATCTCCCTGCTCYAGCAACAAGAGCTGACCACATAATAGCTTTTAGGCTTAAGAAAACAATATATTCTTCCAATCCTACATGTAAGAATTGGGAAAAAATGGGTTGATCTTTGGGGAAAGTTTAATCGCTGCCAACWTTCTTGACATCCTGAATGGGATTCAGAGGGAAAATGTTTACAATGCAGTCACCCAAAAGTGTCCCATGCAGCCAATTCTTTGAGTAAACAACAAAATAAATTAGCTAGAAGAAATGTGATTTATTTCTGGTAATAAAATACCCAATAGCAGTTCAGAAAAATCTGAAAAGTAACTCAAACTTAACTCCTGAAAATAAGGCAGCATCGGCTTTTTGAGAGTTTTGGGGTGAAAATTGTTGTTCTTTAACCAGCTCTGCAAGGGAGGTTGTATGGATCAGTCCCTCCCTTGGGAAAAACAGGGTTAGGATCGGGGTTTGTGCGCGTGCGCAGGTAACCTGCCTAGGGGCACACTGATGATTTCTGGCTGCATTTCTACCGCACTCTTCCAACCCTTCCAGCTCATGCTTCTCTGCCCTCCCTCTCTGCCCCTGCCCACCCAGCTGCACCAGTATAAATCCTCCAGATAATATGTTTCCTTTGGTGCCTGGGAAGGTTCAGCTGGAGGGTGCTCATGGCTCCTGCCTCATCTCCAAGTTTTTCCTAGAGACAGAGCAAGGGTATTTCCTGGCGGCTGCTCCCGGTGAGCTCACACTGTGGGCACTCCTTCAGAGCTAGAGCGGCAGGGCAGGTTACAGCTCCAGCTTTGCTAGGTATCTTGGAGACCTCGACGTTTCATCTCTCTGTGTAGGAACGGTGCTGGTCTATCTCAAGAGACAGACAGGTAAGTGGGACAGGGATGGGAGGCAAGCAGTAGGCAAGCAGCCACTGGGCACTCTAGCTGCTGCTTTGGTTTTTCCATTCCCTTTTGCGTCTTCTGGCTCGTGTCTTCTCCATCCCTTACCCACCTCTTGACTGAGGTACGTTCTGCTGGGAAATAGGATTCACTGCCTTGGGTCTGAATCTTTTTTTTTTCCCTATGCAATCAGTTGTATCACTGTAAAAGCATAATGCAGAACACCATGGATTTGGTGCAAATGAGAGCCAGGATGAAGAAGCATCAGACCTCAAACTGATCTACCTGTGATCTATTTTATGTTTCTTCCATAGCTGCAGTCTCACCTGCTCTGGGGAACTAGCCAGACTGGATTGAAAAGAGGGCATCATTAACTTGCAATTAAAAAATAGATAGAGGTTTATCCACAAGTCAGTTTGTCTGGTAAAAGCAGAAGGTTATAGAAGAGCATGTTTGTGTTAGTGTTACACTCCTGGATTTTCTCCCTTTGAACTTCTTCTTAGGAAGAGAAGCAGAGGCAACTGTCCTTACCTCACACCGCTGCACACCTACAGCAACCACTTAACTCAGCTGGCAGCGGTGTAAACAGCAACTTTACTGTTTCTCCACAAGAACGTGATCAGCCAATGCACGATCTTAAGATAAACTTCCCCTCCCTCTGTTAGACTCAAAGCTGAAAGAGTTCTCAGAAAAAAATGAATGTTTTCTATCCCTTTCTGCCAGTGCCTCGGGAGTTCAAAGATGCTATTGAAGTGCTTGGTGTCATCCATGTGCCTGTTCATTTTTGTGGAGCTAGAGAAACACAGCCAGACTGGTTGGTTTAAYACTGTGTCCAAGGACTTAACTGCTCAGCTTCAGGGATTTTCTGTGGCTCCTGAGTACCAAGTACCCAGCTGCTAGGGGTTGGATGGTATTTTTAAAAATTGAATCCATCTCTTCAGCTGTCTGTCAGCCTCGACGATTGCTCCACAGTTTCATGGATTTGAGACAAAATATGCCAACTAAAGGACTTAGTTGTAATTTTTACTTTTTGAAAGGAATAAAAGGGCTATGAAATTATGTTCAAGTTGAGGAGAGAGGAGTCTTTGGAGCTGGGAAGAAAAACAGCAAGGAAGGGTTAGATTCTTTTCACATTCCACTTGTAAATGCAGCTTCTGCCACCATCAGAYGCCAGGTCAGGGGATTTGGCAGTGAAGATCCTACTTGAGATGTGAAGCTTTCTCTGGTGCGCTAGCACAGGGTTTGATGGGAGATGCATTTGGGATGCCAGCAGAGAGCCATATCCCCAGGGCTCTGCACCATTCCCTCAAGTCTCCAGTAACACTCGCTTTCCATGTTGATGCTCTGGGGCTGAGCATAAGGTAAGCGCCAGCCTTCAGGAGGATGCTATGAAAAGACTAACAAGAATGGAGCCAATGAGCGATAAACCCAGAGCAACTGTCTACTCCCCAAAGGCAACTCGCAGCCTTCAGAGCACAGAGAAGTCCCTTCTGCAGAAGGATCTGAGTTATAAAGAAAGTAAAGGGAAAAGATGCAGTGATAGGGACAGGATTGAAATGGGGAAGCATCTTATGGTAACAATCGTCCCTAAAGAGGGACGTTAATGCCCTGGACGGGGCTGTGATGACTGTTCCTGGGCTCAGAGTTCAAGAACATTTCCTGGGGTCATTTGTCACTCCTGACTCGCAGGGGAGGAAGGAGGAAATATTCTGCAATACGATGTGCGCTGGGAAGAAGACGAGCCTTTCGTAGCAGGGTAAGGATGTTGTACTGGAACAAGCTAGTGCAACGTGAGTGTGCACGTGTGTGCACAGGGCAGGAAGGCAGGCAGACCGTGTTTCCCTCGGGTGTGCAACATGCCTCCCCTGGGTACACAACTAACCCATTTCTCTCCCTTTTGCACAGGCAGCCCGACGATGCCAAGCATATTTTCCTACCTGAGCGCGGAAGTCGACTGGTGCGAAGGCAACTTTGAGCACTCAACGATCATCGCGGAGTACTACAACACTGTGAGTGCGGGCTCATCCGAAGGGCTGGCGGGGGTACTAAAGCAGCTGGTTCCTGGCACCCAGGAGCTGCTTTCAGGAGATGAGAGATGGGGCAACTTTGTTTTCGCTCTTCCTGCTCATTCCTTTGAACTTCCTGGTGCTGGAGGGTGTTTGCATGGGGAACACTTTCTAAGTTTCAGATAAATCATGGGGCTTTTATTGCTTACAACAGCCAATTGCTCACAAAACTAGCTGGGGTCAAGGATACTTTTGGCACGTGTGAGGCTAAGTTCCCACTAAGAAAACTCCAGCAATGCTCCTTAGCCCATATTTGTGAGATCCTGTTATACCAGTCCTGCAGCTCTCCTGCCAACTGGGGTAAGTCCCACGCAGGGCTCATATATTCCAGCGAAATGTACAGGAGTGGCAAAACTAGAGACAACACTTGCATGAACTGTGTTGGGCAGGTTGGGAATCCGGAACACAAAAAAGAGGAAGGTTGATGCATGAACTAATTTCACCTCATACGATCCATTTTGCAACCCAGACTCCTTTGAGCTCCAGTCCCTTGAACAAAACCTCCCAGCTTGAGCATGGCCAGAGCCATCTGCATCTGTCCGTAGACTCGGTAGATAGCCCGTTTCTGCAAGTGAGTCTTTCTACCTTAATGCCATTAAGGATTGGCAAGGTCACGAGGCAGGTGGATTTACAACCCTTCCAAAGGTCTTGTTTATGGCTTTTAGTAAGCACTGTATAACACCGGAAGTTCTTGTTTCTCATAGAAATGTCTCTTCCGTTTTTCTTTTTCTTCTTTTTTTAGTTGCTTTTAATAAATTGCCTGTAGTAACAATAATTCCCTCACCCAAGTCCTGCAGCTTGCTGGCTTTAATCGTCCCGCTGGATTCTTGGAGGGAGGATGCTTGGGCTGTATTTAGTTATTTGAGAAGGGTATTTGGCCAAAATTAGCTGTCCTGCTCAGGAGAGGATATGTGCTCCTGATGCCAGGTAGCCATGTGTGAGAGCATCATGCTTGATGCCGGTTCGAATCAAATCCTGCTTCTCTCTGGCATTCAACCAAACCCACTGTGCTGCTGCCCATTCACTGGTTGTGTCTCCCTGCTGGATGAGCTCAGAGCCCCAGAGCAAGGTAGAACTGGCAAAGAGGTATGAAATCACTTCTGCATGGATTGGCATCTCAAATGTAGCTGGAGATGTCAAATGCCTCTATGGTTTGGAGCCTCACTGGCAACAATGTAGAGGGGCTGATTTCCACAGTGCACAGGAAGTCTGAAAGTAATTCTCTTTAATCAGAATGTATTCTGGGTATATATTTGCCTAATCTCCTATTTTGGTACATAGGAAGCATATTTCCTTGGAGCTRAGACCCCATTTTCACCAAGATCCTGATTTACACCCAGACTTTCCAAGGGATTTAGCATCCTTAACGCACCAATAAGTGTCTTAGGAGCTCTTTCCAAAAACTATTACATGTCTAACTTGGCTGTGTCATGCTGCTAGACACAAATTGGCACAGCCAGATGCTTAACTACCTTCCTTAGGACCCAAAGGCCTCTAATTTCCATAGAACATTGACTCTTAGGGGACTCTGTCACTTTGYGGCACAGGTTTCTACACTGCAGATCTGGACTGGCCTCAGGATAGTATTTCAGATGTGATCTCAACACTTCTGGTCTTCTCTTCTCCATTTGTTACCTATATTCAGATTGCCTCCTCTCTTTGGTAAACTTTCTGAGCCCTGTCTTGCTGGCCTGCCTGGGATTATTATATCAATATTGGCTTCAGCACCATTTTGCCAAAGTTTTAGACTAGCTGAGAATCCAGACAAGCCATCTCCAGGCTCCTGTGCCACTAAGTCAGCAGGGCTTCCTAATGGAGCGTCCCCTTCAGTGTCTTCCTCCCAACACTGCCCGAGGCTGGAGTTGAGTAGTTTTGTGCCAGCAGTAGCAATGTGCTCTGTGCCAGCTGCACTCGCTCTCGGCCTGCCTTGGGATGGATGCTGTTTATTAGAAATGAACAGCAAGGGTATGAGCAGAGAATATAAACAATATTCTTAAGTACCAAATAATTAGTACGTGGTGGTTCGTGGTGGTGCAGCTCAGCAGCAAAGCAATAACTATTTATAGTGCTCAGTGACCCAGAAATTTATTTTCTTCTGGCTGGTCATAGAACAGTGTTGTGCTACAGGGTCATCAGTCAGGGCCCTGCCTTTCTGTCCTCATCTCTTTCCTGAAATGAGTGATCAGGATGCTGGTAATGACATCTAGATCCTCAGCAGTCTCTCTGGCAAAGCGCTAGCAGCTCTGACAATGCTGTCTGTCCAGAACTCGCCAACACATGCATCGATTGGTGGAGATAAGCTCAGCTGAAAGTGCAGATTAGCCAAATCTGCCCAGATAGGCACTTACTTTCACACTGTGTTGAAGTCATGGTGCATGCCCCGGCCATCTGCACAGCCTCCGGAACCCCGCTGCATCACAGGCGCATCACTCACTCACGTGCCCAGAAATTCCCGCACAGGAATAGGGCAGCTCCTTGTTTGGGACTTTGCAAACACTACACAAACAGCTGTTTCCTGCCTCAAAGCACTAGCATGGTGCTGTGATGTCATGAAATGCAGCCTCGTCTTCTGCCACACAGGTCTGGCCATTAGCAACTTGCTATACAGATTGGGATAGCCTCTGAGATACTTACTTCTGTCTTTGGCCCTGGAGCTCTTGCATCAGCTAAATCTGGTTTGCTGGCCTTCAAGTGAATGAACACACCGATGAGGTTTTCAGAAACGTCAATGAGGTTTTCAGAAATCTTTAACTGCAGAAAATATTTCTATTGAGCAAGAACCCATACTGTGCCTGGGCTGCTATTGCACCATCATTGAGCTCACACACCCAGGTAGAGCTCTGTTAACCAGCATTTCCTGTCCAAATCCATATCAGAGGTCTGTTCTCACCTTATCATGGATGGACAGGTTCTCTGTAGGTCGCTCTTTCCGCCTTAGCCTGCAAACTGCTGAGTTGCACAACCCCTGGGGCCTTTCCAGTGCTCCTGCTAATGCATCACGATTAGAACCATATCCCTTACTCCAGTCTTGATTTTCTCCTAGTGAAAGAAGCAAATGTTGGGATAGGCAGGCTTGGTTAGGGGACCTAGAACAATGTCATGCTTGTTAGAAGTGAGACATTGTTGTGAGCTCACATGGTGGGAAACCAAGAGCTGAGTCGCTCTTGCAGGTCAATTCGTACTTCAGCTCCATCACCACTCTCTCATTTCCAGAAATCCTGGACAGAAGGGGCTGGTATCTCCTGGTCAGCACAGTCCAGCCAGGTATAAGCAGAATCCAGAGGGCTAAAACTGAGTAGAGATTCTGCAGTTTCCTAATGGATGTACTGAGAGCAAAGCGCTCCCAACCACATTTGAGATGGAGCTTGCCACATGCCAAAGGAGTGATTTAACATAGCACTTGCATAATCAGGGCTTGGATCCAATGTGTCATGAAGTCCCCTCATAGATGCAGTTTTGTAGCGGCTCAGCCCCTAAGCTCTGAGCTTGGCTGCTCTGCATGAATTCACTCTGCAATCTCCACGTTTCTGTTGGCCCTGTTCCCCTGATTATCTCTCACCTCTGATATCTGATCTTGCACTTCTCATACTGAATTAATGAAGCAATAATGTTGCTATCATGTAATTAATGGCACTGTTGCAATGTCAAGTGCAGCAGGGATTCAGGTCTCTCTATATGCAATCTCAAAGTCCTGCATTTCCTCACTTTTGACATGCATGCTGGCACTTGCATGCTGTCGCCTTTCCTGCAAGCACATCTCTTCTTGAGATCCATCCTCATTTTCCAAAAACCTCTTGTAACCATTTTACAGGGAAAGAAATGTTTGCAACAAAGTTGCAACTTTAATACATGGTTTGTTTTCTCAATTGTTTTGATTGATTCTGAACTGTTTGACCCTGAGTACATGAGTAGGACCAGCACTTCTCTTTCCATAGGTGAAAAAGAAATATGGCTGGATTTGGCTCTGAGCACCTATAAAAAACCCAAAACACTTGGCCTGAGAATTGCTGTTAACATGAGCATCAAGTTGTTTCATGGAAACCTTGGTGAAGTCCAAGATTAATCTCTGGGTATTAAAGGGAATAGATGCGTTACATTAAGCATGACTCGCGTTTCCCTCTGGAATATGAGAGGGTGTGTTTCACATCTCTGACAACATCCCTGTGATTTGCAGCCCTGTTACTGTAAGCTTAGATCCCATGGGACCTCACAAGCCAAGCTTTGATTTTGCAGTTGGCTCAYGTATGGAAAGGTCTGCTGAGAGGTGAGACTCCAGCTGTGGAGGTCAGATCCTAGGTTTTGGTCCTCAGTTAGTATCTAGCTGGAAGATGAAAGGAAAATGACTGGCAGGGGGAGATAAAAGTCATCCTGGTAGTTTGCCAAATGGCATTTTAGCAGATCATCCTGCACTGCCTGAACAAAGCCCCAGAGAACTGTCTGGCAGCAGCGACTGGGCCCAGGCAGCAGTGACAAGCCGACAGGCCRAGCTACAGTACGATCCCCTCCTCACCCCAGACAAACGAAAGTCTGTCAATGAAGCAGTTCTGTCGATTCGGAAAAGAGGGCAGAATAATTTCATTGCATTCAAAGCATACCTAAAAGACGTTTATTACTTCATGTAATTATACTAGTGCCCAGAGTACCTGCCCTTCCAGGCCACAGGCTTTGTACACAACACTACAGGATGTCACCTCCATCCAGTCCCCACCTACAGCTGTCCTACTTGTCTTGCTGCTCTTCCCTGCACCCGCTCCCAACTAACGATGGTTTTCCTGACTGTGTTTTGCTGTGGTTGCCTTGCTCCTTGCGCCCATCCAGCCTGTCATGGCAGAAGTCAGCCAGGGAGTTTATGGCAGGCCTGGCATGGCAGGAGAGGAAGATGATTGCAAACAGAAGAGCTTTGGTGATTTGCTTAAGCACAGAAGCCAAAGATAAACCATCACCTGAAGGGGGCACACTGTCTTACCTTGGACTCGCTGGCCTGAGAGACTGCTTGCATGGAGAGTGCTGCTCCCTGCAGCCCTTGCTGCCACAGTAAGAGCTGTCCTTCCAGTTCCAGCCTTGAGAAATGCTTCTGCTCTTCCTCTTGTGCCAAGAGTAATACCTGCCTCCATGTGATGCTTTCCACTAGAGATCAATATCCTCTTTGCAGAGAGAGRTACTGAGGCACAAGGTGGGATGGGACTTACCCAAGATCATGCAATAAGCTGAATGTGCCTCTTGTTTTTCAGATCAGCAATGTAAGCTTCTTTATCCTTTCTCCCGCCCTGCTCTACCTGAATCGGCAGTACTGCCAGCAGCGTGCCTTGCCCCTGTATTTCGTCTCTGCCCTGCTCTTCTGTGTAGGTGGGTGCCAAGGTTGTGAGAAGACCAAACAGGTTGCCAGAGTATCCAGCTGTTCATCTGCAATACATTTGGCTCTGGAGACTGGTTCTTAGTGGCTAAAGCACAGGGAGAAGCTGGGGTGGGAACCAGGACACCGTGTCTGTATGAAGCCCTGCAGCTCATGATTCCCACTGGCTGTGGTGCATAACTCCCAGCCCAGTAAATCTCTGTGGTGCTCTGTGGACTGACTCACTCAAGTCTCCATTAACTCCAAGGTCTGTGTCCTGCCCTTGAGGAATGGCATGTCCTCAGAAATCACCCCCAGAAACTTCCTGGGCAAGATAGGCTTGTGTTACAACAGAACTTTGCAGACACAAGCTGCCTTGCACCTTGCAGGTATCTTCTCAATGTACTTTCACATGACTCTGAGCTACGTGGGACAGCTCCTGGATGAACTCTCTATCCTCTGGACATTGGCTGTGGCATATTCCTTTTGGTACCCAAGGGTTTACTTCCCCAGGTGCATCAAAAGCAGGTATGACTCAGAAAGACATGTGCTTGCAGGCAGCAAGGGGAGGGATAGGGCATTGGCATTGATGCATGTGACCCACAGGGTTCCCCTCTAACCCAGCCAGCTGCCCTGAAAGGGTTCAGCCATGAGGTTACTGCAGTTTGCTCTGGGGGCCAAACCCTTCATCACTCAGTGCTAGATGTGCTGATGGAGGAGGAGCAAGGAATTCATCCCCTAGGGAGGGCCCTGCTGAGCTCCTGTTGGCTGTAACTGTCTTTGCAAAGCTTATCAAGAGATTTGGGATGGAAAAATTCAAAAATAGAGATTTGGGCACATTGTTTCTTGCAGGTGGTGTAGCTGGAGTGGATAAGCCTGGGGTTTGCCATGTCAGCAACATGCGGACTGCTCCCACCTGTGCAAATTTGCAGAGGAGCTGGAAGTCCTGCTAGCCCTTAGGAAGAGCACAGAACCATCTGGGGTAGTGTGGACCGGGGAGCTTTACACAGATTAGGAAATTAGATGTTCCTGAGCACCAACATTCAATTACCTGTGCTGTCAAATTGTCACAGTGTCCCCTGCCATTCATATAGAGCTTTCCTTGAAGACTGATGGGGTTTTCCCTAGGACAAGCTGGCCCAGCTTAACTCTGACACATTGCAAACGTTGTTTGCAGGGGGGTTGTCTGGGCTAGAGGAGCTCAGCACAAAAGATGGGGAGACTGGGTGAGCACAAAGCAGCAGAAAGAGGAATGCAGCAGGGCTTTGCTCAGTGATGCTCACATCCTGGCAGGCTCGCCAGACCCCTCCAAGCCAGCCCAGCTAGGAGCCTTGCAAAGGCCTGCTCCAAACCTGCTCTTCCCATGCCAAAGAGGAGGTCACCAAGAGTTCACTGTGGAGACATAGTTGGGGGAGGCAGGGAGTGGGGAAGGGACCTGGGAAGGGATTTGCATGTGAAAGGCCTCTTTAAGCCCTATTGTTGTTCAGTCAGCCCAAATCTGCATGTTTGCACTGCTGAAATCCCTACTGGCTACTGCTAGGGCTCTTGCTCTGCAGTCCTTCCTTGAGCAAAGCTCCCATTGCCATGCTGTTCCCTGGCATCACCATGAAAATGTCCAGCTCTGCCTTGGACTCACTGGGAGTCCAACAAAACATTTTCCTGCTCAGTGCTTGAGAAAAAGGGAACAACTACTCCCACTTTCCAGCCAAGACTACCACAGAGGCTGAGGTCAGCTGTGTGCAAACAAATGGCAGGTACTGGAGATGGCTTACCTCTCCCAAGCAATGAACAGGACCTCTCCCAACCCTGCCCTGCACTACTGTGAATCCCTGGAGCACTGATACTCACAGCCAACTCTGTCTTCCCTTTAGAAAGCATTTCTTCTGGTTGAGTGGTGTCACCACCGTGGTCAGTACCTTCTTGTCCTTCATCAAACCAGCCTTCAATGCCTACGTGCTCAACTGCATCGCCTTCCATCTGCTTTATCTGACATGGCAAGAGCTGAAAAAGTAAGGAGGGGTCTAGGAAGGGTTATCTGCAGATCCCAGCATGCTCACAACATGGCAGTGAGTCTGTACACAGTACTGAATGGAGCCCAGAGCTTCATCAGCCACCTGTTAGGCCATCAGCTCTGCAAAGAGTTGAGGGAGCCTGGAAGGGATCYGGAAATGGGCACAGGCAGGACTGTGGGCAGTAGGATATGAGCAGGCTACTTGGCCCAGGTGTCTTTCAACATGGGAACAACCCACGAGACAAGAACATGTTATCCCCAGTGGCCATCTCTGCAGCTCCTTCCTCTTCTGTGTGCTCTGGGGACCACTGTGAGGCTGGAAGGAACCCATACCCCACTCCCTCTCTACTTATGTCTTCCAGATGTAACAACAAGCGGGTTCACCGGATGGCCGCAGCCATGGTTGTGTCGTGGGCACTGGCCATCGCCAGCTGGATAGGTGACAAGTGGTTCTGTGGCTTCTGGCAGATGATCAACTTCCCCTACCTCCACAGCTTCTGGTAAGGGCTGCAGTGGAAAGGCAGGAGCCTTGTATTTGAGGAGTCAAAGTGCCACAACTAAGGAGGGATGGCTGGAGGGCCATGGCACTCAACAAGGGAGCAGCTGCATCTGTGCCCAGCCCTTTCCCCCTTTCCTCTTTGACCACTGCTGCTGCTCCTCACCCTGGCCCTAGTCCAAGTATTTGGACCTAATCATTGTTTACTATTCCTTACCTCTTCGGCACAAACCAAAGAGTGTTTTGCAACCCAGATTGGTGTAAAATCACTCCAGTTAAGCATCTTGCTTTCAAAAGGCTGCATCTGCTCCCAGGAAGCTGTGTCATGAGAAATGTGATTTGAGTTACTTTAATAACCAAACAGAAAGACAGTGATTTGCTTAAGCAAGACATTTCAGTGCCTGACCACTGTTGCTCTAAGTGCTACACAGAAAAGATATCTCAAATTCATCCACATAAATTATTAGGATGATTGGGTTGTGGTGTCAAGATACCCAAGGTCATTGGGTTAGGCCAGGTGAGGTAGAACAGGTGGTTTTGTTTGCAGTTTAAGTCTCCTGTGTCGTATCATCCCCTCTGTGCATGGAATTGCCCCAGACTTCCCTGTGTTCACCATGCTCCTCTAGGATCTTCACATAGGCACAAACCCTGCTTCCTGCAGCCCTTGTGCATCATGGGATTAGGATCTTTCTCTGTCACTGCCATATCCCCCTGATCCATTTTTCCCTCCACCCCACCATGCAACCTGATACAGAGGCTTGACAGAGGACCAGGGGTAACAGAGTCTCTTTGAACGGGGCTGATGTCTTGAAAGCAGTAGGTGATGYTGGTGCAGTGTCTCAGCTGTGCACCATTCATATTCATCCCGGTGGCAAAGATAGCATGGCGCGTGCCTAGTCTGGCTGGGCTCAACCCTGTACTGGTTCCAACCTCATGGTGATGATGCCAGCCACATGCCATGATAAAAGGGGTAGGTGGTGGAGTTATCCCTCTCATACATCTTGTATTTCTTGCCAGGCATGTGCTGATAGCCGTATCTCTTCTCTACTGCTGCCCTCTGGTCATCTACTTCGACGTCATCTATGAGCTGCCATTGTTTAAGCCGAAGCTGGAATATTGGCCCAGTGACTCCTGGCCTGTTGTAGTGCCTTATGTTGCCCTGGAGCAATCCCACAAACAGTGTTAGAGCTGTCTGCCCTCAAACATCCCTCGGCACAGGGTGCGTGATGCACACACATGCATCTGTGTGGGGAACACCTCAGTTGCGCACTTGCTCTTCAAAGGGCAGTCTGGCTAGTGAATGGATCAGGGAGCAGCTGAGGCCTCATGATGCTGGGCATGAAGCAAGGTGGTAGCCCACAGGTGGCTGGAAGACTCTGCCCAGACTGACATCAGGGAACCAAAGATCTCCTCCAGTAGATCCCTGTCTAGAAGGGGAGGGAAATGGTGCTTCTTTCATGTCTTCTTGGTTAATCAAACAATGGCACCCCTTGCTGACAAGGGCACAGCTGAGAAGACAGAAGCCAAACTGGTGACAGCTGGGTTTATTGCGGTTGCTCTAATTATTATTATTAATTTTATTTATTGATGTATGTGGACTTGCTCAGGAGAGCCATGCATTAAAGCTATAGACACTAACTTGCACTGGGCCCCTTTCTTTCCTCCGACTGCATGATAACCCCTGTTATCTGCCAGCCACTCAGATAGGGTGGCCAAAGCTCTCTCTGATCTTGGGAGGGTTATTTATAAAAATAAATCCTCCTGTGCTCAGAGGACAGTGACAGCCCAAAAGAGACTCAACTGGCCTGGGTCTTACGGTGCTCTACCCACCACCTGGGCTCACACCAAGTCATGAAGCTGCTAAATCTGCAAATGACAAAAGCACAGCCCATGCTCTAGTTTCCTCTCTCCTCTCTTTCCCTTCCTTCTGTGTTACACCTCTTGTTTCCATCTGTCTCCATCCTCCACACCTCTTGTTTCCATCTGTCTCCATCCTCCTTCTTCAGTCCCTAGTGGTCCCTGTTCCTCCCAGCTCTAACGGTCTCTGATGGCCACATATAACTTGGAGACTTCCCTGCTCATAGAAACAGCTCGCTGGCAGCAGAGAGTGGGAAAAGGAGCCAATACATTAGCTAAATGCTTGGGGAGCCTTGCAAAAACAGAGCAGTAGACGGTGTAAAGTCCCAGAGAAAGATCAGTGTCATGCCACAGCCATGGAGCAATGTTTTCCAGGTTCTCCTCCCAATGTGGTAACAATGAAGTTGCTCCCACAGCCACAGGACACGTTCCTGTTCTCAGAGCCTTGTGTATTACCATGATGAGTTGGACCATGCCAGGGGTCTGTGTCCTTCCATGACCAACTGGCATGATCTCTGGAGAGCGCCAACAGGCTGACGGAGCTGCTGAGGCTGGCTCCCTGCAACATAGTGAGAACCACGTAATGCCACCCCAGGGAACTGTGGGTTCTTTGGGCCCCTGTGAGTAAAGCAAAAGCAGAAGCACTTTGGGCTTAGCCCTTGTGGAAGAAGGTGTCGTGCAATGTCTGTGCAGTGGCCCTCCTGTGGCCACCGCTGCCTTGTGGGTCCCTCTGCAATGGTCCCCACAACCACTAGATGGCAAATTTGGCTCATGAACCTCGAGCAATATTTCACCTTGGGAAAGGCTGCCTTGTGCAAGGGTTGAACCCCCAGGCCTAGTCCCCCTGCCCACTCCATCCCCACGCGGGGAAGAACCTCCTCTCCATCTGCACAGTCACTGGTGAAATGCCTGTGCAAGACACAGGACAAGGGGGACTCAGTGCCCTGGCCTTTGTCTGCCCTTGTCTCCCCATGCCGGTGCCTGTCTCCTCTCTGTTCTCCTCTTTGTCTCTCCCACATGCCATCACTCTTGCCTCTCCCTCTGTCACTCTATCTCCCTTTCACTTATCCTCTTCATTTCGCTCCCCCTTGCTCTCTCCCTCCCCGCGGCATCCCTTCCCCCGGCCCATCACATTCTTCTACAGCCTATTAATAACTTCTGGGCAATTGCACCGGGTCCCCGCTGGGTCCAGCCCCTCCATCCGCGCTGCCCTGCACAGCCACTGAGCGCGCCGGCAGCAAGTTCAAAAGTGCAGCAGGGCTTTCATATCCTTTCTCCCCTTCAGGGGGTGGAGGAGGCCGGCTAGCAAAGAAAGGCCTCGTTGCCAGGGAACCTGGCACAGGAAAAGGGGTCACCTTCACCTCTGCYGGGGCCGCCGGGGCCCTCTGGAGATGGACAGGTTCCAGCAGCCCTGAGAGTTGGGGATGCTGAGAGATGCCATGAGCGGAAGGAGGCTGGGGTGAGGGTGAGGAGGGCTAATTGGCCATCTCCAGCGAAGAAGCAGCCGGTGTGATGCACTGYAGAGAAACCCAGAGGCAAAATTCCCTATGTCTTATGGTAATAAGGGAGGTGTTCCAGGCGCCTCTGCRTTGAGAACAATGTTGCTGCAGTTGAGTGACTGTAACAGTCCCTGATGACAGCCAGGACCGCGTTAAAAATGCCTATTCAAGCAGATCAAGACATTGAGAGGCCTCGTGGGGATCTGAAACCTTCAGGGATTTCAGGATGAAGCCAGAAGATGAATCCCCAGGCCTGGGAACCTGGGAGGAAAAAAAAAGGAGCGAGAGAAAAGAAAAGAAACCTACAATGAAGCTTTAAAAGAACGGCAGTGCCTGAGGCAGGGCCTCCTGCTCTAAGCAGGGCTGTAGCCTGAGAGAGTGAAGCAGCCCTGACACCGATACGTGACTGTGGTCCGTGCACCCCAGGAGCTGCACAGGGCTATTTGAGGCTGCAGTGGCACCTCCGAAAGGTCCCCGAGCTGTTGCAGATGCCCTATCCTTCCTGCAAGTGAGCCACAGTTCCAGCTTGTGGGGTATGGATTGCGCTGCAGAGCTGACAAAACACCCCATAAAAAAATGTGGGGCTGTCAAGCAGATGAGCCAGGGTGTTCCTGCTGTGAGCTGAAAAAAGGTCCTGCAGGGATGGAGCAGCATGCTGGACTAGTAAAGCTGAGAGCCCTCAGAGGGCCAAAGACAACTGTGGCCCCATCGCAAACCCCCTAGACCAGGGGAGCTCTGATGGTACCTTCTGCATCTGGACCCTTAGATGTGTGTGCGCCTCTCCAGGCATAACTAGCCAGCTCGTTCAGCAAAGCAAGGAAAAGAGGAAAACAGGGCAGGCAGAGCTGCAGACCTGCACGCTCAGTGATCTGGGTTAGAACTGATCAAAATTAAACCTTTCCTTATTTTTGCCAGATGAACTTTAACTCGGACCATTTCTCTGATTTGGTTCACCATGTGGCTGCCTAAACCACAAGAAAAGAGGCAAGAGAGGGAGCACGAATGAGGAAGAGGGCAGAAAGGCTGCTTCTTTCAAGTGTTGCCAGATTAAAGAGGTTGTGAAACAACAGCATCAGTTGAGTCTATTTGGTGCTGTTGCAACACAAATGAAATAATGTTGATAACACACCAGTCCTGCAGGATCTGGGATGAGCATTTACCTGTTCTGCTGCACTGAGTTGCCTCCTGCTGTTACAGATTTACACTGCAGGATTTGGCCTGCAGACTGGAAACTTTTCAAGGCAGAGTGATTTATCTGTAAAATACATTGCACATTCATGAACCTGTATAAATAATGCAGAAGTAGTTAATAACAACCCAGCCCCTGCTCTTAACAATGTCAGGAGAAGAAATTGGTTCACTGGAGAGTCTCTATTTTGCAAAAAAATCTGTATTTGTTAATTGTCTCAAAGAGTAAGGAGGAAGGATAGTTTTGTAACAGAGAACTAATGCTGCTAAGTCTTGGGATTTTATTGCAAGCCTGGCAAGCTTTATGATTGATTTAAAGAATCAATTTCTGGAGTCATGTTAAAACAACATCAATTCAGCTTTAACTTTTTCAGTTTTAATCTCATAAGTCTACAGTGAAAATCTGGAAACCATGAACAGAAAGGGCTGAGAAACTCAGGGAGCAGAGAGATAAACTCCAAATATCATTACCTTTAGAAGTCATCCTTTCAGTTCTCACTGCCACATTTGAGTTTAGACTCAGAATTTGCAACTCAGGGGTTGCCAATTCTCTTACACTCACTTTGCAACTGCTAGGAAAGCAGAGGTTTCAGTTTTGTTACTGTTTTGCCTATCTCCTTGTTATCCACATTTCATACAGGACAAAATTAGCTGTAGGGTCATAAAAAAATGCCAGTATTTTCCAGATATTAATGATTGTTCTGGACAGATGGAAGGTACCAGGTCCTTATTAGCTGGAATCTGCGTTTCAGCAAACGTCCTATCATCATGTTTGCAGTGGTCAGGGTCTCCAGATCCCCTGCCTCTGCCTTTCTGCATCTGTTCACAACGTGGCTGCACACAAAATCAGGGATGGTTTTGACCAAAAACATAGAAGAGATGTGGGTAAAAGTTGCTTCTGAACAAGGAGAAGCATGGCTGCTACCTGGCCAAACATACAAGTTCACAAAAAATGATTTTTTCATCAAAAACTTAAATTGTCTTTTGAATTATTTTTATAAACCCTTATGATTAGGTTTCACTTTGGAACACATTTTCACTGCTCTTTTTGGAAGGAAAACAAGCAGTTCACACTTGTCTGGCAAAGTGGTTCAAATAACTTCAATTCTCTAGTTATGGCTGCTATCAAAATACCTAAAATTGATGGATTAATTTTTCTATGCCTTCACATTACATTTCTGGACATCGTTTCAATTCTCTACCTTTTTCTTTTTTTATATATATATAGTTTCCATGAACACTCTGTCACTTAAGTCCCAATTCATGAGCACACGCAGTATGTTTCTCTAAACATGAGTTTAAGTGTTGAACTGAATTGGGCTATTCTTCTGAACTGGCACATTTAGCCTCACTTGCAAAATATTTAACAAAAGGTAAAGATATCTCCAGTGCTGAAGTATTCACCAAAAGCAATATTCAGTTGTGCACTGAGTTACAAAATTCACAGTCTAYGATTGATGCTGCATTGATTTAGATAGGTCTTCCATAAGAGACCAGATGTCTCTGTTCACTAAAATAGTTAAGCATATGTTTAATTTTAAGAATATGAATATTTCCATTGGTATCAATGGCACTTGCATACACTTAAGAATATATTTGGCTGGGCTGGAGCCAGAAATAGTGTCATGTAATGCCAGTAAAGTGCAAACTGTAATATATCTCTTAAGTGCTTTCTGGGACCAATCTAAAAATTAATCAATGAAGAACTGTAATGTGAAAATGCAAAAATTAATATACGTGAGATTTTACTGTTTACTATTCTAGTACGGCCAAGAATTAACATCCACCAGAGCGCTGCCAAGTGAAATCAAAAGCAAATCTGTGCAGAGTAAAAATGGCAACAAGTTGAATTTGTTATTCATTGTGAATCATCCTATTCCAGACTCCAAGATTTACTAATGTAACATTAAATAACATTTACTATTCTGACAGAAAGTCATACATAGAGATCAAGGATGGAATCTGATCCCATTTGTACCACTTCTAATGTGGACTAACCCCAGTCAGCCCAGGGAATCAGTACAGTCCTAAGTGGATGCTTGAAAGAGAGAACAGAACCTGCTCCGTAACCCTTGGTACAACAGAGAAAGCCCTTGAAAAAAGGCATTTTTTTATAATTAAAAACATCATAGTACAAAGTGCGAAGTGCATTAAAAAAAAAAAAAAAGTCCACTCCTGCTTACCGTGCCTTACCTTCATACAAGACCCCAGGAACTGCGCTCTTACGAGTCAGTGATAATTTCTAGGCACAATACATTTCTAGCTATTTAAAATTTTTCTTATAACAGTATTCAGCACCAGTCCAACAATACTGCTGTTGTCAGTGACCCACATGGACTTGGGACACACTCCTTTTCCCCCTACGATGATATCATAACATAAGCAGCTATATACCCATATGCAAATGATTTCTGTTTTCAAGCTGTTCGTAAGTGACCTAATACACTGCGCATACGGTACAGTAATATGTTTTCCACATATGTCAGATGTTTCATGACACATTTCACGCATACATTTAAAGTAGATTTCCTAGCATATAAAAATACAGGCAATGAGAGAAAATGCCCTGCATCTGCAATGTTTACATAATGCATTTCAAAATTGCATGAAATGTGTCCAAATTGATCGTATTCTTCGTCTATCTAAAATACTGATGGCATAAAAACCGTATGTATAATGGTTTCATTCATGAACATGTATTACAAGCCTTATACTAATGCCTGAGTAACAAAGGGAAGGAATTTGTTAAAGCTCTGCCTAGAGAGAGATTTTTCTGTGTCATACTGTAGCCACTTTACAGCGTAGCTAGAGAGATCCGCAAGTCAGTTCTTCCCGTGCTGGTTAAAATGGTATTTGCTGCACGTGAACGTTGCTTTATATTCCAACGTGTCTCCCTTGCAATTGCTGTGGCTGAGCCTTTATGCAACAAAACTGAGCTCCAAGGCATTTGAGATATGCCAGGATATGGCTCTGCTGCAATCAGACACACTGCTGTCAAACAGGTAGCTACCTCATCAACTGCAATTAAATTGCAGTAGTATAAATTTCAGCATTTCAGCCAATTCTCCAAGTCACTGGCAAATTTGCCTAGCCCACACTGCAGCATGTGGGATTATCTCAACTGCTGTTGTACCTGAGCTCACCAGCTTAAAAATGGTTTGCATACATTTACATACGTTGCAAGCCTACCTCCAGCTGCTGTGTAGACAGGTAAAAGCCACAAGGAAGCTCTAAGCTGTTCTGATAGAGCCTGTCCTGAGAGCAGCTGACCCAGAATCCACAAAAATCAGGAGCTGCCATTAATTTGAATGTAACAGGCACTGAAATGCTGCTCCTCCACCTCTGGGATGCCTCACAATCTGCTCTGAGGGTAGAGAGGATCAGACCACCAGGCTGCAACACAACAAGCCTAAGTATATGGCTGCAGCACTGTTACGCAGCAGAGCCCTGGGAAACACCAGTAGTAATTTAGTTTTTTGCACTCGCTTTGCAATTCAGAAAACAATTCGAAACTGGCTTTTCGGAGCTGGTCAGATGCCCCTGCTCATCTCCTCCTATTGTGGCCTATATTTTTGAGCTATTTTTTCACCATTTGCTATTTTTGAGCGGCCTAAGGGTTATTCTGCCTAAGGTCACAGTCACCAGTCAAAGTGTGGCCTCTGTCTGAGCCTGCACATGAGCACCTTTCAATGACTTTGGCGTCGACCAAAAGAAGGCACATCAAAGCAGACACAAATTTTGGCAGTGACTCTCCCTCCCCTCCCATTGTACCGTGATTGCGTTAGCTTCAGCAGGCATGTAAGGCATCTGGATCCATCTTCCTCAGCTTGCACTTCTGCCAGCAGCTTGTGTTCAGCATTGGACAAACTCAGCCTGTGAAATGCTCGTTGTGGTAGGTCTAGCCAGCCTGCGGGTTTAGCGTGACCCAGACCGTTTTACATCACTTGCCCAAATCTGACCTCTGACTGTAGCGTACCAGAGAAAGGTGCTGTCATCTGACAGCTGCTCTGTAGCCAGGCAAAACGAATTGATAGGTGTCAATTCAGACCGCCATGGACCAGCAGCTACATTGTAATGCCAACCTCACCTTTGGTGTTAATGAGGCCCCTTCATTAGCAGCCTTGAGCAGAGGGGTCAGGGATTGAATAGAGGCAGACTCCTTTCTCACTCAGAAAGCTGGTCCTTCTCATTCAGAATTGAAGCACGTTAGCGGGGCAGTTTGAAGACGCTTGTGCTGCCCATGTTGCATCTGCATGGGACATGACGTATTTGTGACTATTCATCTGGCGCTTTCACTAGCACTAAATACACAGAAAGAAAAAAATAAATTCTCATTGTGTTCCCACTTACCAAGAAAATTTTCCTTCTTCCTTCTGGTGTAGAGGGGTATTGTACATTAAAAGCCTTTTGCATTTTTCAGCAGTTATAGTATGCTATAATTTAGATTTTCCTCAGGCACAAAAGAACTTAGTTAAGCTAAACTGTATTATAGGGTTTTCTTCTACTAAGTCCTTCATTAATAAGGGAAGTAAAGAATTTCCAAGCTGTCCGTAATTTTTCCCAGATGCAGCTATTAGTTGCTAGGAGTATCTTTTTGGCAATCAGAGTTTCTGGCTATTAACAATCTGGACTTTCACTGTACTATGCCGGTGTTAAATATGTGCTGTGAATACTGTAGTATAGAGTGTGAATTGGAGAAGGGGGGGAGGGCAGAGAACAGGCAAAGCAAAATCATTTTTAGAAGAATAAATATTGCTAGGATTAATAGCTGATTCAAATGAACACACTTCCCTGCAGGGATCCCGGTGCCGATTAGCAAACCAGGAGCCCTGCGACATCAGAAGGCGCCATCACTGCAGAACTAATTCCTTCTCACTGGCGATCATTTTCTCTCTTTTTCCCCACCTGTTCTATTTTCTCCCTGGCAGCCAACACGGACAAGCTCTACAGTGAGCCTGTAGCATAGGGTTAAGATGATGAAGGCCACAGGCAGTAATATATGAACTGAAGCAGCATCCAGCTCCGCTCAGTGTGCTCAGGAATCTCAATCCTTTCTTGACTTCAGGTTCAGAGCATTTTCTCAGGCTGGAAGCAAGGATGTGACACCATTTTTTGCAACACCATGGTAAGTACCAGGAGAAAGATTTCCAGTCCTTTATACCTAAAATCTCATCAGTTCTTTGTTTCAATTGCACTTATATTCATCTTGGAAACACCACAGAGTATCTGCCTCATCAGGCGTGCAAAAAAGCAGTTGAGTACCATTATAATCATTTTACAAACGGTAAGAGACAGCAGCAATGACTGACACAATTCCAGAAGAGTACACAGGGGGCTTTCCATGGACACACAGTGGAGAAATACAACATTTTCTGAGAATCTATGCTCAAACCTAAGATCTGTGTCTTAATCTTTAAGTCCATGGGATTCGCTATTATGAAGATCACCATTTGCTACACTGTTCGACTCTCTAAGTGCTGGAGAGCTGCTGGCTGGCAGGAGTCCAAGCTACTTGAAGCACAGACTGACCAGTCTTCAGTCCAAAAAGGAAAATCTATGTTTTTGTACCAGCTCACCAACCACACCAGGGAAGATGCAGCTGAGATAGTAATGAGAAAATAATGAGGAATGACAACGAGACAAGCATGTTTCCCAGAGGACAGAAGGACAGAAAGGACAGGATAGGGCTAGACAGGCGGCTGGACATTTTGTTTATTATGTACATGCAAAGGTACACACACACACATATGTATATATTGACCCAAGGGTCTTAAAGGAGATGTCAACCCTCCCAGTGGGCGATGCTAAGCCTATAGGGCTGCAAGACAAGGGGTGTTGTTTGGAGGCTGCTGAGTGAGCAGTACTGGCGTCTTGGGTTACATGGTAATTGGGACTGTTTGGGGGACTCACAGAAAGGAGAGAGCCAAGGAGGAGGGAAGTAGTATGAGAGTGAGGAGAGGCATCTCTAGGATCAGTTCTGATGTTTCTTACCTGCTTCCCTTCAGTCAGAACTCCACAAAAGCTGAAGTGGGATTTGCTGCACTTCAGTTCCTACTGGCCTGTTCACCCCTAAGAGATGTCCTGTGGATCCTTGAATAYGGATTGTGCTGCCCCAACTTGCACATGATGTAACTTTACCCTCCAAAGTGCTTGGACTCATTTCCATGTGAGCATCTTGTTGTCTCCTTCATTGATGCTCCCCACAAACAGTGAGTTTTGGCCTGTAAAGTGGTCATGGTGTGCGCTGGTAGGGATGAGAAAGGATGTGTTGTACCTTCCCATGGCTGTGGATTCCCCTGTGCTTGGTGACACAACCCAGAAATCTTTGCCATCTTTGGGTTTATCTGCCCAAGGCAGGGACAAATGTAGTGCAAAGTCCTTTTTCCACTTTATTTTCCACCATCCCTGACCCGCTGAGGACAGAACTGGTCTTTGGCATAGTTCTCTACTGTGGCCCAAGTGGTGTGAAACACACACCTTTCAGCCTAGGACAAGGATCTCTGAGGCAAGGCTCTGGAAGGAAAAATATAAAGCCCAAACAAAAATTAAGGAGAGCTGTCATGCCTGATTTGCATATTTGAATATGCAAATCAGATCTGTTTCTTATCCATTGGCACTGGACCTACTGTAGATGGCAGCAACACAGCAGATCTCTGCCAGAATACAGTGCCACAAAGACGCTAATTGGATTTGCAGACGCTTATTGCAAAACCCAGAAGTTGCTGGAACAGATATAAAGAAACAGGAGCTCAGCCCACGGCTGTCTTGGGTGCTAAGGCACTCAACTGACAGCTTGTTTGAGACGTCCCTGCAAAATCAGAAGTTTGGAGAAGCTTGAATGCTGCTGGCTGCACCTTCCCCAGCACTAACAAGCACCTGGAACTTCCAAATACTCCCATAGAGTCTGGCAAATTTTCTGCCTTTGGCTGTGATTATTTCTTTGGAGCTTTAAAAGAAAATCAGGGCTAAGTTTGGTCAGTGCTTGGGCTGGAAACCCTCCAAAACTGGGAAGCACTAGTAGGGCTGATGTTGGTAATAGGAATTTTTTTCCTAGAGTATTTCCACACTTGAGTGTAAAGATGCCCCAACAAAGTTTAATCCACTCCTGCTACGAGTCCCAACACGGAGCCTGGGTGTGTCGGTTGCTTTTGCCCCTTGCAGCAAGCATCAACATAATTATGTGCTTACTGTGAGTGTGGTACCCCAACTTCTTCATCACAGTGTGGTTTAATAGCCAGGTTTTGGATTGCCCTTCTGAGATGCTTTTCTCTGTTGAGATAGAAAGCTGAGATGCCAGACACTGGGTTTCCAACTCCTTACTTGGAAGTTTGTCTGACCTGAGGCCACAGAATAACGAAGAGCTCGAGGAGTGACTTGGGTCCAAATGAGCGTAGGTAAGAGAGGATGGGGGAAATACAGTGTCTGTGCTGAAGTAGGAGGGTAGCCTGTACTGTGCTCTGGCTCTCCAGCTGTAGCAGTTTTGGAGAGCATGAGAAGAAATGTAAGACAAGGCTGGCAAAAAATAAATGCATATAGAAATTGTCACTAATGGAAATTCAAATACAGAACAAATCCTACTGATGTTTCAGAAGAGTTAACAGACAGTTTTGTAGGAAATGGAGCTGAAAAGGTAAAAGTTCAGGGTCTTGTCTAAGCAACATTTCTTGTGTCAGGAGCAAGTTCAACATAGCAAGAGTGGAGCCATAAACTCAATGGAAAGATGGAGATATTTCCAGGAAGGATTCAGTCTTGGGAGTATGTGAGCACCAAGTACTATGATAAAACTATGAGTGAATAGGTAGGATTGGAATTAGGAGTCAGAAAATAAAAGATTTAGTGCTTAGAGTCACGGGCATGGGAATAATGTCCACAATTAAGGATATCAGTGAGAACTCCTAGAGAAAGAAGCCCTATTTCTATGGAGAAGAAAAGAGACTGTCCAAGGAGATGTCTCTTGGGACTGCATCAGACAGAAACATGGCAAACTAAAACTAGAGCTAGTTAAAAGAAGAATCCAGAACAGGCTTTTTTTTCTTTTTCTTTTCTTTTCTTTTTTTTNTTTTTTTTTTTTTTTTTTTTTTTTTTTTTTTTTTTTTTTTTTTTTTTTTTTGTTAGCTGAAGCGATTAAGCATTTTGCTTTACTAAAATCGTCTATCAGGCTGATGAGGTAAACTGTGTGTTTAGAATGATTTGGGAACTGATTAATCCTTGCCTGTGGCTATCAGTTAGCAACACACACATACAATGTTATTGGCTAACACGCATTTTTCTGCTGCCTTGCAGAGAGCAACAAACTATTTCAAACAAGAAACCTGCAAGAAGAAAAATCCTGCCTTACTTCCAAAAGAAAATGTGCTCAGAAACAGTCACAAACCGCACTCCTAACAGCAGTCCAGTGTTAATTCCCTGGCTCACAAAATTGGGCAAAATAACTCGTCATTTAGAGTTCTAAGAAAATGTAAACAAAACCCACTTTTCAGATGCAAATGGCATGCTCCGAGTCAGCAGCAGTGCTGAGAAAACCCGCATTTGCAGGGCCAGGCGGCTTTTAATGATGTCTTCACCGCAGCCAGCAGTCCCTTTCTCATCTAGGACAGTGACCTCGGGGTCTGGTCCCACAGCTGAGCCTGTGGTTGATAACCACCGTCTCACTGAAGGCATCCCTCGCCGTATTTGCATTGCAAATGTTCCCCGCTGTAGTACACCAGCAAACAAGATATTGTTTCCCCTGCCAATTTGCTCCTGCAGCAAACAGCCCTTTCCCCTGCGGTCTCCATCATGGCACAGCCGCTGCAAGGGAAAGACACCGCCGGAGCTGGTGGCCGGAGCGCGGAGGCAGGCAGCGAGCAGGAGCTCAACCGCCAGAGCCCAGGAAGCAGCTCCGGGGCTGGCATGGTGGCGGGATAAAGGGAGATTTGGGGAGATGGCAGGAGAGCAAAGGCAAAAGAGAGAGGCTAAGGGAGAATGAGGGAGAGCAAGGGGGAGGGAGGGAGAATGGAGGAAAAATGACGCTGAGGAAGAACAAGGAAAAACGGGAGGGGGGAATGAGGGAGAATGAAGGAGATCGAGGGAGACTGAGGGGAAAATAGTGGGAAACAAGGGAGGCTGAAGGAGGTGGAAGGCAGCTGAGGGAAAAAAAACATGAACAAATGAGAGAGAACAAGGGAATACAGGGGAAACTGAGAGAAAACAGGGAAGACTGAGGGAGAGCAAGGGAGAATGAAGGAGACTGAAATAAAACAAGGGAGTCTGAGGGAAAACAGCGCCAACGGCTCCCTCCTCAGCCGAGGCTCGGCCCTGCCTGCCCAACATGGACCACGGGAGCTGCGGTTTCCCTCGATCTCGCCTCACTCGTGTAGGAAATTAATAAACGGCTGAGAAAAAGCAATGCAAGCAGCAGGGAAGCGCAGGCCAAGGGAGGGAAAGGGGCCCAGGAGGGCCCAGACAGCGGTGCCCGTTCCAGCCTGCGGCATGGCCGGGCTGTGCTGGGACCGGGGACCCAAGCAGGGCCAAGCAGGGGTGGCCGGGTGCGGGAACGGGCCCGGGCCACGCCACGAACCGGGCCGGGCCAGGCTGGGCTAGGCGGGAACGCGCTCCACGGCGACGCGCAGCCCGCGGGGGGGTGGGGGGGAGGGGAGCGAGGGGAGCGAGGGAAGGCTGCGAAGCCCCGCCCCCCGCCTCTCCCCCTCCCGCCGCTGGCCACATCTCAGGCCCCGCCCTCATCCCCGTCCCCCTCCGCAGGCTATTGGGCGTGGCGGCCGCCCGTCAGGAGGAGGCCGGCGAAGCAGGGGGWGGCCGGCGGCACCCGAGCGGAAGCCCCGCCCCTGGGCGTGAGACGGCGCCGCCATTGGCGGCGGGCGGGTGCCTCTCTGGTGGCGTCGGTTTCCGGTTCCGCGGGGCGGGCTGCGGGGGGTGGCGGGGCTGCTGCCTGTGAGTGACACACAATGAGGCGAGCGGCGGCGGCGGGGCCG
>NW_028186492.1:255878-325844 GCF_003343005.1 Rhea americana
TGGCAACGGCTTTCGCGCTGCCCGCGCTCGCTGTGGCGGGGAGGGGAGGTGGTTGGGCGGGGGGGCGCCGGCCTCGCGGGGCGGAGGGTTAACGGCGCCGCCGAGCCGCCGCCGCGGCGAGCGGGAGCTGAGGGCTGGAAGTTTACCTGAGGTGGTGCGGCCGGCGGCCTTTTGTGCGGCACGGCGAGGAGGGCAAGCCCCGACCAGGAGAGCTGCGGCCGCCCTTGGGATAGTAACCTAAAGGGAGGGAAAAAAAAGAAAACGTCCGTAGCTTGCAGGCAGACAAAAGCCAGGACGGACTTCAGGCTATTTAGCAAGAAGTTGAAAAAGGCCGCATCCTTTGTACCGCTGAATGGGATTTTGATTTCCCTTTGTTGAGCGACAGGCTGGGAAAAAATAATCTCTGTTTTCAGTGGGGCAACTTTGGATGTTTCTTACGTTGGGTGGTCTTGTTCTCGATTTTGTTTCGACTTCTGGCTTAATTCACAGCGATTGTTAATTGGACCTGTGCGTGAGGAGCGGAACAAGTACAACTTTTGCTCTTAGCTAAGCAGTTCTATTTTATGTTTAATTTTGTTCTCTAGCTAGTCCCATCTGTTTCTCAGCTAAAATTTCTCAGCCGTTTCAGCCAGTTAGGCGAATGCTGTAGAGTGACAGCCATTTGCACCTCTCTGGAGAGGGGTACTAACTGGCAGCAGTAGCACAATTTAAGGGGTAATTATGGAATTGATAACATGAAGCTGCAGAACAGACTGCATCGATTGATCAGTGTGGATGAACACTTGCCTGAACACTATGGAAATAGATCCCAGATAAAGCATGCCCACAAGCACCTTCCTGTGTGAGCCTGGGATTTAGGCAGACTGTCTCCACATCTGCCACCACAGAAGAGATTTTTCTGCTTTGAGTGAAATACACCATGCCTTTTTTTTTCTTACTCCTTAATATGACATAAAAGAATGGACTGCAGTGTGCCTTCATTTTTAGTGCAGGAGTGTGGTGGAGCCAGTGTAGATTTGTCCTAAAGCAGAGAGGGGGAAAAAATGGCCTACCAAGAGAACTAACTTGCAGAGGAAGGAAACATAAAGATTTTTGTGAGGTAGATGAAACAATTAATTTAGAGGTGTTTGGTCTCAAGGCTTAGAACTGATACATTGAATGGCAGCTGAAGGTATTTGACTGTAAAGATAATAGGCTGAAGGAGTGTGTTAAGATCTCTTTAGTTGAAGTTAGAACTGGAGTAGGATTCAGGAAGATCAGGCTTTGATGCCTGATGCTCAGTAGACTTCTTGTGTGATCTTTGTAAGAAGAAAAAAATACTGAGATTTAAGAATGACTTTTGCTTTTTCAGAAAGTAYGAATCGTACTTTAAAAATCATTTTCCTATAACATGCCAGATTAGATATGCAAAATACTTTCCTGAGCATGAATCTTGATCTTAATCTCTGTTGTAGTTGGTTATTAGCAGAATGAGGCTAATACTCTTCCTAAGCATTTTTCTAGATCTAGGTCTGAGGGATTCCCTGCATATATGTTCGTATTCTAACATCGTGCTCTCAGTTTGGGCCCATGTGCACTTGTATTACTGATGACAAATAATGTCATGTCTCCTAATGCTAATTGAGAACTGACAGAAAGAACAAGGCATTAATTTTTACATCTTAGGTGTAGAAGAGGGTAAGGACTAGTAACTACCCCATTTATTAAACTTCCATTTGCTGAGGCTGGATTTTGTTGTGTTGATTTTGAGATGGTAGGGCTGCTAGTTGAGYTTGTATAATGTGTATGCACAAAATTAACTTAGTAAATAGAAAAGCAGCTTAGGTGTGATTCCTTTCCTCTACAGATCTTATCCTAAGATTTATTGACGTTAACTTTTGTCTGACTCGCAATTGCCTTTCCCGTGTTACATTTTTTTTTTATTTCTTTGCTTTCTTTTCACTGCGTGGGCTCTGCAAAAATGTCTGGATCTTCACAATTAATTTCATTTGGCTTTTAGACCTTTTTTTGGCTTTGAATTGAGACACCAAGTACACTTTTTTATTCTATGACTGGACTAGGATTCAGGAGTGCAAATCAAGGTTAGGTCATTTTAGTGCAAGTATTTGTTATATCTCAGATTTTGTCTTTGAAAGTCCATTAATAAAATATGTAATAAATACATGGAATATCATAGCTGTATTCTAATAAATTACATGTTTATTCTAGACAACATTGTAATCCAGGAATTCATAATATAATTTGTTCTTTTTTTAAGATTACTTTTCTGTCAGCGCTGTGAATTCTGTGAGCTGTGAAAATCACAGCTTTCTAGGAATAAAGATTCTGCAAWTAGAACTTTGCTGACAATTCAGTCGATATGTGATGCAGATAAACCTACCCCTTTTTTAAAACTTGTCTCTGCAATACTAATATTAGGAAAATAATTAGGTAGGAAATGGTGGTAGGAGTTATTTTTTTGATACCTTTTCTGACTGACAACAGTTTAGTTCTCAGAATGAGACTGATCTCCCTATGGAAACAGTTGTGTTCTTCTCCTGCYGATATCTAGCATTGTCTGTCTGTGAAGCTCAACATTATACATAGTATGTGATCTGTTCCATTTTGTTTATGTCCTTACCTCTGTCCTAAAACAGTGCACAGTTCAAGTAAAATTGGAGCTGGGGCACCGAGCCCAACTGCGGAAAAAGCCCACAACCGAAGGCTTTACTCATGACTGGATGGTGTTTGTCCGTGGCCCAGAGCAATGTGACATCCAGCATTTTGTGGAAAGGGTGGTCTTTCGGCTACATGAGAGCTTCCCTAAACCCAAACGTGGTGAGTATGTTTTTTGAAGATGTGTAATTAGACCTTTTCTGCATGAGAGCACATTGTGCAGTCTTGATGTAGTCTTGTATTGTCACATTTCTATAAAATATTTTCTTCAAGAGGAGCAAAATGTGCATTGCATGCACTTGAGTCTTGACCTTTACCATCTCTGTTTGAGGAAGGTCAGGGAGAATGGGACCTTTCTTCTAATGAAAGGGTCAGAGGTGAGATGCTTGCTCCTCTTATTTAAGCATTAGTATATTCAGGTTCTGAAGACACTTAGTCACAGCAGAAGGTAATTCATGTTGCAAAATGGGAAAGATGGATTTGATTAGTTAACCTGAGCCGACAAAAGCTGGAAGCATGTGATTGGTGGGAGGTCTCAAATACTGGGGTGGTATCTGTATTGTTAATATATTGACTTTTGCGTTGGTCAGCAAGCAGCTATCAAAATTGTGTAGTTTCTAGTCTGCAAGTGCCAAGTAAGGTGGCATTTAAGCCACTGTAAATCAGTGCTTCCAAAGGAGTGGTTTCTTTACCTCTGGCTGTACGATGCAACTGTGTGTGTGCATACAAGTGCTGTGCAGGTAGCTAGGTTGGTTGAGAAGGGTATAAACATTTTGTAATGTCATTTTCATGTGAAATGATTCTTTGCTCTTTCAGACTGTGCAGCAGTATGAACCTTATTGTTGGCCCAAGGACAACAGGAACACAAGGTTGAGGTGGAAAAGCAGGAATTGCCCTTTTCAATAGCAGCACAGACTTAGATCTGCCTAAGATTGTGTAACTGCATCTGCAGTGTTATTGTTCGGTAGTGTTACCAGAAATCTGGACTGGTTAAGAGTATTGCGATAACTTATTTCATAACGCATGTTCTTTGAAATACCATTTCTGGAAGTCTGTTGGTCATGCAAGATGTTTTAGGACTACTGACTTCATTGGTTATTTGTGACAGTCCATGGTAGAAAGTAGCTCAAAGGTGTTCAGCTTATAAAGATGAGCATCTAGTATGTATGTTGATTTTATCTATTTTAAATTGATGTGGTAAAACTGATGTGTGATAAGCAATTGTGACACTGAACTGAAAGCTAATACATAGAATAAAAGTTACAATCTGCTGTGCTACAATATTGTCAGCGAGTGTGACTACTTTTTTACAAACATCTGCGTTAGGATAGTACATCCCTTTTGCTCAGTGGGTTGCTGTATCATCTACCTTCAAAGAGGCAATTTTCCCCTTCTCTGGATTTTTAAATACTTAAACTTTCTTATAATGCCAGTTTGCTTTTGACCAAAGAGTGTGAGGATTGTACGTAAATTGTGTGGCATATGYATGCTATTTCTAGATTAATTTGGAAGTTTCTTCATCTGATTCTCTCTTACTGGAGCAAAAACTACTGGTGAGGGTAGGCCTGTGCTGTTACCAGGTTGCTTGTGTAGTAATTTTAATTCTTTAGAACAGGGTGGCAAAGGAACAAAGGCTGGCTGGGAAATAGTCTTAAAATTCCTGATGCTGTTTTGGCACTGCTGTTGAGTTTGGGGTTTTTATTCCCTTACATGTTAGGGTTTTAATATGAGATTTGAGTTAAAGCAAGTCAAGAGATTTTGATTATTTTTATGTATGCTCTTCTGTCATAGTTGAGTGCAAGGAATTTTGAGTGCTGCTTACTAATGCATTTATGATGGTGAAAGTGCTTAGAATTGGGGATAATTTAGCTATATTAGAGGAAATTAATCTGTATGTGTTTTAGGTTTGAGGGAAATACCATTTCCTACTCATATTAATCCCTTGAAATTCTTTAGAGAAGTGAAAAGGTTTGCATTAACTTTCTCTAATTCCTTAATTGACTTTATTTACATGTACTGTAATGCATGAACTATATGCAAGTGCATCCAGTTCCTGAGAGGGAGAACGTCTGTGTTGGTCTCATGTCTGTACTGACAATAGTTCTGTATCCTTAAGTCATGACCAAATGGTTCTAGAATCCTTTGAGTTGCTACCACTGCACTGAAATCACAGAATCAGTAAGGTTGGAAGGGACCTCTGGAGATCATCCAGTCCAACCTCCCAAAGATTCCCTGGTGCTGGTTCTGCTGGGGCTTGAACCCAGGGCCTTCAGCATATAAAGCAGATGTGATAACCACTGCGCTATCTCTCTACCCGAACAACCCAAAATACTATGGCAGATGATAGGAAGGATTCTATAACATAAAGATGCAACTCACGGTGGAGCAGGAGCAATTGGGGCAGCAAGCTTGTAGATTCATTTCTTGGAAGTGATTAACTTTTGTTATCAAAGATTTCTGCAGTAGACAGCACTGTGACCTTAGCAGCAAGCTGTTTAACCTTTTGCTGTTTCCTTGCATTTGAAACATGTAACTTTTTACCTGCCCTTCAAGTTTCTTGGRAGGTTTGAAGGAAGCAGCTTGTAGTATAGTTATTATGTAATTATTAAGATTGAGCATTGGAGGAGAGCATTTCAAGCGAAAAAAATTACCTTGTGTGTTATGGAGTTTTGGTGCATAGATGTCAGTATTCAAAAGTAAACTTTACCTTTTTATACTGCTCAAATTCCCACCTTTTGGGAAGTCACTTTTGTTGCAAGACAGCTTTAACTAGTGGTTTGCATTGTTGTGGAACAGCAGAGAAATGTAATTTCTTTCACTGTGACAGGGAGAGGGAAAGAATCTCATGGAGTCTTTGGAATGGAGTGTATTTTATGCTTTCTTTCTGTGGGAGGAGCTAAGAACAGTTTTCATGCTCTTAACTAAGCCCACGACCACCATCTTATTTTGGTTTTCAGGAAGGTCAATGTTTTAAATGCGTCCGGAGTTGTCAAAGACCCGCTTCTCATCTTGCAAATCCTTTTTGGCTCAGACTGAATTGCACTATATTACACGTTAATGTTTGTATGTTCTCTTTTCAGTGTGCAAGGAGCCCCCATACAAAGTGGAGGAGTCTGGCTACGCAGGCTTCATTATGCCYATTGAAGTGCACTTCAAAAATAAGGTAGAATCTGATTCCTGGTCTTATAATTGTTTTGAGCTATGCCAGAGTTTGAAACTGCTTGAGAGAAATATTCTAAGTTATGTGACTGTACTATGTGTGTGGTTTTTATTACGCTAATAAATAGAATTTAATTGGGAATTGGAAACTCCCGCCAGACTTAAGAGAGCTTTTGCTAGAAATGGAACTATATGGAAAGCTAATATTGGGATGGTGTGATGGACTGTGAGATTTTGAAAAGAGATTGGACTACTCGTTACAAGGTTTTCTGCCATGAATAATACTAAAGCAATTTAAATTTTTTTGTACAAATATGGAAGTAAATCAGCATTAAAACATTAATTTTATATATAAAAATGTAAATACTATTTTGACTGTAAATAAAAACAATTTTTAATAGATTATAATCTTATGAAAATAACTGTACAAATATACAAGTAGTGTAGGTCCAATACAAAGGTTTGCATATATAGGTAATGTACTTACAACTATATTAAAAATATTGTAGTTCTGATTCAGTACTCTTCCAAAAACAAAACACTAAATATTTTAAATCGTAAGATGCACTGCCAACAAATATATGGAAGTAAGAATTTGGGATTTATTGCATGCWATAAGTCCTGCCTCAGAGGTCACGTTCTGCCTGACTTGAAGAAGGTTACAAAAATAGGGATTTGGCCAATTGCATTCATGTTAATTCTGTTTCAGTGCAATTGTTTTGTTAAGCCATAAATATTGATTCTTTCTGATTTTAATTACTGCTTTTAGAGTAAAACGAAAAAGTTAAAGTTGCTGTGCTTATTATTCCAAAGAGGAACCTACATAAACCACAAATTTAAGTGTTAAGTTACCTCACAGTATTGTATGCTAACCAACTCTCTGCCCAAGCACAAGCAATTACTACACATTTTGTATACAGCAAACTACATGTGATAACCTAATTCTACTTAGCTTCACAGCATCTTTTACCAGTGCATCTCCTACAAATATATCTGGCTATATTTTCCTTCTCACTCTAATCTGATGCAGTATACTATTGTGAATTCACTTGTGAATATATATATTTTTATTTTAGTTTGGGGTTTTTTTGCCTACCAGATTGCTCTTGCCCCTCTCTGTAGGTTGTGTCTGATTTAGTAATCAGCCAGATAATGAGACTGAAAACTGCCAAACTAAAACTTGTTTTCAAAACCTGAGAACATTTTGCCCACAACTTTCTTGGGGGYGGAGTAAGCCAAAAGGATGTGAAGAGAAATGGCAGTTAAGAGTAGGGGATGAAAGTTGTTGATAGAAGCAGATTTGCTGGCAAGTACTGAAAACTATGACGATGCAGAAAACTTAAAAGGCAAAGTAGTTTGAATTCTGATGGATTTTCTGAGGTTTTGAATGGAAATCAGGAAACTATTCATCTGCACTTTGTTAGCTCAATTCAAGTTCAAAACCAGCCTTTATATCCCTGACCAAAAAATGTCCTCCTCTCTCATTGCTGAGAAGGGGAATATTACGTGACTGTGATGGGTGAACTGTATTTTGTTGCTGCTCTTTCCTTTTTTTTTTTTACGTTCTTCTTCCTTTTCCACCCGATGTTTTCTTACACTTGCTTTTTCCCTGCACAGCTCTTTCACATGTTCTCAGATCCTTCTTTCTTGTTGCTGCCTCTCCTTTATTTTTTCTGTATTTGTGCCTGTTTGTGGTGTTTGCTGTCCATATTCATATGCGTTCCTTATATTCTCATGCTTCTCGCAGAGTATGGAACTGACAGCTTTCCTGAATGTAACTTGGTTTCATGTCCGCCAGCGTCATCTCTTCTCATTGTTTCTATAAACACGTGACTGTGCAGTTGTTCTTTCTAACATTAGGGATGTGATGACTTTTTTAAATAAGGGAAATAGGTGGCCCCTGTTCTTAGTGGAAACAATGGAAGTAGCGGTTACTTTGGGAGAAGGCGGCTTGTTTTTGACGTTTTTGTCTTCAGAGAAATGAAAAATAAGTAGGAAAATAGCTTTAGTTCTAAATATATTTTTTTTAACTTTCGAAATACTCCTCTCTGTCTGGTCTTTTAGGTGCATGTATTATGGAGAAGTTTTTCTTCACTTTTAATCTGATTGTTAAACTGGCTGGTTATGGAGCTTAGGACAGCACCTCCACCACATTAAATCGGAGCAAGTGGTGGTTAAAGGGGATAATATAACAGCTTCCATCTTCTAACACATCATTTGCATTGACCCATGTTCTCAAGTTGAACCATGAACTTGAAATATGTGACCTATATCTAAGTTTGCTTTTGTTGCATAAAAGTGATTTTGTATTCTTTATGGCAGGAAGTGTTATATTCTCTTTGTATTTGGAAATTAAAGTTGATACTTGCAATACTTGGAAGCCTAGGAGCTGCCTGAAATGCTCCTCTGACCACTCTTGCCTAGTGCTAATGCCATCTTGAAATACTGAGTTCTGTGATTATTTCAGGAAATGGTGTTGCAAGCAGCTGAATGGTGCTACAAAGAAAGAAATGCAAAGAGAGAAGATGAGCAAAGACTGGCATATAGTAGAAATTAAAAAGATGGAGAAAGAAGAAAAAGAGAAGACATGGCAAAGGTTTAAAATACAGTCTGTGTTCTCCTTCACTGGTGAATGTGAAGTTAAATCAAATAAATAAGTACTTACTACCTAAAGGCCATATGTTCACTCTAGTCTCTGTAAACCTGTTGACACTGGTGGGGATCAGCTGTTTTGTGTGGCGCATATATTGTTCTCAATTTGCCTGAATTGATTATAGTGTTTGAGACTCATCCTTGAGTAACTCTTTTCAAGTAGAGATATTATAGATTGATTCTGGGATTGCATAGAAAATGATGTGTTTTATAGGTGACTGGACGAGATGAGTAGGGTGGTGCTTTCTGGCCATGTGTTCCCTATATTCTAGCACGCTTTTGTTGATGATGGAAGTGTGACCTTTCAGTTGAAATGAGAATTGCAATGGCTATGGGATTTGTTTATCAATGCATGTTCAGCTTCGTTACAGTGAGAAGAAAAGGATTTGAAGAGGGAGTGAACTAATCTGTGAAGGTTCATCTTCTCTATGGGTGGCTGAAACTTTTAACTCCAATTTAAGCCGCCTTTCCTAGCTTTTTCTGATCTGTCCTAAGTCCTTACTAGGATGGTCAGTAGTGATTGTCAGAACAAGCATTCTCCTTGCCTTGGCTCCCAAAAACATGGCCTTGTTCACTACTACAGGAACTTTTTTTTTTTTTAAGAATGCCTTAAGAATGCCTTTAATGAACTTCTTCAGCTATCCCCCCCCCCAGCAACTTTGCGTAAAACTGCCCATTAACTCTCTTCCTCTGTGTAGAGTACTTTTTTCCGTTGCCTGTTTGGAGTAGAAGAGTCCATGCTCTTGGCACCTCTGAAGCTTTTGATGCCTTTCTGTCTCACAAGGAAGTGTCAATGGAATAGTAAAAGTCATATACGAGCCTGTTTTTACCCTATACAAATATGGCTATGCATTGGTGGCAAGTGTTTGTCCTTCCTGTGCAGTAGTCACCTCCCCATTAAGTAGGTGCTTTCTCAGTCTTGTCATTTGAATTATAGAATATGTATCTTTATATGAAGGTGTGAACCTGGAGAGTTTGTATTTCTGAATTTTCCAGACAGTCCTAGTAGCTCATACAAGTAGTGAGATTTGCATTCTCATTTGATACTGGTGATCAGCTAGAGTCTTTGTCTCTGTAACTGAACCTGAAAAATAAATGGCAGGATCCCAGCAGGTTAAATGAGAAAGCTTTTGAAAGCACAGTTGAGTAAAAGTACCAGATCGTTTCAGATTGTTGGACTGAAAATGTTAGTCTGCTATTTCTATTTTTAAAGCCTTTGTGTTTCTTCCTGTAATGAGGGCTGCTGTTAGTAGCTTCTGGTACTTGAATCAATACAAACTGCATACAATAAATGCATTGCTGTTTTTCTACAACTCTTCCCTTCACTATCCCCCACCCAATTTCAGCAGTCTTGAGTTTTTTTTTTTTTTTTTTTTTCTTCTTCCCCTCTCTGGCCTCATTGTTGTCTCCAAATACATCCCTTGCAGTGGTAACATACATTTTAATCTGGAGGCTGTAATACAGGTGTTCCTTTGGTATTTAGCTGTTATGTTTTTATATCCTAATCAAATTAGAACCCACTCCCAAAAAAGCTGAAGACCTAGTCCTTCATGTTATTCTGAAGTACAGCAGAAGATATTAGTGCAACATAGTTAAGCTGTTGTATTAAGGTCTACCTCCAAATTTCAGAGTTAAAGGGGTTCCAGGATTTATATAATGGAATAGACATAATACATTGGCCTTTTCTGTTAGTGAAAAGGGAGGAGGCAGAGAAGTCAGTTTGGTTCTTCCAGTTATGCTCAAATATACATACGTATTTTTTTCCCTTCCCCAATATTTATAGATATTATAAATATATAAAAATATTGGTGGAAGAGAAGATTGATTTGATATGTCTTTCAAAGCAGTACATATGTGCATGTACAGCAGGGTAGATGAAACTAAAGAACGCCTAAAACAAGGTATTGGGAACTGTACCCTCAGTAAGATAGTTCATGAACATCTCCTAAGAAAGGCTGCTGAAAAGCTTATTTTTACCCAAGTTGTTTTTACTCAACGAATTGCTGAATTATTTGGGCAAGATTTGCATAGGTTTGATTAGCTTTAATTAGATTGATTTGAGTAGACTTCAGCTGTTACTATTTACTCAGTATTGCTGAAAGCTGTGCAAGGAGTTAAAATTTGTCATTTTGTCTATGCTTTAAGCACAACCATTCTGTTGYTCTTGTTTTTATATCTATACTATATCATCTTATGTACCAAACGTTCAGCACTTCGTTGTGTGCTGCTTGTGAGCMGTGCATACTTCTTACTTTTGTTCTGTTGTAAATTCATATGTATTATCAGTTCCATGTGAGCAGAATGATTTCCTAGCCAAAATACTCACACTGTGTGTTTCAGTAGCCCTTCAGCTTGGCACATCGATATGCAGTTCTGCAGGCTAGATATATTGCAGCACCTGGCAAGGAGGCACTGWCAAATGTAGCAGCTTCACTAGCCATGCCAGCATCGTATCTTGAATTTGTAAGAGCTAGTAGTTAAAGTAYGTCTTTGAAAATGAGAAAAATATACTCACTGCTTAGAGTAATTACCTTAAAACTGGAGAGTTCCAAAAAGCTGTTGTCAGTTTAATTAACCATGTAAAATCTCAAGAGAGATAAGGGTGCTTCACGGACTTGCTAGTAGAGTGGTATCATCAGACCGCTTGCCTTAAAAATGAATATTGGGCTATTCACTTTCAAATGCTCTGTCTCAAAGCTGGGTAGAAGACTAGTCAAACGGGTTGTGCAGGCCTGGAAAAGGGGTTTCGTTTATATGGACGTTATGAACCGGTTACGGATAAACGACTCTTGTCAGGCTAGATCTATGGCAAAAGGGAAGTAGTGTTAGAAGTTATGGTTATTGAATAACCATGAGGCTGCTTCCTTGGTGTGCTAGATTTTTGTAGATAATTGTGTTTTATGGCTTTCTAAAAGTGATTTATGAGCTTTATGCACACGCTACCAGTGAAATTCCTTTTGATTTGTGTAAGTAGCAAAGGGCACACCCTGCCTTAAAAACAGGACAAGGAAATTTTAACAAAAGACTTAGAAAAATTCCTGCTCTTATAAAAAGAAAAGTGCCAAAAGAACTTTAACCTGTTACTTTAGAACTCAAGAGTAAAATAAAGCAACTCTGGTGTTCGTAACAGTGCAGTAGCAGTCAGTACAGCCATGAGCCTGGAGAATGGCAAGGTTAAAGTATAATGTATTCAGGTTTGGAGACCTGTGGTGGAGTGGGGTGATTCTTTGGATGGAGGGAAATTTACAGTGTCTGCAAATGCGTTATAGTTAGGGTCAAACTTTGCAGTACACTCTTCTGGTTTACTTCTCTATTTACATCTAAAGGACAGATAGAAACTGAGGTTCTGAGGTGATTTCCTCAGAGATCCCATACCAGGTTAACAGTTTCAGGTCTGAATTGACAATTGAATTGTAATCTGAATAATAGTAATATCTGTCACTTCAGAATTGGTGTGATCTAAAGTCTTTCTTGGAAGCAAGGCCCTTTAGAAAGAGTTATGGTCTCTGATAACAGTAAAATATTCACAGAAAATCTCTCCCTTTTTCAGTTTCTTCATTTACTTGCCAACATCAAGGGTTGAATGTCAGAAGGTGGAATCATCTAAGGGTAAAGCTTGACTTGCCTGTATAGTTGCTACTCAAGCAAGTAACCCAGGAGTCCATAAAGTGACAGATGTTTCAGTGAGCATGCTGACTGCCTGGACCTAAGCTCTTGGAATAAAAAAGTACCTTGTCTTCCATTGCACCTCCAAGCAGGAGGGTGGGTAGATCTCAACATCTTATCTGGAAAGATCTCGAAGTGCAGCTCTGTGGATTCAATGCGGCTTTCCACTTAGATGTGTAGATGCAGGTCAGTTGAGAAGTGTTCCTGGGTTTTCCCACGTGTTTTTATGGGGGACACTTAGGAAGAGTGGATGGATTAAGCTTTCGAGTGCTTTGAGCTGTAATTATTAGCTGTCAGTGAAAGCAATAAATGAAAGGAGTATGCTAACAAAGCAGCTCTTTGCTTTGAGACTTTCACACTTCTCTTGTAGGAAATATTTTGTTTAAAATTCTTGCTGTGGAGTCAAAACTTAGAAATGCAAAACAGTATTGTAATCTTTGATGAATTATCACTTGAATGGTGGTTCCTGATGTCCTGAGAGGATAGAAAAGATATTTTGATGATTGTAATACTTAAATGAGATGCATTTCCCAGAATGGTCATAATCAAAGTCTAAGAAAATGACATTTAATAACTTTTAATTTTACAGACAGTGGAAGCTAATCAGGGAGATACAAATATTTGGGAAGTTCTGTGATKTAAAGGAAGTGAATCCTCAGCTGCAGTTCCCATCTCCTACTCTGAAAGAGAACAGGCAAATGACAAAGCAGAGCTCCGATAATGTGAGATACAAGTATAAAGCCTGGTTTTGCTAATATATCCAAGATCAATTGATTCCATGTTGTAAACTAGGAGAAGCATTGTAGAAACAATTCTTTTTAGGCCACATTTGGATGTCTATTCATCCTTCATTTAAGTTTATTTGACTTTGAGGGACCCTCTACAGCAGCTGGGGCAACTCCAATGTAAGCACACACTAACAAATGCAGAGCTTACTAATGATTCAGTTAACRAAAGTGGTCCTTGCGGCACACCAGAAAATGAAAGATGGTACGTTTTACAAGTATATTTTTTTCCCTATTCCTGCTCACGTGTTTGAATGGACACTGAACAATATCAAGTATGCATGTGTTCTTCAGAACTTTTCCGAGAGAGATTTGAAAGACCTTACTTTGTTCATAAGATGTTCTTATTTTCTGAGATGAGACCATTTTGTTGTATGTAGTTGCTTGAATGTCTGTCTTTCCCTATTCTGGGGAGTTAGGATCCAGGAACTGGACTCCCATGTACGCTTATGGTACTGATTTTGTTGTAAACCAGGTGGGATTACAAATACAGAATTTGTTATTAGGAGTACTTTAGCTTGTACAAGCAATGCCTTCTCTAGCTACATTAGTATCCCCCTAGCAAACAGCAGGAATCAGTGTGGTCTGAAGCAGTTTGACGCTTCAACCTATTTTCAGCAAATCTAATGGCTTGGGCTAGAAGCCTGCAGCGTCTGTTCCCATACAACAATGCAACTGCACTAGGAAATCAAGCTGCTGGATTTGAATTGTGGAGACTGCTGTGCAGCTGCTTGATGTTGCGCGTTGAATGAGGCCTGTGGGATGCGTTCATGTAAATACTGAATGTACTGTAAGGCTCTGCGTGTTTTACAGGAGAGTTTCTTTTGCCATGTTTGAATTTGTCTTGAAATACAGTAGAAACATAGTGCTAGGAAATAGTGCATCAATATTTGTAATGAGCAAATAGTATGCAGTATTTCCAATTAAAAATGAGAAGGGATTCCAACAGGGTTCTGTTTTGTACTGCAAAAGAATTTCCTATGCTTACTGCAGCAGGTGGAACAAAACCAGTGAGCCGCAAATGATCCCCAACATGCATACAAACTCTGGATTTCTTCAGTGAAAGTGCTCTTAGAAAGTTCAAAAGCCTAGGATCTCTTCCCATTCAGCCACTGCAATATGCATATTGAAAAGGATTTTACAAAACAAGTCATTCTTTTATCAAATTTAATCTTTTCTCAGTATCCGCAGAGACCCTGTGAGTTCAGAAGTTGCCTTTTCTCTAAATAAAGGATTATGCCTTCCTTAATACTCATATTTATAGTTTTGTTGTTTCCCAAAGAAGATAGGGTCTGAATTTGAGTGAAAACAGATTATTAGATTAAAGCTTGTGAACTTGTTTTGCTAGGATCACTTCAACTGCTTTAACAGACAATTACCAGTTAGTATCTTTGTCTCTAGTTGTGTGAGTTTTTGTATTCTTAAGGGAAAAGCCATGTCTGACTTTCTGGTGAAAGTTATGTTAATTTCAGGCATGTTAAGACACTTCTTTTTTTCCCCTCTCCTGGCTTTGGAAAGTTCTGTGATCTCACGATGAAAAACTATGAATACAGCACTTAGTGTTTTTTTTTTTTTTTTCCTGGGATTTTTAGGAGTGACCATTTGAAACCTCTATATGCTTTCCAAACTTCTGGTTTCCCAAAGTCTTCTGCTTTCTTGGTTTTAGGAGGAACCGAAAAAGGTTTGTTTCACATATGACCTTTTCTTAAATTTGGAGGGAAATCCACCTGTGAACCACCTTCGTTGTGAGAAACTGACTTTCAACAACCCCACCAAGGAATTCAGACGCAAACTTATTAAGGCTGGAGGGGTAAGTGCTGGGGGACTGGAGATCTGAAGAGGTTTTGTTAAAATCCRTAGTGTTACTGTTCTGTTCTGCAGTTTCTTTTTATCAGTAGCCCAGCAGGCTACAGTTCTCTATGTTCATCTAAAGAGATGACGCTGCCAGTTTTTGCTTCAGATACTGTAACTGCAGCACCGGAAGCAGAGCTGAGCCATAGCTTGTGTGATTGATACTTCTTTATTTTTAATTTAATGTGACTGTTAATACTAAGGCAGTAAAACCTCTGCAAAAATGGAGGGCTTGTGGATGGTGCACGCTGTCCATCAGGCGGTTACAGCTATCTGTGACCTGCCTAGTGTCATGAACTTTATCGGTATAGAAGAGCTCAAGAAAAGGGAGAGGCTTTCAGTGTGTTTCTCGTTCGTCTTGGTCACAGGGAAGCTTAATATTTAGCACTTCCTGATCAACTGGTATCCTCCAAACCTGGAATCAGCTGCTGGTTGCTTAGATAATAAAAATTGAGGGAAAGTATAAGAATTTAGAGTAAAAATAGCTGGGGAGGGGGGACAGATATACTCTTAAAGGCACAGTAAGGATGTAGGTTGCTACAGCTGATAAATTACTACACCTAGGAAATTAAGATGCAGTAGTAGACTAAAGAAATTGTCTTCAAGTAACTATACAAGATCTAGGCCATTTGGTACCAGTCACAATGTGCATCAACCACTCTGAGGGTGTCGTGGTGGTTTTCTGGGCACTTCCATATATGATAATGTGCAATTCTATTCTGTCTGAGGACTTTGTTCAATGTAGACTTAATTACTGGCAAAATTTTCTTCTGAAAACTATCTTTCCAGCCTGCACAATACTTAAGAGGGGGAAGGTGGAACTTATGTGAGAAAGCTTGTCAATAAGTTGTGAGAGTGTCAAGTATTCTGAGCTGATCTGTGCAGATCTTTGTCAGTAGTCCAGTGCTTTCCTACTTTGGGAGGAACAGAGAGGAAGATGCTTATTTCAGCCTAAGATGGCTGGAGCATAATTTGCTTAGTTGGGTTTTGGTCATGCGTTATAGTGTTATTTAAATACCAAAATCTTTCATCTATGGATCTCTTTTGATGCCATTCATCTAAAATCTTCTTGATTCCATACTTCATCTGCGAAAGTTAGGGAATAAATTTTTTCAACCAAACTTTTTGATAGGATTACTTTGACTTAATATAGGGAAGGTAAGAAGAAATGTTGTGTCATGGAGGTCTACACTTTGTGTTAAGATCCTATCAAGAGATAGTCCCATGGATTTTTTGGGGGGTGGGGCCGCGGGGGTGTGAATCCAGCTTCTCCCACATTGATGGAATCTTGCACATTCCTTCCAGATTTACTTTGCTTCCAAACTGTTTGAAGAATAAGAGCATTTGCAGTAGAACATACAGTTCTTGTCTATAGCTCTGTTGCCTGCTTGTTCTCAGAATATCAGAGTTCCTATTGGGAATGACACTTGATATTATATCTTGCCTTTTATTCTTTGTTTTTAATGTTATATATTTCAGGCATTGCCTTGGGACTGAACATCTTAACTGGAATTATATAGAGAATATCTTTTATGGCCTTTAAGGGGAGAAAAAATCTAAAAGATGAATAACTGTTTCTTGAGCAAGGGACTTAAGATAAACATGTGTTAATAGTCAATGTTACTTTACTCCTACATAATTTTTCTCCTATTTATTACTAGGTGATGGTAATGCCAGAAGGAGCAGAAACTGTTTCAAGGCCAAGTCCTGATTATCCTATGTTACCCACAATACCACTGTCTGCCTTCTCTGATCCCAAGAAAACCAAACCATCCCACGGGTCAAAGGTCAGTGAAGCTTGCTTTTCAGTCATCCTGAGGTGAAGTCTTTCAGGACCTGKCTACTGATAACTTGTTTAGCAGCTGCTTGTGGCTAATTCTTATTCTGAAAGCTTCCCTTGTGCTYTGTGGTTGTCTTCTCAGGTTGAGGCAATCTATATTGTCCTTTCTTTCCTGCAGTTTCTTCCCAGTTAGAGCATTGATTTTCCTAGGGCAAGGGACATGTGGTCATCAGCAGCAGAAATTGTCATTTAGCGTAAGGTTGAAGTAAGAACATCTGTCTAGGATGTTTCTTTTCTTGCTCTCTAAATTTAGGAGGCCTCTTTATTGCTGGATTTCTCTATAAGGAAATTTTAAAAGAGAAATAAATGCCCAAGACTGGGACTTTGTAGTGAACCAAATCTTGMTACCGAACTAGTACAGCAGGTAAAGTTGCATTAAGACCTTGCTGATTGTTCCGACTTGCGTCCATGATGCTGAAGATGAAATATGTGGGTCTTTTGCTGTCTGTCATGTAAAGCTGCATTCTAGGTCCTGGGGTTTATACTTAGTCTTGCTGCTATGAAATTAAAAGTCAGTGTTTCAGCTATCAGTAGAACTACTGTGATAGTGGTGTAAATAGCATAAAATATGCTATACTTGGTGAAACTAGTGATTTTGAGATTTGATGTTTGCCTCTAGCTATATCTAGTTCCTGAGACTTCAGAAGAAGCTGAAGTTTTTTCCTTTCACTGGTCTGATGAAACTACCTTTGTGTAATTGCACATAGGAGGAACAATTCTCTTATTATTGTCTGCTCTTCACAGTGTGATCTGAAGCAGATTATGTGTGCTTTTTCAATCTGAACAGTCACAAACGTTAACAGCAATTCATTTTATAGCATAATTCAATTCTGATACCCATTTTCTTCAGGGCTCTGAACTTTTATTACGCTTTGACCATGTCTTCTGATCTTGATATTGTGGAACAGAATAAAGGTGGCTTATCTGTTAGTGGCTGATTTAATTTTTGAATTAAGTATTAGAAAATGGAGAAAATAGAGAAGAAGGAAGAAAAAGCTACATGAGATCTGGTGAAAATTGCCAGTGGCTGAAGAAACAGCTGTCTCCTCCTTTCCTTCCTCCAGATTGCTCTCAAAGATGCACATGTGTTTGTATCTCAACCTGTCCAGTTTGTATTCCAGTGTTTCCCTCATTTCCATAAGTGTTTTGAGGTCATATATAAGTTGCAAAGGGAAGGACTCCTTTGGCATTGTATACCTGTCTTCTAGGCAAGGTCCAAATGATTGCTGTCTCAGTGCTTTAATTAAGGTTGATAAATGCCTGCTGTTATCAGAGACTTTGGCTCTCTTGTGGTTGTGGGGGAATTGAGTGTTTTTGCCAAGATGCAGTTTGGTTGACATGGTGAGTTCAGGGCTGGGCTGCCAACATAACTTGCTTTTGTTGTGGACATGATTTAATCTAATAGATCTCTTTGGTTGACTGTTTTTTTTCCCCTAAAGCTTGTATGTACTGAGGGAACAGTATAGTATAACTTTGTGTAACACAGTTTGACTGGATTCCCTCTTATCTGGCTGCAGACGTTTACGCTGTAGATGAAATCTGAGCTAAACATCTAGCCTCCCTATACAGAGCATGCGAAGGAACAGGCATTTCTGAAGCATGTTCCATCCTGTCCTGAAGCAGATGTTTAAGTGCCTAGTGTTGATTTCTGTCTGTCCACTGTAAGGCCATCTAGATGGCTTCCTCAGAGGTAGATAAACTATAGACATCTGTGGGTGAATGTCTACTTGAAACAAATGCTTCTGTGATTTATCAGAATGTGTTTTATAGTTCTGTGCAGAGTTCTAGGTTTTTTTTACCTAGCTTGCATATTTTCTGTTTCTGAATTTTAGGATACAAACAAGGAAAGCAGTAAGGCATCCAAGCCACACAAAGTAACCAAGGAGCACAGAGAGAGACCAAGAAAAGATTCTGAGAGCAAGAACTCCTCCAAAGACCTTGAAAGAGAACAAAACAAGCCTTTGAAAGACTCCTCCAGAAAACCAACCGAGAACAAACTGCCTAAGGAGGAAAAGGCACCTCCAAAAGCTGCTTTCAAGGAACCAAAACTGGCCGTGAAGGAGACCAAACTGGAGAACACTTCTCCAAAGGGTGGGCCACAGCCGGAGTTAAAGTCTTCCAGCAAGAGGCCCTCCAATGTGGAGTCACCAAAGCCTAGTGCCAAAAAGCAAAAAAAGAGCAGCTCCAAAGGGGTAAAGAATATCCTAGGGACTTCTCCCAGAACCTCGTCTTCCTCGTACCCAGAAAAGAAGCAAACCAAGGAGAAGATGAATGCCAAAGTCGAAAAGGTAAAATCTGAAAGTGAGGCCAAGGAAATCAAAAAGCCTGTGGAAATGGAGGAGTCAAATTCAGAGGATGAAACTTCTTTCAAGTCGGAGGTGAGCATGGCTTCATCCTTTATCAGAATTTTTGAGCAAGCTGGTTAAATTGTTGCGTGAAAAAAGTCTTCAAGAATACTGCCTCAGATAAAACAGAAAACCAGATTAGCAAATGTTTAGGCGTGGTTATATCTCAAAACTCTTTGAAAATCATATCAATAATATTATCATTACTGCTACCTCCTTTACCTCCTGTTTCACATGCACATTTCTATTCAGATTATCTGTAAGCTGTTATCTAAATGTCAGAGTTTAAGGTTATGATCTCTCATTCATTTCTTGCAGTGACATTTTTAGAGCACAAGGATAAGCCTAGATACCCTTTCTACCTGCTTATGATAACATACTTTTGAGCCTGATCTTACTTCAGAAATGGAGTAAATTTCAGTTTTGCTTTGGAAAAAAAAACAATATAAAATGTAAACAAAAAAAACCTTGKTCCTGACATGACCTCTGAGAAATGCACTATTGGCTAAAGCTCAAATACAACCACATGCTGCTGAGCCTAAATAACTTGTGTTGTAAAACATAAACCAAATTGTGATTCTACTACTATTTTTAAAAGCTGTCTAAATATTTTTTTCCTTTTTAACAACTGTGAACGTTCTTCACTCTACATCTTCCAGAAATCATTTTCCCAAAGAAGGCAAAAAAAAAAAAAAAAAAAAAAAAAAAAAAGTAGAAGGAGGGGAAAATGTAGCCCAAATCCAAATGCTTGCTACTTTTCTCTGGTGTGTTTTATATTTATTGTAAAGAAGCCATACACACTTTTATAGGAGTCATAGAATAATATCACATGAATTCTTAAACTGCTTCCTACTGACCACTTCTAGAAGGATTTGTTTTACTAGAGTAAATCTACTAGGTAAAATTTGTAGTATGATTTGAGTAGCCTCATGATAAGTAAGTAGTGATGGGTTTATTCCACAAATTTTTTTTGTAAAAGATTCCCAACAGAAGAGTTTGAGAAAGTGTTAATTTAAGTTATTCTGCAAAGCTTTATGCAAATTAAATGTGTAGCTTGGGGATGGAAGAGGGGGACCAACAGCTCCCGTCCACATTTAGCCTTGAGCCTGAAGTGCCTCTGTAGCTAGCCCCTCATCTCTGTGTAAAATACACGGCCCTCATTGCAAGCTTCTCTGCTCTGCTGATTGCTGTTAAGTCCTAAATGTCTTACAGTTCGTTATATCCCTCTGGGTCTCACCATGCGACTGCAAGCTGATACTGCTGTTTGACTTTGTCCCTTGAAACTACGGGCTGTGGTCTCACAGCATCTCCTGCAGTCCTGTCCTTCCCCCACCAAGCCATACGCTTCTCTGCCCTCTCTTGCACCAGCTCTGGTGTTTGTCAGATGCTTTCCAGAGTTATTTGAGTGCTAACCCAAAAGGAGGATAGGAATACGCAGTTTATGGTGGGGGGAAGGAAGAAACTGTGGCAGCTGCCAGTCAGGTCAGCTTAGGTTTCTGTGGAACATGAAGCTTAAGGGTATAACTGCATAATGCATTGGCACCAGCAGAGAAGACCGAGTTCCTTTTCCACCCTGGGGGTTTCTTTTTGCTCCCAACACTGCAGTTTGCTACTCGGGCGTTTGTACTGGTACAGCTGTTTGTGTGGTAAGCCACATCACTAAAGYGAACGAGCAGCTGGAGGTGAACTGGGGCTCGGAAACTCTTAAATCAGCTTCGCTGCTGAAGCCAGTGTATTGTGCAATGTGCTCTGAGGCTGCAACTCGGCAGTTGCTTTGAGTTGACATCTTTGCAGGCTGCTTTTGAAAGGAACAGCCTTGCTCTCATTTGCGCTGCTGGCACGAGTGCCTGTGTGACTTTGCAATGGGCCGGAGGAGTTTCTCCTTCTGTTCCAACTCCTGCTGAAAGTTGTCCGCTYGCTTTTTTCTTTTCCTTTTCTTTAAATACTGTTTTATATTTCAGCAAGATCAGTTCCCTGATCTGGCCTCATGCTTGGCTGCCTGAATGCTGGTGCTGACAAAAGGGAGAGGCTGAGATGTGAGGGCAGGATTGCTTTTTTCCATTGTCGGCATGTGCTTTTGTCATATCACAGTGACTGAAGCTGCAGCCCGAGCATGCAGAGTATGTCCAGCTGGGTGCCTCCTAAACGGCTGAAATAGCTGACAGAGTTAAGGGCAGAAGGAGAAAAGGGGAGAGGAGGCTGCATATGATTTCTGACTTCCGCATCTCATCTCCCATTAAGTCACTGGGGGGGAACAACACCTGCTAGACCATCAGGAGTGAAAGATAGTAAGATTGAATCTGAGGGAGGACAGCTCTCATGTCTTGAGAATACTGCTGGGTTGGGTTTTTTTTTTTTTTTTTTTTTTTTTTGGTAATGCAGTTTTTCTAAGCAGACAGGGCTGCTGCAGTGTGTCAATACATCAGATATTGCCATAGTTCAATTACTCTGCTTTGCTATTGAGTAATTGTGCAGTGTAGTAATACCACTTTTTTGGCACAGTTTTTTCCCTTTGAATTGAACAAATGCAACTCTGATCTATGAATGATAAATTATGCGGGGTGGGAGAATGCTAAGATGAAGATGCTGCTGCGACATGTACTTGTTAATGCCCAAAGCTGCTGATGTGCCTCTTCTTACCTGTTGACGGTGTTCTCCTTACAGTATTAGCAGGAACGATCAACAGGARTGTCAGCGTTTGGTTGCAAAAGTCATAGGTGTATTCCCAGGAATAGTGCAATGAAATTGAAGTGCCAAAGGGAGTTACTTAAAGCAGTATTACAGTGCATGGAGGATCTTTACTATACATGCTAATGAGAAAGAAAATAATCTTTAAGACCATCGTAATGGTCACTTTTGCTATTGGGGATGAAATGTGATTTAGCTTTCACTGCCACCTTGTGGTCCTTTATGCTAAAGCATGTGGTTGCTATATAAGTACCCGATTTTATGTTTTTATGTTTAAAATGTATAGAGCATTACAACTTTGTTTCTGGATGCTATTAGTATCTACAGTTCCTTACATTTCTTTTTTTTTTCTTGCATGGTATGCTCTGGCATTTCTCTTGAATAGTGATGGTCAGAGTTTAGCTGGTTTCTATTATGTTTTCAGAATCCAATTGGAAACAGTACAGTGAATCTCTTGGAAAATGACATAGAAATAATAGTTTTGAGGATGTAGTAATTCATAATTTTAAATTTTGGAGGCAAATGAACTAGTTAGAGGCATTTTTTCCATGTTTAATGYCTACTAAGAGGGATGCTCAGAATGATGGTGGGTTAAAATACTTACAGGTCTGAGAAGAAAAGCTGGTGTTTTTAAAGGGAGCTTTCATAATTACGTGAGGTTGTATGTTGTGTGTGCATCTTTCACGTTTTGCATTCAGTGATGATGATGWTGTAGAGTTCTTGAATCCTTTATCTCAATGTGCTATGCTCTGGATTTCTGGATTAGAAAGGTTAAGATTCTTTTTTTCTTTTTTTCTTTTACTTTCTCATTTTATGGGGGGTTAAGTCTGTCCAGTCCAGCCCTTCCAACTCCAGCTCCAGCTCCGACTCCAGCTCTGACTCTGATTTTGAACCATCTCAGAACCACAGTCAAGGTGTGTTGCAAGAAATAAAATCTGTTAGTCATCTTTACATAATCTTGAAAGGCTCAAGAGAATTAGATCTATTTTCCCTAATATGACGTTATTCTATGGAACCATCTGTTAAAGTTGTGACATTTCATCAGAAAATGGCAGTAATGTCATAGCATAATCGTGAACAAGTATTTTTCTTGTTTTGGAAAATAATTTGTGAGTAGATTGTCTCTCTGGATTTGTCCCTCTTCCTGTTGACTTTGGTTTCTGCCTCAATTTCTAAATGTTTGTTGTTGTTTGATCTGTAGTACCTTAAGCATATTTCTCCTCCAATATCAGATATGTTTTAATTAAAAAAAARAGAGAGAGAGAGATGTTAGAGACCTATTACTGATACCTGTCATTTTGCCAGTGCATAACATTACTTCTTGTTGTGAGTCATACAGTGAGAATGCAGAGAGATATACTGTGGCAACAGTAAACCTTCTAACCTTTACAAATGCTGTGTTGCTACAAATATTGTCTCTTGAGTGACTTTTAAAACARTCCCCAAATGAATGTAAAATGTGTCCTTTTGTTTTGATCACAGAAAAGAGTGGGTAGATTTGGAGAAGGAGGGAAGCTTTTCAGAAATTGTGGAATTTTTAAAATTTAGACTCTGCTTTAATATTGARACACTAGAATAGTGTCTTCTGCCAGTATCTTTGGGCGAAATTAAAAATATCAGTGATTTCTTCCTGAGAAATCTTGTTTTAACTTAACAATAAACTAACCCAAGATTAGATCAAGGTGTTCAGATGGAAATTCTGCTTTGTATGTCCTAGTGAGTGTTGAACTGCTTTGTCCTTTCTCCTCGCAGGTCCACTGCGCTCCATGGTGGAGGATTTGCAGTCGGAGGAGTCCGATGATGACGACAGCTCCTCTGGAGAAGAGGCAGCAGTCAAAACAAATCCAGTCAGCCGGGATTCCAGGTGGTAACAAATCAGGAAGAAAGATGCATTCTCATCTTTGCCCTTTGTATTTTGTTTTTTTTTTCATGTGCACTCCTTTTAGAGGAAGGAATCAAAGTGCTGAGGATATGCGTGAGAGGAAGGTATGAGAGAAGGGGAAGAAGGGACAGATGCGTAGAGTACTTAGCACAGCATAGGGACACAGAAGAGTCGATGAAAACAGCAGGATGAGAACAGAATTGGATAAGGAGGATGTCACTGAAGCTCAGAGAGGAACCTACTGGGAAGTGTGTGTGTGTGTGTGTGTGTGTGTGTAGCTTGCAGGTGTTAGTGACGGAGCCCCTTAAGCTAGTCATCTAATTGTCTTTTTCAGATCTCTGCTGAGATTTGAATGGTGTGTGACACCTTTGATCTGCAGAGAGCAGAGCAGAGTTGTTGAGGCTGTTGGCATGTGTGCTGCTCTTACTGCATACTACTGAGACAAAACTGAGAACTCTTAGTCTTTGCTGATAGTGCTTGCTGACAGTTGGTGACTTGACTCCTCTGGGACTTGGCTAACAGCTGTTTCGGGCTTTAGTCAATGGAAATAGTTGAATTTTGTCCTTCTCCTCTCAGGAAATGCTGTTGTAGCCAAAACCTGGAGTCCCAGGCTGGATACTTGAAACCAAATGCTTGGCCCAGAGAGCAGCTGCAGATTTCAAATGACACTTGTGTTCACCAAAAAATAATCCTTTGTGTTGCACTGTGTCATTATCAGCTCAACAGGAAATGAGAGATTTTGAAAGATAATTTTTACACCTTTAGGGGATAGGTAATAAACACATTGTTTTTTAAGTCCATCAAAAGCAGGATACTTGCTAGAGATCTGTAGGGCCACAAGATGATTAAGATATAAAAAGGAAATCGCAAAGATCAAGACATAGCAGAAAAACTAAATGGATTTTTTTTGCCTGTGTTCTCAGTGGAGATCTTAAGAAGGTTCTTCTGCAGGAACTCACAGTGATTTTTAGTATAAATCACGAAAATGAACAGTGGCCATTTGCCAAAATCAGGTGRTACTTATTCAGCCGTGCTAAAGAAGCTTGGGTAGGAAATAATTGAACTGCTAGCTGCAGTGTGTAAACTAACTAAAACTACCTAGTCTGCCTCCCCAGGGAACAGAAGATGGCAATGTTGATGTCAGCTGTGACAAAGGGAGTTCTCTGGAATTGCAGACAGTTTCTCCTGGGCAATTTAATATAGTCCAAAATAAACAATAGAATTAATGGACATTGTTTCTGTTTCGTTTAACTCTGTGTGGTTCAGCTGCCAGCAAAATAATTTCCCATTGGCTGATGATGCTGATTCTCTGCTGCTTATTTTTCAGACTGAGCCTTAGTGACAGCGACAGTGATAACAGTGCAGACTCCTGCCTGCCAAGTCGAGAGCCTCCTCCTGGTCAAAAACTGCCCCCAGCAAATAATAAGGTATTGCGTCCTACATGTCCGTATGATGCTGCTTTCCATCAGTCTCAGTTTCTGTGTTATGTTCAATCTGTGGTGTTAATTTTGGCTTGCACCAAAGCTTTGCTGTTTCACTGTCTTCATCAGACAGGTAATTTCCTTCTGCTCAGTGCTGTGCATGCAAACCATTAAACCATTGTCTGAACTCATTTTCTACACTGCTTTTCTTTAATCCTTAAAGGCTATATTTGTTTTACTGTCAGGCATCTGGAAGAAAAAGCCCAGAGTCTTGTAACAAGCCAGAGAAGATCCTGAAGAAGGGAACTTACGACAAGGTATGTTTGAAGGTTTACTTTATTATAGAATTGTTGTTTACTGGTTAACATTTYTGAGTGAAAATAATTTGAGTCAGCCTAGCCTTTTAGATTGTTCTGCTTTGGCGAATTAAAGACTCGAGCACAACAAAAAGCAGATGCTGAAAGAATAGATTTGGGAGATTGACACTACAGAAATTGTGTAGTTTGAATAAATGGACCTGYAAGTCTTTTCCATGTGTTTTCCATTTTCCATGCAAAATGTCAAAATTGCTTTGTTTGTTTGTTTGCCATTAATCTTAATAACAGTGTGGCCACCACTGCAGTGGTCAGTGCCTCTTCATCAAAAGGCAGTTTTCATCTATCTTTGGTCTTGCAAATTAAAGATTGTTTTATGCTCTGCTTTGTTGTTTTAGTTGAAACCTGTGTTTATTCAGTGAATTTCCCTTCTTTCTTGCCTCCAAGGAAAGTCAAGCAGTGCAAATGCTTCTAAAGCATGGCTAACTCGTGAGATGATAGCCAAATCCCAGATTGTCAAGAAAGTTCTTCCATTACGGATTTCTTTTTTAAGAAATCAATTGAATGGAAGCTTAATACTTTTCCGTAGTCTACTGATTGAGGTTCTTAGGCTGAAATTACAGTACGAGTCTGTAGCTCACTTTGTTCTTACATTTCAGCAGGAGAACAGAGTACAGGTTAATCACTTCAATGCTAGGTCTAAATGGGATCTTGGAGATATTTACACCTGAGTCTTCTGCTAGCTACAAAATCTTCTACCACTGAATGTTGTTAACCATATCTTGATGTCTTATCTGAGGTGAGGTTGTAGATAATATTTTTTTTATATGACTACTTAGTATAGACAGAAATAGACACATTTGAGACCCACTGAAGTGATACCGTGCTTGAAAGATCATCAGCTTTTCCAGTCATCAGTGCTTTTATAAAAGGTATCGGCTCTCACTGCAACAGTATCACTCAGTGCTGTTTGGGTCTTTTGGGAGAAACGCTTTTCTCTGTGTGACTGAATCTGCTGGGCAGGGTATAGCTCATGACTGATTTCTTTGCCTTGGTACAGTTACTTAGACGAGTTCAGTTTTGCTGATACAGTCACAAGCAACTCTGGGACAGCTTTTCAGGTTAAGRATCTATCCTCTGTGAGTACTAGCAGGCCAACAGAAACTTGCCTTCTTGGCTGTTTACAATAAATAAATAAATAATCTTACAAGAACTACTAAAAAGTTACTGCATTTGTGAACAGTCCTGCACTTCTCAATGTGGTATGTGTAAAACTACCTGGGAACAGAGTGCTTTCAAATAATTTTTTCTTCTTTAGACTCAAAATGGTGTCCAGCAGATTGCTGGGAGGTTGGTCACTGATTTCTGATGCAGATATTTTAAGGTAACAATAGTTATTAGTACAAYCTACTGATAAAGAGCTAACATGGAAGTATACCAGGATTAACTYTGCATATGGCTTCTAAGAAATAGTAGATGTTTATTTAGTAGTGTCATTGAATAGTCCAGCTATTGTTGTTTAAACCATCTGTATTTGTGTGAAGTCTTTAGTCTCCTAGTACTTACTAAGGATGGAGGAGGCAATAGAAAATTTAGGGAAAATTTGGGAGCAGAAACTTGCCCAAAAAGGCCACAGGTTCCTCTGGATCTCAGTAGGGAAGTCACTTTGGCAGTCATACATACAGGTATATTACTGCATTTCTGTTCTTGTTGTCTTTACAGGCCTACACAGATGAATTAGTAGAGCTTCACAGGCGACTAATGGCACTACGAGAGCGCAACGTGCTACAGCAGGTAGAAATTTTTGCCAGTTTTTTGGCAGGTTATTGTACTCTGATAACCTTTGTGTCCAAGGGTCTTGCTTAGACCCATATGATACTTGAAATTTCAGTTGCTTCTCCTTCTTGAGAAAGTATGGTTCACTTTAAAAGCAAAGATACGTAGAAAAAAGTTCAGATATGCATGCAATGCTTTTGTTGGAAAAGATACACAAGTGTGGTTTGRGTATCCTTTCTCTGGCATCCGGTTAGCTGTCCTGAAGCTGAACTCACTTAATATAACTTAAAAGGGGAAAAAGGTGCTCATGTCTCTTTCTGGACTTAGCTAGTCCTAGAGTGCAGGAGAAGCTGTTTTGCTTTTTTGGGAGGGAACTCCCCTTTTGATCAGGGACACCRTTGCCCTCTGAGTCTATTTTAAAGGGATGAGGAAAGGATTGGATAGGTTGCTCCATATCTATTGGCCTTTCTAGTGTACTTAATCTTTATAGACACTTTGTATACATCCTTGCTCATCTCCTTTCTCTGCAGATTGTAAATCTCATTGAGGAAACTGGGCATTTTAATGTTACCAACACAACCTTTGACTTTGACCTCTTCTCCTTGGATGAGACAACCGTCCGTAAGCTGCAGAGCTACTTGGAAGCAGTAGCAACATGACGCTTGGCCTTCGAAGCAGGCTGCTTTTGAAACCAGAAATCCCATTTATTGGTACCAGGAAATAAACCCATGGAACTAGGCCTTCTTATTCTCTTGATTCACCCGAAGCACTGCCTTAGAGAACAGCCATGCTCTATGAATGCACAGCCAGCTGCACTTTCTTGTAGGCTTCAAACAAGCACCCATATTGCTGAGTCTGTCCTCCCTAGCTTCATAAATAYGCTTGGGCACAGGTCCTGAGTAGAGCAAAAGATGTGCTGCTCATAGCTGCACAGCGTGACTTTTTGGTTTTATTTCAAGAAACTGTGTTGTAAGAACACACTTTTCAGGAGTCTCTGAGATCTGAAGAAATGGGGACRATATTTTCTTCACTGAATCTAGGGACCAGCCTGCCCTGCAGAGAGCTCTAGTGAGTCAGATTTTCTCCAGCTCTGTGAAGAATTGTTCATGCTGTGTAAGCAAGATTGGCTTTTACAAAGCTAGCTGAGTGACTAATCCCAGAGAAGGCTTCCCAAGGGTCCTGCTGGTCTGTTGCAGAAGCGGACAGATTCCAGTTTTGATCACTTGCAAGTTCTGCCGTGGCTTGGTACAGAGTACTGCTGTAATTTGGCTCCCAATTCCTATGAGGCATCGCTCCGCATGCAGAACGCAGGACCTTACTCTGTGTTTCAGCTTCCTGGAGAGACAGTTTGTGCTCTTTGAAGAGGTTTCTAGAATCTGCTGTCTCCCGTTGGGGGTTTGAGACATCTTGTTTGTTGACCTAAGCTCCTAAACAAAGTCTCACTCCTTTCAGTCTGCTTTAACTGTAATAGGACTACAAAACTGTAAGCTGTATATTTTATATATATATTATATATATGTATGTACTGTATGTATAAGAAGGGCCTAGTTGGGTCTTATGATTTTAAGGGTGTGTTTTTTCTGTTATGTTTTTTAATGGCTATAGAAGGGGAAGGGCGCTTAATAAGATTTGAATTGTTTGTTAAAATGCCTCTTGTGGACAATTTTTAGTGTATGAAAGCTGAACAGCAATCTTCAAAGCATTTTGTGCTCTGGAAGGGACTCACCTGTCTTATTTTCATTTGTCAGTGTTTAATAACTTTGCCAAAATACGTGATTGGTTTTTGTTCTATGTTCTCAAGGATGAATCTTTCCTACATTGGCCCCTATAGTAGTGGCTGTACTTGGGAAAACCAAAACAAGGGAGAATTTTTATCTTGGGACACATCTGGAAAACTCTGATTCAAAAACAAGTGAGATCAGGTTTGTTTCCTCCTCCCTCTTCCCTCCCCCCTGCCCGCTCAAGAAATGGCAGGAAACAGTGAACACTAATCCAGAATCTTTTATGTATTTCTAGTTAAACTAGTATTGACTTTCAAGTATTGTCTGTATGTTAGATGGGTGTGGGGAAAGTCTTGTAACTTTTCTCAAAATTGTATTAAACTCTTGTTTCCTAAATTCAGTATTTTCTTAAAGAATTACTCAGTTTTTCCAATCAGTATGTAAGCTTTGGCCAAATCTTAAGTGGGCTGCTGGCAGTGAGGAGGAAAGCGGCAGTTCAGAGGAGCCCTCTGCTAATGAACAGACCACCCGTGTCTGTTTAAAAAAAAAAAAAAAAAAAAGAAAGAAAAGAAAAGAAAGAAAAAAAAATCCCCCGTGGGAGCTGGGTGAGTTGCATCTTTCCAGGGTTTGCTGTCCTTATCCAGTATGGAATTACAGTCCCTTGTTTTGGGTTACCTCTTTCTTTATCATGGAAATGTTGCAACTGAACAATTTAAGTGGCAATATGATGATAAGCTTGTTTGAGTTGGGTCATGTTGACCCGATTCCCGTTAATTTTGTCTCTTTGTACCATCTTTCATGTGTCTTGTATATAAAAATCAAGCTCATGCCAGGTGTGTACCCTGTGACAACAGTGATCTTAGCTGTTTTCTCTCCTGATGGACAATGCCAAGCCTGGATAGAAACCCTGTGCACGAACGTACAATGAGAAGGTGGAGGCCTGCTGGAAAAGGAGGAGCTACGCTTCCGTCTTGAGGCCTGCAGCTGGATATCCCTTGGTGGAGGATGCCGCACGCAGTACGCGAGCTGCCGCAGATTTCGCCCTTGTGCTGCATCAGGCTTAGTGGGTACGTGTGAACTATTAATAGTCTCTGTTCAGTCGGTTGCAGAGAGGGAGCAAGCCTCGTAATGTCGCCGGCGTGCCCAGCCTCGATCCGCTGCGCCTGCGGAGCAGCCCTGGGCGTGCTGCGCCATGGGCCGGCCACCCCCCGCCACGAAGGGGCGGGTGTGGCGATGCTGTCCTGTCCCTGAAGCGGTAGGAGCAACAGCGTTAACTGCTCCGAGTCTGAGATCTCCCAAGGTTTTTGCCTCCTCTCTCCTCCCCAGGTAACTTACCCCCAGAACCATTGCATCTGTGTCACCCGCACTGACAGCGTTTCTTCCAGGACTGTAAGTAGCTTCCAGAGTTACGGCACAAGGGATTAGCGATGCACCTCCCTTCTCCCCCTTCTCATTTTATGATCCGAATCAGTGTGTCGCTCCCAGCTAGTCCAAGAACGAGCATTGGAGGGTGTTCCTGAACTTAGCTGGAAGCGCCTGGGGCTCTCACCCAAAGCTCTGGCACTATCCTGTCCTGGAATCAACTTTATTCGTGAAGTCTAATGAGCATTAGTGGGAATTTTGTTTGGTTTTATAAGAAGTATTTTACATATGGTTTTTTTAGACTGTTTATAATCTCCTTGAAAACCTGAAATAATAGAATTGTTCCCCCAGCAATAGTTCTTCTCCATTGTGTGCACATGCTGATTTGTTACTAAAAGGTTTCTTGCAAGTACTTAGTTGTTCTACAGAGTTGTTGTTTTTTGGGGTATGTGGTAGCATTGGGGACCACATGAGGAATGACTCTGCAAACAAAGAATGGTCAAATTTGGGCCTCATCTTGTGTCCCCTTCTAGTTACATATGAGAAAGTTCCCTGTGTAGATTCTCTATAGGCTGGCTGAATGCTGTTCTGAACATGCCATGTACAGGTATTTGTGGATAAAGTGTTTGTTCTTGTGTYACTCTTGAGAGCATGGATGGATTAGTGTAAAATAGGAAGGAGGTGGCAGTGCTGCTGTTGGCATTGCTCCACGTCTTCGAGGATGTGTAGTAACTTGCATTGTTTAAAAAAAGGAAAAAAAAAATCCAAATTTGACTTCTAGCCATAATGGTTTTTCCAAGGAAAATGGACAGAACTCTGTTACTTTTCAGTGTCCTTCATCTTGTTACTGAAGGCATGAACAAGTGATGATCAATCTGAAGGCTTTCAGAGTTGCTTTGAATTGAATCATGTGGAGGTAAGATTAGGACACAGCTTTTCCTTTGTCCTTGGCCTTTGTATTAAAGGGCAAAAGAGGGGTCAGGAGTACTTTCCTGTTGTCTTGGTCTGATATGTATTAAGCCTTGAGGCTTTGGTTACTGACATTTACTATTAAAAAAAAAAAGATAGGCTGGCTGGAGCCCAGAATGCCAGCCTGAAGTGTACTGGACACGTTGGTAATGAGACTGGCTCTGTCATGGTCAGGCTGAATATATGGAAGTGCAATGATTTAGCCACCGGTTCTTATGCTCTTGTGTGCGGTGGCAGCATCAGAACTAGCAAAGAAATTGATGCAACAATCCAGGAACAGTTTTTGTCCGATCTGGAACGTATTTGATGGTAAGATATTCAGATTCCCTTGTGGAGCTTGCCCCATCATGTTCTCTGCAAGCAGAGATTTAAGTCACTCTGGTTCAGCAGATTTCAACTGTAACATTCTCTAATGCACTATAGCAGTCGGTGTACTCAAAAGAAGCTTCTTTTATTAATTCAGGTGCCTGGCACTCACTAGTTGGCACGCTTCTGTCAATGCTATAGACAACCAATGTGCACCTTGTACAAGTATTACTTTTTAAAAGATGAAAAAATCAATTGGTATTTTCATGGGGGCATGAAATAGCCATCAAAAACTAAAGAGGTGAGTTTGCACTCCTAAAGAAAATGTAAGTACTTCAACGTCTAGATAATTTTTAATTGTATTTCTGCCTGGAGCCAAGGTATTAAATACCTTGTCACTTGAGGATTTTAAAAGTTGTGTTGGGAAATGAGTTCTTCACTCAGCTGTAAGAAATTCAGCTGGCCCAAGACCAACTTGAAGATTAAAAAAGAAAAAAAAAATCATGTTTGTAATACATTACAGGATTGTTTGTCCTGAATTTTAAACTTTTTGTTAAATTTGTGGAACTATGGAGGAATTTTCTAGAAAAAGTGAAATAAAGTAAGATGGAAAAGTAAGACTTCAAGTTTTTTTTTTTTTTTCCCTCCTGGGAAAGCAGGAGGTTCTTCTAGAATACCTTATCTGAATGTTTTCCATTAGAATACACAAACTGTCTTCAGCCCACAAACCACCTTAATACACTTTTTTTGCAGCTCCAGGGCCTTGATGTCCGCGATGCAGCCAGGGCAGCATTATCTTTGCTATAGGCCGAAGCTCTCCTTTGTAAGAGCAGTAGCAGCAGAACCACCAGTGGGTACTGTGGGCACCTTGGCCGTGCCTCTGGTAACACGGTCTGCTACTCCTGAGCAATGCTGTTACTGTGCGGGCAGGACCTTGCTGGCAGCACAGGAACCAAAAAGTAAGGAAAGAGTAAACTTGTTTGAAGCGCAGGCACTTGGAGGAGGAGAAGGCAAGGGAGAATAGTGAAGCAGAGAGCTAGGAACTCCCCCAGCTGCAGAAATGTGAGCTTAATTCCCACTCTGAGTAACACAGTATTATGTACAAGTTGGTCCCCTCCCTCTGCTGCTGAGGGGAATATCTTTAACCTTGTTGATAATTACCAAGTCAGCTCTGTCTCCAAGTTTCCTTTTTCAGATGGCTGTAATAAGGCAAAGTTAACCATTTTCCTGCTCATCAAGGTGTATCACCCTGGACTCTGAGCTCAACTCTTAGCCCGGAGTTATTTTGCAGGAATTACTGAAGTAGTAAGAGACACAAAAGCAAGAGTTTTCCAACTATTTATTAGGCATTAGACATGCTTCAAATTCATCCAGCTGAGAACACAGTTGCACAAGATCAGCAGTGGCGGTAATAGTGCATTAACCATCCTCTCCTGCRAAGTGCTAGAGGCACATGAGCAAGCAGCCATTTCCCTTAGCTGTTTGCTCTTCAGGTTTCAAGCCTAGTTTTAAGCCTAGATMAGATGCAAAATTCTAGGCCTAAAAAGCTCCTTAAGGTGCCCAGGTCCAGGTACTGTCAGCAGCCAGCCTAGCAAGGTTCTGATACACAGTAGGTACGTAACAGCTACAACCACACCTGACAGCTTAAGGGTGTGAAACATTATGCAAAACCAGGGTACAACCGTTCCAATTTTATTGTACTAAGATTGATGATTTCTAGTTTGAAATGAAGCATTGCTTGTAAAACAGCTTATTTGCTTCACATCTTAGGCAGATCAGAATACTTGCTCTGCTCTAATATGCCTTGCAGAATGATTTAGAAGACCTTCAGGAGTTATATCACACACTTTGTAGGCAGCTTTCCAAATTTACATTTAATTATTTAAATGTAAAGGCGCTTTACATTTTCTGGAGCGGTTGGTCACAATTCTGCAAGTGAATCACCCTTTGAGCAACTTACTTCCCACTGCTGTCTCCTAGCTACACATGCACGTATCAAACCTCAGTCTATCCCCCCCACCCACAAAAGATCTGGAGTTTTACCTGTTTCAGGAAGTTCTAGACAAAGCTTCTATGATCGTGAGACCACAGACAAATTTCACACACATTGTACAGCCTTAGAAATTGTCCCTTTGTGGAATGCTTCTCACAACACAGGCCAYGTATATTATCTTAACAATGTAATTTATGGCTTTTGCAACTCAACAAGCTAGACTTGAGGCTTAAGAACTACACAGACAGACCTCGTAAACCCCAGGTTTTATATATACTTATCCTCTGCGTATAGCTATACAGCATGTGTTTCTTGTCTGACAGAAGACAGTTTGTGCAGAAGATAGTTTGGATGTCATCAGCATGCAATTATACATGCATCTAGAGGAAAAGTGTACACTCCTGTTTCAAAACAAAACAAAACCCTGCCTTTCCCCCTCAGCTAGAAAACTGCTGTTTGTTTGTTTTACATTCAGCTTACTGAAAGAAAACTTTGGTTAAAACACAATATATGCCATGGTTTTTATAAGATAAATAATTGATTGCCACAGGAGCTATTCTGCAAAGATTTTGTCCTTATAAAAAGGAAAGAAAATACGATGCAAAGATATTTATAAATATCTCAGCATTAGAACATACATAAAAGAAAACACTGAGCACTTAAACATATTCAGCGTACTGCAGTAAGAGGGCCAGAAGTTATACAGTTATTAAGCGACTCAAGGGGCTGCGTGATGACYGAGCCTCATTTATTTCAGCAAAACCCACTTAATCCTTCATTAAGAGTCCATGCCGATAGCGCGCTTGCTTACACAGCGAGGAGGAGTTTCGTACCAAGTTACAGAGCCTCTGTCTTACTTCTGAACAGCAYTTCCTGTTGTGGTTGGTGTATCTGCATCAGTGTAAAACTGATTGATTTGGTCTTTATACTTCTGCGCCACCACTGCTCTCTTCAGTTTCATGGTTGGTCCTGTGGGGAAGGAAACACAACACAGGGTTTTAAACAGGACGGTTTCCGCAGATGGTGTCATTTTGAGACACAGATCAATATTAGACTGAAATGAGCCTAGAGATAGATTCAGACTGCACAAACAGAAGCTGACTTCTGTATTGCTCTTTGTGATTAATAAAAGCACCCTTCCTTCCCCTGTGGCTTCGAAGCAGCACAACCATCCAAGCAATGGTCGAGGCAAAAACCAAATCATAAGCAATGCTCAGCACCACCAGGCAGGTTGTTGCTGCCTCACAGAATTAGGAAACACAGTATAATCCATTCCACCCTGCTGGCACAGAAACTCCTTCTCCAGCTCTGCTATACAAGAAAAACAGTGGTGAGCTACATCAAATGCTTTTGGCCAGCTACCAGTGCTTTTGCAAGGCCATGATGGCTGACATTGCCTTGTGCTACCCTACCCTTCTGCAAGGGCCTCCATTTCCCAAAGTTTAACTGTTTGACAGCAAGGAATTATAAAATGCATTAAAAAATAAAAATAAATAAATTTAGAAAACACTTATGACATGGTAGAACAACAGAGAGGAAAGGCCTTGGGTGGGTTTGCATATTGGAGGCTCTGGTTGTGTCACCTGGCATCCAAGGAAAGGAATGATGTGGGTAAGCCTAAATGTGCCACCACTCACCGAGCTCTCCCCCAAAGAGCGAGAAGTCTTTTTCCAGAAGGACCCATTTCTGGACTTTCTGAGCATTTGAGACTGCTCTCTCGTTGACTGCTGAAATTCCCTTCTGGATAGCTGCGTAGATAGCTTGGTCTTTGCTGCTTATGATTTCAGAGACTTTGGTAGCCTTGCTGCCCAGTTTGTGGCAGTATTCGATAGCTTCTGGAGTGAGGTCATCTCCTGGCTCTCCAGTTTCTTCCTTTACTTGGCACTACAAAGACAAGTTAAAACAGGTAACTTCAGTATTACTAAACACTTGACTCCTCCTATACTCTAAGCTTTTCAGCCGTGGGAAGCTGCTTTATCTCCTTCCCCACCCTAGTACCAGTTGTACAATTAACCGAACGCTAGTTTTCGTAAGCTTTATGCAAACCACTGCTTCAAGTGAAAACAAACTGAGGCAAAATGCAAATTAAACACCATCAGCTCTCCACATGCTCAATATCTATGTACAGTATTAAGGAGCAAGTGTGGTAGAGGACAGCCCTTCCAAAATCTTCTTGCGCTATCCCCCTTTTCCTGGTCCACTGCTTTGCTTTACTACATCCCACAGCAGCACAACAGGCCGTTGGAAACGGACACATGCAGCACCTGACTGAAGACGAATGCAACCCAAGCAGCCCTAGGGCCTGGCTCAGTGCCTCTTCTGCAAGGGGAAGGAGGGTGGCAGTCAAGGTCTCAGTGAGACACAGTTACCAGTGTCCTAAAAATCACAGGCCTGCAGGGACTCTCCTATCCTAGGCAGGAGCATCAGCATAGGCCACCATGTATGTATCACTATAGATTTTAAAGTCAGAATGTTAAAAAGAAATCACTTGACAGCTTGTTACCTTCTGGACTAATCTGGGACATACTGAAAAACAGGTAAGAAAAGTAGAAGGGTTTCTTCATCAGTCTATTTTTATCTTTTGCTTCTGTTTCTTTCCATTTTCTGTCCTATATGGTACAGAGAAAAATGGTTGCCCTGAACAGCAAAAGAATCTCATCTGATCAGATGACAAATACTCATTTTCCTGCATTGTTACAACTGGTGTTTGCAACTCAGCTAAAGCAAGTCATGCTCCATGATGCCTCAGGTTTCTAGAAGAGTAAGATACTGTAGAACATTCAATAGTTCTCCTTCCCACTAGGACTAAACACATGCAAAATAATCTACGTCATTTCAGCCCTGTCCCATGGTAGATTCCCCATCCAACTTTCCATTATTTTAAACAGGCAGAAACAATCCTACCTTTAGCGTYAGAAGCATAGCAAGGAATTTTGCTTTGTCTCCAACCAACATAGCGTTGCTAATGATGGGAATGGCCTCTTTTACAGCATCCTCAATCGGAACAGGAGGAATGTTCTCACCTCCGGCAGTGATGATGAGCTCTGGAAGACAGTCAAATCTTGATTAATGCCTAGAGCTTCCCCCTTCCCTCCTTCATAAGCCAAAGCTACTTTATAACACTTTGTCTACGCAGAGCAAATTGTGAGTCTTGCAATGTCCCAACATTCTTGTAAAGTAGTCAAGCAAAAGGACTTTTGTCAGGCTAAGAGAGACAAGACCGAGGCAAGTAAACACCACGTCAAAAGCTGCTTTAATGTCTGTAGTCTGAAAACATGAAGTTTAGAGTAGGAGCACCAGCACCTGAGTACTCTGCCATAGACAGTCATCTTAGAGAAGACATGCAAGTTGATACCCAAGTTGCTCAGAAACGTTTAAGTCAAAACTTTGCTGTGTCAGAACAGAAAGTTTTAGAAGCTGCATATACTGTGCGGTACAGAGCACAGGTGAACCTGCCTTCCCTGGCTGTCTTTTATAGAATTCTTAAGGGGTCCCCTCCCCACAACTGTTTATCTCTTTTTAATGATTGGAGTCTTATGTGAAGTTGGATTTGTTTAGTGTTGGTCAAAGTGTTGGACACTCAGGCTGCTCTCAAGAATTGCTTTGCAGCAAGCCATTTTCACAACAAAGTTAACCTTTAACAGAAAACAACAGCTTAACTAGCGAACCTAGCTGAAACTGGATGGAGTTAGCAGTCCACGCAGTCAGACCTGGACAGGTCCAGCACTGCAGAACAAGCCAATGATGCACTAACTACAGCTTCTGAAATCAGAGGATTTCTTCTTCCTCTACAAGCTCACTCTTTGGTTCAGAGGTCACCTCCCTTCTCTGGTAACACACTATGTACACACACTGCAGGCATATTCATATTGAAAGCTTCAGTGGGAGAAGCATTCTTTAAACATTCTCCTGTGCAAGCCATGACACAGACCCACTTAATTGGCTTGATGTGACATATTGTATCATGGTACTGCATAACCTCAAGACAAGAGCACAGAAGCGAGGGGATGCATTACCTTTAATTCTGCCAGTGATGTAGAGGAATCCATCTTTATCATGCTTGCCAAGGTCACCTGAATGCAGCCAGCCATCTTTATCGATGGCCTCTCTGGTTTTTCCTTCCATGTTCAGATAGCCCATAAAGACATGTCTTCCTGAGAAGCAGATCTCCCCATTGCCCTCACCATCTGGCTTATGAATCAGTGTCCGGCAGCCTGTAATTTCCTTTCCACAGCTTAAACAAAGAGAACACAAACACAACTATTTTTTTCAAATGCAATAGCTAAACAGCAGAGTAAGATTATAGCAGCACCCACTCAGGGTAAAGTGTTCGAACAAAGCCAGGCAGCTTTTTATCACAACTGCTTCAGCAGGGACTTTATAAACTTAAAATACATCTGCTTATGTAATAGAAACTACAAAAAAAGTTGTTATTGCAGAGATCAGTGCTTCACACACCTGGTGTTTTCCACATATTGTTCTTGAACACCTGAGGCTTTGAATTAGAAGATTTATGTCCTTGATAGCAAACTGTTACTGATGGTGGTATTTACTCTATAGACTAAACACTTGGGGACTGAACAAGCCATTCAAAGCAACAGCATTTTGTTCACGATCTTTATTAATCTGATGTTAAGGTGGATTATAGGCTAGAGTTACTAATTCTTCTTTCTTCCCATAAATCCCCTGCTTCCTCCTCAGTTCCTAAAGAGCCCAGGCCAATTAAATTTAAGTAGCACTGCTGTTGTCCTTGGCAAACCTCTTTATCTCCTATATGTGGCCAAAACAACTGGCTCCCTAGTTCTTTTTTTTTAAACCAGCAACAAGGCTCTAGGGCAAGCTGAAGGAGTTGAACTGCATCAGGTGAGACAAGTCATGCAAGAGAAACCTTAAAGCAGCTCTGTTGCTCCCTATCAACAGTACCCTACCCATAAAAGGATATTTACCTGCTAAGCTTGAATGCATGAGGCAGAGAGATTGTGTGAGGCCCAGAGCTCTCACTCATGCCGTATAGCTCATACACAGGAATGTTCAGACTCAGAAAAAATTCTAGTGTCTCTTTGGTAATTGGGGCAGCTCCTGTGTAGCACTTTGTGCACCGATCCAGTCCAAGAGCCTTTCGAACTTTCTTATATACCAAGTGCCTGGCTAAGCGGAAGTTCACCGGGACTTCAGTATTTCTGTAAAAGAAAAATCACTATAGGATCTCAGACAAAAAGTGAAACTTCTCCCCACTCCTCTTCTCCTCCTCCTCCTCCAATTTTAGTTTATTCAGTTTAAAAAACAACAACAAAAAAAATCCTCCTCCCTCTACCAAGCAAGCTCTGAGGCTTGTTACCACCAACAACTTTGGGTTTTATTATCCATTATTTATTATAGTCCTGGCCCATCACATGCAATACAAATTCTGATCTGTTTATACTAGAGTTCTCCTAAGATTCATAATGCCCTTTAAATGCAGATTGTAATTACCCGTTCATCTGTTTCAGGTTTGTCTGCAACCCGACTTCCTTGGCCCATGATGCCACTTTTCTTTTGAGTGCAGATGATTTTGCGCCTACACATTTCATTTTTTCTTCCATTTTTTCCCAGACACGAGGAACTCCCAAAAAGGCAGTTGGCCTCACCTCCCGCAGGGTGTCTATCAAAGTGCCCTAAGTGAAGTAGAATTTAATACAGCTTTCAGAACCACTTTTGTACGGACCTCAGGTTAGCACAGGTCACTAGCTGAGGCCTAGGACTCTGCCATCAGTTTTTATGAATCACTCCAGTTTTGAACAGAAATGCCACCACAGCTGAATGCAAAGCATCATCAGCTAATACCAGCCCTCATCTTGCCATGCTCCCCAAGAGTAAGGAACCCCAGAGATACTGAAGCACCAGAGAGGTTTTGGAGAGAGAGGAAGGGTCAACGTTTTCAATGCCCATGCTGACACAGCATCAAGGCAAGAATCTCGTAGTTCTCTTCCCAGGACATAGATTTAATTGTGGTAGCATTTTGCAATATGGATAGAGCAAATACAAACTCATTGCTCAACCATGCCATTAAAGCAGAAAACTAATGTCAGGTGAGATAGCAAGAAGCTCCTAGTTGTGAAGTGCTTGGTCAGCTCATCCTAGCTTGTAATACAAAGTCAAAAAGCAAAGGTCAACCATGCAACGCTCTTCAAACCAACAGACCCTTAAATAGGAGCAATCTGCCACTATGCAAATAAACTAAGTTAATCTTACGATTCCAAAACCCATGTTAAGTCAACTAAGTTTGTTTTAAAGCATCCATCCCCAAACAAGTGTATGGGTACAGGTTTTTTATTATCTTCTATTTTACCTTTAGTGCATCTGGTTGAGCAAAGAAAACTTGTGCTCCAAAAGTTAATGGCAACCAAATATCTATCATCTGTGCAGCAATGTGACTGAGGGGCAGATAGCTGACCACCAATTCTTGCTTTTTTGTAGCATCTGAGAGTTGTATGAAACGCCCTGCTGCTGCTGCAGTCCATGTCAACTGTAACGAAAAGACCCAATTAGTATTAAGTGACAGCTATTCTGAGCAGGTACAATACAGACCATGCAGTTCACAAAGCAAGTCTAAAACTCCTTGTGATTTTAAAATCAGGTATGCCCTTAAGCTGATCTCTACTTTACCTCCTCCTGTACCCCTCTCCCCCAAGTGCACGGTTCTTGGAACACGCATCTGAGAACAAGACAAGGATACTTGCATTGTCATGACTGAGCATTACTCCCTTTGGCTGTCCAGTTGTTCCTGAGGTATATATTAGTGTGCAGCACTGGTTAGGCTTCAGTGACTCAACGACATCCATGAGAGGATTATCTATAACATGATCGGCAATGTCCATGAACTCCTCCCACTGTATACGAAAGAGAAGAGCTTGATCATTTTGTAGGCTTTCACATATGAAATTAAACCCTTTGCTACACATGAAGAGAAGGAAACTTATTCAGGTTATTAGAATGACAAGAAATCTAATCACAAAGCCATTGATGCATAAAACTCTAAAATTCTATGTCCAAAGTCAGTACAAACAGGTCTGGTAGACTTTGTAAGAGGTTGTGAAAGATGCAGTATTAGTACCATGCTATTTTCTGGCTGCCATAGGAGCATGGAAGGAAACAGAAAAGGAGAGATATCTACCCTGAAGAAGCTTCCTAGTTCTGTAGCAATTACTTCTTGTAGTTTTACTTGTACCTTAGAGTACTATATATATATTGAAATAGAATAATTTCAGAAGCTTAGGTGTAGCAATACTGCAGTTGCACTTCAGTGGGAGAGGATGATTCTATAGGGGGCAATTTTTGTACACTCAAGGTAAAAACCTACAAACTAGTGCCAACAGGAAAAGAGTACTGTTGTCCATAGGAACGTAAAATCTTATTTTTGAATATACTATTCTCAAATGTAGAAAAATACATTTGAAACACTCGTCTTCTGCAGGCACACTGCACTGTAGCAACCTTGGTTTCTATTGAGAGTGCCAAGCAGAAATACCTCTGGGACCTCACACGGCCTAGCAGAGGTCAGTACACCAGCACCCTTCCCTTCCAACAGGAACTGTCACGGTTTGAACAACAGGGAAGACCCACCACCAGGCAAGTGATCCCTCACCAAAATCAACAGGAACTCAGATTATGACAGTCTCATGGAAGGGATGGTTGCTTATAACCCATCAGGCTAAACACTGCCAATCTTTACAAGCCATTAAGATGGTCAGTACTTACAGAATACAGGTTTGGTCTCTTCTCCCTTGGCTTTTCCCCATACATGATAATAGCTTTCAGAAGAGGTAGTTTATGCTCAATCTATGTTAAGAATGGAGAGTCATCAGAAACGCTTAAAAAGAACAAGCAGGATTTACTCTAAATAACCCACTAGTGGACATGCAACTATCTACACAATGGAATACGCTACTGTTACTTGCCGTTTTAAGCAAAGTTAAGAGAATCTTGTCTGTGTTACTGAAAGAAGAAAGGGAAGTTTCAGAGACAGTAATCATTTGGACTGAGATGTTGACACATAACCTAAGGGATTTTCAATTGTTCATTTTGGTTTGTGATATTTTAAGCTTGAGGCTTTGCTATACTGTAGAACGATCATCTCACTTCTAGTGAGAGATAGCACCAGTGACGGCTCATCTGGCTTTGAACAGGGAACACAGGCTCATCTGGCTTTGAACAGGGAACACACAAAGTAGGCTTGATCAGTTCACCTTTGCTTTCAGATACAGCATTTCCCACAGGTATCTTTACCCTCCCACATCTGTCAGGTAAGGATGCTGTAGCCTCCAACCATTTTAACAAGTGTATTTACTTCTAAGATTTTCTGCAGCTGTTTATTGTTTTCCACAACGATGATGTTAGCGCTACAGTTCTCTGCTATGTAATGACAGGCCTCAGGAGAGCTTGTAGTGTAGATACCAACAGCAAGTCCACTACAAAAACAAAACATAGCAAAATACAAAATTAGCAGGTAAGTAGAGCAATTGACAAAGAATCAGCCCATTTTAAAATTTAACGGAGGAAAAACTTTAGGAAGAATATTCCATAAAACAGAACAACAGGAAGTAGAAGGCTTAGTTTAAAGAAGAAAGGCTCTGTTCAGGGGCATGGGAAATGTCAAAATAGTGTAAGGGGCCAAGGTGTCTCAGATGGAAAAAAGCTACCAAAATTCAGTAATAGGAATCTCTAGCCTTTCCCATCATCACATTTTTAATGCAGATAAGCAAGCTTTTGGATTAACCTACTGTTCAGCTTGTTTTGAGAGAAGTATATGGCTAAAAATTGATTTTTAGTCTCATTAATTCATAATCAAGTAAAATGACGGTTTACGCTTTAGCTAGCCTTACTAAATTCAAATTAAGCAGCAGTGTTTTTACAGTTTTAATCAAAAACAGCTTCTCACGTAATACGGAAATTACTATCTGAAAGCTAAAGTTCAGTGCATGTCAAGAGAGAATATTCATTCTTACCCTGCAAAGATCGCTCCAATGTCAGCAATAAACCACTCCGGAGAATTAAATCCCAAGATGCATACTCCATGGAAACGCTCTAGTCCCAACTGTAAACAAGAGATGAGATTACAGCAATCTTGTTTTCCCACTGAAGAATACTTAGAATTAATTGACAGACCTTTGCTGTGAGCACAATGTCAAGAGAAAAGTTCATGCTATTAGATGGGGTAATTCATATTGAAAAAGAAACTCCAAGACTTAACATGGAGTCAGTTAAATTTGACATCAGACACTGTCCTACTTTATCAGTAGGCAGGGAAAAAAAATTTGCGTAGGTCTGCATTCAGTATGCCTAGCTTACTAGTACAAACAATATTATAAAGCTGCAATCTAGCTAGTTATCAGTTCCCTTTGCTGTCTTGGGCTGAGAAGGAGAAGTTAAGAGCTAAACTAGAAAACACCTACTGAGAGATACAGTCATTTAATACAGGTTAGATATGTCAAACATTATTAATGTCAAGAACAAAAAGCTCCAATGACAGTCAAAGGCATTTTGCTATGAAATTCCAAACATTGAAGTCCAGTCACCTGAACTGTTCTCTCTGCTCTCTGTAGTGGAAAAACAGAATTATGTACACTGGAAGGTCCCACAATAGGAGGAAAAAAATGTAACAGTAACAGGAAATGCATGGAACAGTTGTTTCTTTCCCCTTCTGAGTGGCTTAACACTGAACAGTACAGCCAAAAGGCTCCACCAGCTTTGACATTTAAGTTGAATTCATATGCATCCCTTGAAGTTTTTTCCTGGAAAGATTAAAATTTACATGCCTCACAAGGGACTTTGTCCAGGTTTGTCAAATGAATCCAACACCTCCCCTTTAATATTTTCACACTTACATTCATTTAGTTGAATGAGGAAGCAGCTTGTAAGAATTTAAACAAAAACATTGTGATAGTTACAAAGATGTTTATGGCATTTTCAGGTATCTCCCTGTCACTTCAAGGCTCTGCTACACCCAGGGAATTTGCAGAATTAAAATAAATTTGACTACAGTCATTCTAGCAAATTGATTGAAGGTGACAAAGGAGGGGAATTCAACAATAGTTTACCTTCAGAAAGCTTTTTGCTGCAGTCCAGCATTCACCATAGTACATTTTATACGATAACTTCATCCAATGGCCATCCTTTTTGTATGCAAGGGCATAATCATCACCATATTTTCTAACTGCTTCGTCAAAGAGCTCAGGAATTGTCTTAGGTTCCTCACTGCCTATGCCTTGTTCTTCCATCCTCAGTTTGACTTCACCATCTCGTCGTGTTGTCCACAGACAGGGGGTAGGAGGTGCAAACACTGTTTTGAAAGAAAAGTGTTCAGCATCTTGTATTTAGAAATTGCTTGCTGCCATAATAGAAATGTGTGTGCATGTGTCAAACATATGAAAGCAAATGCTAGTATGCACCTTTCTTATGAGTTATTTCTTGTCAAGTTTGCCAAATGACTCCCATTATTTTAGACTAACAAATGAAGCCTCAAAAGTACATTCAAAATTTTCTTGCGTTTCCCTTTGCATTTACCTCTTGCTTTAATCTACTTAACAGGATGACCCTGTTCTACCCTAAAGCTCTTGTGCAGGTAACTGTGGCAGCTTCTTGCAATGGTCAGATATACTGTACTTACTTTCTCTCTTTTTTTTTTTTTTTTTGGGGGGGGGGGAGAGGAGGGAAATGATTTAAACATATGAATATTGGTATATATGCATTAGGCAGTGACACTACCTATTTTATTCCTTGAAGTAATCATCAGTGCTTCATAGTCTAAGTTCAAGAAGTTTCTGGAGAGACTGTCTTGCAATTTTGAAAATCATATTCCATTGTGGAAGAATAAATTTCTCCCTCTCATTTAAGTAATAATTCTAGCCACATACAGTAATTAAAATTTCTTTCTGTTTACCTTTGCAACGGAACATGTCCATCTGAGATCCCTCTGTTTTAGTGTCTTCAACTGTCTCAGCACTGTGGACCTCAACAATTCTGAAAGGCAAAAGCAATTAGTACTGGACAGACTGCAAAACAACACAAGTTCATTCACATTGTTCAATGGTCATTTCAGAGAACTTTATCATTTAGTTATGTTAATCCTTGGATGTCAAACAAGGATTAGTGGTTCCTGATCTTCTGTAATTGGCTTTATTATTCCTTTACTAGCTCAGTTTGCATGGATAGCAATGTTACAGCCCCATCTCAAAAAGCCCACAAGCTTTGCCTGCATTGTTTTTATACACCCATGCATGTTGTCCTAATTGTAACTATCCTTTCAGACAAGCTGCAGAAGAATCCATAAACATGACATCCAGAAAGCAGACAGAATTTAACATCACAGTTCTGCTGTATGTGCCTGAAACAAAGAGTCCACAGCAATGAGAAAGAGAGGGATGGAAGGGGCATGCAGATCTGGTGCTTTTCTCTGCAACATGCGAGTCTAATAAAGGGAGCAGTCCCCAGCAACCTTATTCCTATGCAGTATAATCATTAGTAACCCTCTGGGAGAGCCCCCAAACATTTCCTGCAGAAGACTAGGCCAGCTGAAGAGCAGGAAATTGTTTTAGCAGGAAATCCTCTTTTCACAGGTATTCCTAAAACGTCACTCCATCAGACCCCACCAGTCTCATGTATTTTCCTTGTCTTCAACCATGCTTATCACAAGGAACTTGTACCAATATACCAGTTAACAATTTAACAGTTACACCTTTTGTTTTCAACCTTGCAAGATCTGGTAAAAGGCCACGTGCTGGCTTTTGTGGACCACAGCTCCTCCTCTTTCCCTTTCCAGATAAAAGAACTTTGTCAAACCCATAAGTAATGAGGATATGGAATAATCAAGTCATATGTCCCACTCTTCTGACTGCAAGTTGCATGCTAGTTCCTGTGAGATTTGCTACTTGATTCTTTGTGCTCTGCTCCCTACGATGACACCTCCAACCCTCTGACTAACAGAAAGGTGACACTTGTTTCCATACCTTGGGCTAATACCCTGCTTGGACCTTAGTGGTCAGATGAAGGCACAAGTTTTAGTCTACCCAAAATTATATCTCCCAAAAACCAAAAGTTCCATCTTGCCTTGCTGAGCAGTCCTTCCAGGAGTCTTTTGCTCCAGGCTGTCATGAAGGTGTTTGTTTCTTCACATCAATGCTAGGTATTTAGTCTTCCCCATTGCAATTTTTGGTGAGAAGTTGCCCTTTTAAGTACCGACCCTCCGATTTCAGGGAGGAGAGCACCTCCCGGTGTCCCCACCCCGGGGTCTGGAAAAGCCGTGGTCTTCTGGAATGCACCAGGGTCTCATGACATCACAGACATCTGCCCACCAACTTACCCAAGCCTGTGTACATCCTCGTATTTCTACAGGGGCAGTTCTGCGACGAAAATAAGTCCTGTTATCTCTGTCTGGCATTATCAGAACATACTGGCAAATAGGCAAGTGCCTCTTTGGCATGGGGCAGAACTGGTTCCATGCAAAATCCTCACTCTAATTCTGACAGGATTCCACCTAAACTCACAGTTTCCTCCCTTTCTACTAAATCAAAAAGACAAATCAGTACAAGGTACTATGTGAACTCAGCACAAAGAACTAAACCGCCCCTATTGTATTTTCTCTGAATATCTAGGGGATGGTAAGCTATAATTGCTTCGAACATCGATATCACAGGATTTAAGGCAAAAAGAAGAGAACAATTAAGTTGGACATGGCTAGTCCTGTGTACTGTCCAAAAGCAGAATTGCCTCTCTGATCTAATCTGTAAGCTAGAAATTCAAGAGAAGTAAATCAGATTTTTTTTTGTATTATTCCTGCAAAGGGGTTACTAGATCATTCTTACCCTGCATTTCCTTGTCATTACTGAGAATGTTTTTCAGAGCAGATTAATCTTCAGCTGCAATAGTTTTGCATCATTTCACCACCTGCTTTTATAATCAGAGCATGCAAGCGACCCAGTAAAATAAGCAGAAAAATTTCTCAGCTATTTCTCTTACAGTGAATCAAAAGCTGTCCTTTCCCCCCCCCATCACTATATGCAATTCAAATATTGCTTGAAAAAATAGATAAAGACTGTCTTGGAAGTCTGTCAGCTACACCCCATTATGTTGTGGTAAGATTTAGACCCTTAACTATTAATCTGCTCTTTAGTAAGAGGCTATTTAGATTTACAGATGGACTAACACACTGCCTAGGCTGATAAATATCAACATATGTACTGCAAATAAGCTATCTCCACCAAAGGCACACCTCTATCTGATTAGAGCACAGCAACATTTCAAACAAATGTGCTTACCTGTTATGTATTCTAAGTATTTTAGAAGTACCTTCCCAATTAAGTAGATTTTACAAAGTTCCTTTATGAGAGGTGATCTTTTTGACTATGCAAAATATTCTACCATTCCTATGCTTTAAGTATATAGTAAATGAATACTTTATTTCAAAAGCCAAGCTCTGGGCTCTAGTAACTGCGTACAGCAAATATAATTCTGTTCCTCTTCTCCTTTTGAGATAGCTAGATTGTAGATCCAACTTTCAAATTTTGAAAGTAGTACCAAATGTTTGCAATTTCTTCCAAAAAATCTTAACGCCCCAATTAATCTAAATAAACATTCTCAAATAAAAACTATATCCTATACATACAGTTGCCCCAGAGAAAACAAAATCTTAAATTAGACAAACCTAGGTGAAGAGTTGATGAGTACATCATCCAACGACACCTCACATTTCCCTTGAGCATCCGAATTAAGATAAGCCACGGAGACTGGTTCTGCAAGTGCCATACGTGCCTCTGACTCACACAGCGTTGTCCCTGTAAAAATAGYTTTTTTTAAAATGAAAATAGGATCAAATGCCACAGTGAAATCGGTTTCCATTCATGGAGCTATCTGATCAAGGCAATCTCAAAGCAGATATGACTCAACACTGCTGTATTTGCATGAATTACAGTAAAGTCTAATAGTGGATTAAGTGCACTTAACATCATGCTTGGATCACCTGAAAAGCCTAATCAAAAGCATTCTATAAATCCATTCTCACATCCAAAAATGAGCATGGCACTTGCAGTTTTTAAGAGATACTGTGATGCTAACATTTAAATTTTACACTCTTTTGCCCTCAAAATTATCATTCAGCTTTCAGACCTCCCCCAAAAAATCAACCACTGCAGTTTCGGTTTAGTCTTACAGTGCATCGTCTGTGCTTTTGTGCAGTCTCTCCTCTCCGCAGCCTCTCAGGATGAGCACAGATGTGTAATATCCTTTATTTTTAAACTAGCGCCCACAAGGCAGATCTATAGTATCTTATGTCATGTGTTCCCTGCCTTGCAATTGGAAGTGGCCCATCACCCCACACCAGGCTCCTTATAAGGAAGCCCTAGTCATGTGCCTCCCGCCTGCAACACCAGGGCGTACAAGGAGGTTTTTAAAGCATGCTGGGATGGTTGAGGGTTTCCTCTTTCCTACCTGGAACACACCCACCACAGCTGCGAAGGGACGGAGCCCTCGGCTGCTGCAGAGCTGAACCGCTCTGCCTCCAGCTGCATTTGTGCACTCTGAAGACTTCATCTGCTTTTGCAAAAATCAGTGTTCGACAGCTGTCGTATTTTCAGCAGCTTCCTAGCTGCTTTCAGTGGATGTTTCAGTATTCGGTCATTACAGGGTTTCATCACCTAAATGAAGTATTTTCTAATACTGAACTGAACGTCAGTTTTGTTCAAGGTTTATGTTCATCGAAGACCTTTAATGCTTATGACTTGACAGGTTGCGCTTTTATCGCTTCAAAGAAATTCTAAGTGACTGGAGACAAATCTCATCTTTTTTAAAAGTGGATTTTAGCTTGCTATTTTGTACCTGCGTTAGACAGAAGTAATTTAAACAGGCAATGTGAAAAGCGTATTTCTCTGAATGACGACAGACATTAGCTACAGGAAAGATCTCTTATCTTGTTGGAGGCAGGTTTAGCTCACTTGGTTAGAGCATGGTACTGCTAATGCCAAGGTCATGGGTTCAATCCCCTTATGGGCTACACTGAGGGTTGGACTAGGTGATCTCCAGAGGTCCCTTCCAACCTTACCATTCTATGATTCTAATGAATCAGACACTGCTAAGCAGGGGCTGAAAGAGAAAATGACTCTGCAACTTTCTGTCTCTTGACAAGGATGGAGAAAATCATGGTGAGCTGCAACCCATAGCATGCTGACCTGGTCCTAGCTCAGGAGAGCGCATGCACACACACACATGCACCCCTGTTTCCTTACCCACACAAAAGACATGATATTGCTTGAACCACAATCTGCTGCTACAGCCTACAATTCACCATACAAGAAAAGTTTAATTAATAAGGAGCTGAGAGAGCAGGAATCCCATCTCTGAAGCTCTGAGATATGCAGCAGACTTTGTCCCAAACCCCATTCTAGACTGGAACACCAGAGTGGTTTATTCTGTCCTTTTAATAAAGCAGCTGGGAGAAAAGGCATCTTATCTCTACAGAATAACCTAGTGCTAGTAACACTCACACAGAACTGTGAAACATGGGTTTAGTTCCCTCCCCTGCCTGAAGGGATTCAAACCCACACCTAGGAGATCTGTGCTAGCTACCAGACTGTATGGTACCTATCTGGAGGTTTCACTACTACCTCTTACACAGAAAGAGTCCTAGTCACAAGACCCCCTTTCTCAATACCTTACACATATTTCTCCCCCAAAACCCCCACAAAGACAGCAAGGAATTTAAGACTCTCCCTTGCCCCTGAAAGCAGCTTTTCTCTCTGCACTAATTATAACCTTTCTCTTGCCACCTGCTTGTTAGGACAGGAAAGCAGTTTCAAGAGACAGGGTGAWGGTGTCCTCACTCCAGCTATCTTGCAGGGCGTCCTCAGAGATTGGTCAGTCATGCTGGTCAAAGGAAGAAATTGAACTCAACACCTCTTCTTCCAGACAAGCACTTTGGCCAGTAGGTTGTGGGTCTGTCCCCCCTGCTCGATGACTCAAGAGAGAAAAACACTACAAAGCAGAAAAAAAATGGTAATTGTATTCTGCCCTCACTGTACTGAGTCTRTGTAACAAATGCAGATTAGAAACAGAAGTCTACCAACACACTGACGCTTTCATGTCTTTTGGGATTCCCTCCCCCCTTCCGAACAGCTAGAGACTTGACGCTGGAGTCAAGATACCATGTGCTACACACTATGTGAACTGCACAGACAGTTCCTACGTTCCATGTTGTTTTTCCTCCCCTCAATTATAAATCTGAGGTAGGTAAACAGCCTGCTAGTTTACAGATCATACCACATTGTGAGAGATCTCCATAGTTGTTATAACTAATGCAGCTGTTGCAAAGTACAACAGTCAGTAAATCACTTACACAAGATGTGTTATGCAAGGTCAGTCAAGTTTTCCATGAAGGAGACTCTCTGGACTCATTCCACTTAAAGAAGTAAAAAGGTTGTTGTCTGAGAGTTAAATGAACTGTGTTGCCAACTGTGTCCTTTACTTACACATTAATAATGGCTAAGCCAATATATAAGACAATGTCACAAAGTTTTCTCCAATTTAGAATAGTTCTTAGGATTTCCTAGTAGCTGAACCTAGTAGCTTCTGTAACTGTTTTCATTTCTAATCAAAAAAGATAAACAATACTGTGTACTGCAATCTGATGGCTATTCATCTTTCACTCCATCTACTATGCAGTGGGGTGAAGCTCAAAGAACTTTGCTATTTAAAAATAACTGATCTCAACATTTAGAAGTACACACTGTCTTTACAAAAGGAAGCTGCTAGCAGTTTTACATTATTTCCTAGCAGTAACCACCCACTTTTTAATTTTAACTTTGTCTTCTTTTGCAGAGGCCATCAACTTTACAGAACGCTCAGCACATCCACCCCTTTTCGCCTAAATCATCACATTAAAGAGCAGCTTAAGAAGCAAGTATTACTACATCTTCCTTTCCCTTCTTTCTTTGTTCACTTGCTGCAAGTTTACAGTAATGGTACATGATCAGAGTTTCACAACTTTCCAAATATTGACAATGCAGCTGGTGCAAGTTGTGCAGGATCCAAGAAAACACATGCCTCTGTGCCAAGACTGAGTAACGCAAGAGCATTTAGCTCAACTGGACTCTTATTCATGTTCTCTCAGCTTCCAGATCGCTTTACTCTCACATCTTTTTTTCTTTTTTCTTTCCCCTCCTGTTTTACCCATAGGATCTATGGAATCCTACCCATTTTCCTACTATTATTAGATCTGCTAAGCAATTTAGCTAGCACTTTTGTTCCATGAAGCTTAATTACAAGCACAGCTATTCTATATGAGCCATAACAAAAATAAACACACGCTTGCCAGATCCGGGCCACAATTTTTATGGCAGCTCTACAGGATCATGTACAGCTCAGCAGAATCACGGATGGTCTAACCCCACCACACACTACTTCTAGAGGATTCTACATACTATAATGTATCCCATTTGTTCAGTAACATAAAAATACACATCTAAACAAAAACCTGATGGAAGAAAACCTCCCTTTTAATGAAGTCTGTGTGTCAGCATTAAGTCATCTGAACATAAAGTTCTTTTTTTCTACTTTGAGAAAAAGAGCTATATCCTAAAAGAACTGGAAGTTTGTGAACAATTTCATAGAAACAGTTTTGGAGCTTTACTTACAAAACAAAATAGAAATGTGACTACATGCAAACTCTTGCGATAATCAACAATACAGAAGTGAAGGTTTCATTTATAACAGATTCTGAATGTGCCTTTACTCAAAACAAATGGAGAACTCTAAAAGCATCAATTCAAAGTCAAGTTATTGCTTATGTTCATCAGTCATCTCTTAACACTTGCTAGTATAGGTTTACTTTGTTTCCTGCCACTGCTTTCTTTTTACTCACAAAGAYACCACCTATGATTCTGCCTGGATTTCCCCATGCAGATCAACTTTGAGTTTGTCATATTATCCCACTGTCTTTCCAGATTTCCACTAAAGTTGGAACTGTTTTCTTTAAAGACTTACTAAATATGGGAATTATTAAATGAGTGAAAGGAGGATAAGCAACAAATTACTTTCCCTCTTTTAGATAAATTCCATTTATACAAGGGCAGCAAGATAGATTTCCTAAACAATAAAATCTTCTTCCTAGACAGAGCACTGACTATGGGTGAGCATATGGTTGTACTGAAAAATGCTCTGGTGCCCTCTGGGTTTACCTTGATACATCACAGAAGGAGCACAAAGAAAATTAAACCCAAACCCTAGTAGGATGAATGAACTGCACGACTGTAGATAAACATTTGAGTCCATGCAGCTACTTCACAGAGATGAATTTTTAGTTTAGCAAAGCTGCCAACAGTAAGATATTTCCAGAATATAAAAGGTTGTTGGCTAGACCCCATAGTTTCCCCATCCTGAGCAGAGTGCCTGTGTGTACTGAACGCTAGAGGGCTTAGGAGATCAGCCCAGGGCAGGACCCAGGCAACGCGGTTATTCCGCCACGTAAGCCATCGCGTAACTAGTTACTCACATAATTTTGTGTAGATTACTTTTCCAGAACATTGGGATATTTTAGGTGAATTCCCGAGCAATGTGGCTCACCAGAAGTCTGTTTTAAGTTCCTCTTTCCTAAATTGGTATTCATTTTACTATGTCATCAGCATTCATTTGCCTGTGAAAGGGAAATCCCCTCAAACATAGAATAAAAATGACTTCAGAAGCACACAAATGTATTTCCAGAGACACAACATCTACGTTTCTGTCAGCTTCCACAACATCCAAGACGTTCTAATCTCTGCTTGAAGTTCAGCCAGATTCAGTTTGTAGTGCCTCTACTACCAAACATTTGAGTCACTAAATGTTATTTTACTATTTGTATATGTGAGGTAATTTCTTGCAAAAGTTAACAGCTCAGAAACACGGAAGCAGCCTATGCTTGTCCTGAAGAAAAGAAAAAGAAAAGCATAACCAACTCCCCAGCAGGAAGCCAGCTCTCGTTACCATGTTACCAAGAAGCAAACCATGCTCAGGATATCATTGCCCTCAAACCAGTTGCTAACGTTTCTAGCTTGCCCGCCTTTCTTGCTCTTGATATAGCAAAAATAATTTCTACATAAACGCATGCACTTCAGTACAGGAAGAGAGAAGTTGGACAGAGCAGAATTTATGATAGCTATTCATAGCACAGGAGGAAGTTACAGAACTTCTCCCTCATTTAACTTGCATTTTTCATTAACCTAGAGCTCTGGCCCATTAACAAAACAGAAAGTTCAAAATATTCTTTTTTTTTGTTACTATTTTAACTGTAAGGTCAAAATATTTCAGCTTCCATTTGCTAAGCCACCTTGTTCATGAATGTGTTGTTTCTGGAGTTCATACAAACATGCTCATAACTTCACAATGAATGAGAACCTCCAAAACTGATCTGTTCAACATTCAAGCATGATCACTGTTTGAATCTGACAGTCAACAACAGCTTACAAAATTTTGACACATTACAAAATGTGTCATTCAGCACACGTAGATAGTCCTGAAAATATAGGGGCACCAAATGCTGCTAGGGGGAGGGGGTAGGAAGAGAAGTTAGAGAACTCGTACCAAGATCTACACAGTCATACGAATAGTCAGACAACTCTGGCCAAAAGATGTGTGCTCCATTTTCACATGACAGCTTCCAGATAGCAAATGAAAGGTTACCAAACGATATAAACTTGCTGTGAGGGTCACAAGAGCCCAACCACAACATATGCAACACGTTATTCAGAAATGGAAAAAGCAGGTAAGCTGGTTTGTGAGACACAAGTGACACTAGTACCAAGCAACTAGTCACATGTAGCAATTATCTTTTTTTTTTCCTCCCATAGTAAGTTTTCTGTGAGGCAAGAGGGCAACTCACAACTGATTTTAACAGCATCAGCGGAGGTTGCTGCTAAAAGAGCCTAACGAACTGAACCATGCCTGCCACGTGTGGCTAGCTATAAAGAGGTACAGGGCTGGAAATAGGCAGATGTGGCATAAACCTCATTTCTCAAGGAGAGCATCAAAACGGCTGGTAACACAACAAGGTGAAGGAGCAGCAGCCTGAGCCTCAGCAGACGTTTTGCTCGTTTACACGAATCCTSAAGCAAAGCTGTTTCCACCGCGCACCCCCCCACACACACCCAAACCGCACACCGAAAGGGCTGTTTCCAACGTGGAGGAACGCCCTGAGGGGAAACGGGCCGTTATCGAGGCTCACAGCTGCCCCGAAGCCGCGCACGGCCGGCAGCTGGCTCAAGCCGGAGGGCGGCTAAGCGGGAGCGGCTCCAAGGCGCCGGGCCACAAGCCTGGCTTTCCCCGGCAGCTCGTAACCCTCCCGCTTTCTGCTCCTCGGCAGTTAATCCAGCCCGCGGAGGGGCTGTGCTCCCTCGGCGGCGAGCGAGGCCGGGAGGCGGCGCCCCCTCGCGCACGCGCGGTTACCTCAGGAGCGGGCGCGCAGCGACCCCCGTGCGGCGTAGCGGCGGCTGCCGCGCGCGCCGCCACGCGGGGCCCCTTTAGAGCGCTCGTGGCGGCGGGGGGCGGGGCCGCGCGGATGTTCTCCCCCTTCCCCCTCCCCAACCACCACCACGCGCCACTTCAAAGCCCCGCGCGCCGCGGCCGCCCGCGCACCCCATTGGGCGCCGCGGCGCTCGGAAGGCGCTGAGGCCCCGCCCCGCGGTAACTCGCGGCCGTTGACCCGGCGGCGGCGCCGTCCTGAGGCGCCCGGGACGGCCCCGCGCTCCGCCGCCGCTTGCGAGCTTCCCCCCCACACACACCTCGGGAGCCCACGCGTCACCCAACGGCTCCCCGCCGGCACGAGGCGGACCAGGCGCCGGAGGCCGAGCGCCTGCCGGCGGGCACGCGAGGCGAGGAAATAGAGCGAGCAAGCGCGGAGCCGCCGAGGCTGGGCAGGAGGCGGGAGTCACTCCACAGTCACCCCGAAACGGCGGAACCGGGCCGCGCTTTAGAAACAGTTGGCAGGGCCGGTTTGCATATAGAAAACGCACGGCGGTTGCAGCTGCTCAAGCCCTTTCCACCCCCAAATGCAATCTGCCAAGAAGGAAGAAAGGAGAAAGAAAGAAAAAATAAAAAAACACGGTGTGGCCTTTAGTCATTGCTGACAGGTTGCAGCAGGAGGGAAAGCAGCAGCTTCCCCAGCACAGCTGCACACTGGCGAGCAGCATGTCGCTGCCCACCGAGAGCGCAGCATGGTTCTGGCGGCAGGCAGCGTGGCTGACAGGTTACAGGACTTGGTGTCTGGACCRGTGGTCTGTGTCCAGCTTCTCTGCTTTCTGGTCTCCCTGCATCTTGCTCATTTAAATCAGCATCCAAGGGCACATAATAATAATTAGGGAAAAAAAAAACACAGTTGGGTAGATTATCATCTAGAAATAACAGCAAATACTTAAAGTTGCAGAAAAAACAGAATTTTTCTGCAGGACAGCTGTACCTGCATTGAATTGTGGCTACTATTTTGCTAATGCAGACCAAGAATCCCTAAGCATTTTCTTACCTGCATACTCTTCTCTCCTCACCACCTTCCACATGTATTCCTCCCTCACACTAAGCAGGAAAGATGTAGTTTGAGCTATTTACTTGAAGAGGAGACCTAAGGAATATGTCATGAGGAGCTACTGCCAAAAGATCAGAGAATGCGGCTGGAGCAGCAAAAGGTCCAAAGAACAGAGCTAAGATACTGCAGCTGGGAAGCAGAGAGTCTGCAGCTGCCAGGTCAACCCTCAGAGCCCTACAGCATGAGGTCTGCAGGTCCAAGCACTCAAGAATTCTTGTTTTTTTCTGCTGTTCATCATTTCTTGCAGCCTGAGGCTTCTCCCACAGCTCCAGTGTGCTCCCCTCCCTGTCCCAGTTACCTCATCCGCTCCTTTCTTTGGCCTGTCCAAATCCCCTGTGTGGCTGCATTTTGACTCAGATGACATGTTATTCTGAAGAGCAAAAGATACAGCATCCAGAAAGTAGGAAAGATCTGAAAACCCAAAGCAGACTGCTAACCCTCTTACTCTGGAGTCCTACATTAGTCATTAGCCTGTACCTACTGTCCTGAAAAAGAGCACATAATTCTTAATTAAAAAATAATAAAAATAATAATAAAAAATAAAATAAATTAAAAAAAAAAAAACAAAAAAACAAAAAAAACAAACACAGTGGCCTGGCCCAAAGCTTAACTGGCAGGAGTAATCAGTTCTATTTTTGGTAATGCCCTGACCCAATAAATGACCTGGTGCAAGTTGCTTTTTTGTGCTTACAGCATCCTTATCTGTCAAACTGTGGTTACAACACTGCAAAGGTAGATGTCCTGATGTTTGCAAAACTCTTCAGTTCCTCAGACCAAAGGGGCAATGCATTACTGGCAAAGGACCAGATAGGAGCAAAGCACATGATCCAAAAATGCAAATAGTCCTCCTACAACAGTGCCCAGGAGAGGGACTGTTCTTATTGCCTGCAAGGGATCAGTTTATACCTTGTAATAAGAATTGTGGGATTAGCCTTAGCTGGCATATCTAAGAACTGTTATTACTGATTGGTCACAGAACAGCCTAGCCCTTTACAAATARAGGGAGTACTTAAGCTTGAACTCCAGACATAGTGAATGCCCCAGGTGACTGCATCCTTTGTCAAGTATCATCGTTACTGACTCTGCATTTACTAATAAATAGCCTTCCTAGAGTCCCAGGGTTCTCACTTTCTGAGGCACCAAAAGCAAGCTAGACCAAGGAACTCCAGGAGCTGTTAGCAGAGCACAGACTCACTCATCTGGGCTGAACTTTTGTCTTGGCTGGCTAGGCCAGGAGAGATGGAGAGGCCTTRTAGGTAGCAGTTGTTCAGATCACAGGTTTGAGATCAGTTTTATTGGTTTTCTGATGATCAAATTTTCATGTCATGAAATCAGCATTCCTGTTCAGAGGAAGGTATGTGCTATGGCATGCTTCCTGCAAAGATCGGCATCCAAAGCAAGGCTTGCCTTGGTGTTTGGATCTGTAAAATTAAAACAACTGGCCAAATTTACAGGACAAACTGGACAAAGCATGATTGCTGGGGAGAAAAAGTTCTTGTTTAGAGTCTGACCGTGGAACAAGCTTCCAGAAGATACCTTGCAAATCCCAAGTATTTGAAAAAAATGCAAAAAAGGAAACTTCCTCTTTAGAGAAGCCTTTCCATTATAATGTCACTCTAACAATCACAGTCTCGTGCTACTTTTAAATTGCACTTGTGAGACAAAAAGGTTGTGTGTGTGTGTGGGGGGGGATAGCTCTAAATTAAGTAATCTCAAACTCTGTTGGTAATGTAGATTCCCCTCAAGGTCAAACCACAAACTCCATAGAATCCATTTTGTTCTTGCTAGTAAGTTTTGTGGGGAGGAGGCCCAAATATTACAGTAAGTAAAAAAAAAAAAAAAAACACACACACACACACAAAACAGATACATACATGACTTGGATAAAGCATCCAGTTTAATGTCCCCTTGGATCACTTAAAACAGTGACATCTTACATTGTCCATGTCTATACCTAAGACTTTACAGTTCGTTAACTACTGTGTTACAAACTACCTTTTGCTGAGCACGGAGATTGCTCTTTGTTTCTAGCCTGTCTTACCATTTAAGCAGTCATTTATCTTGCTGTAGTAGAGAAGACCTGGGTGGAGTAAGATCCCATCAAGGACAGATGCATCTCATGCAAGATGTGAGAAAAGTAGGAGATTTAAGATAAGCATCTTGACAAGGCCCAGGATAAATGCAGATTGGGCCCTTAGTATTTTATGCTCAAATCATCTGACTGTGGTTAAAAACCACTAGTATGCTGTTTCTACCCCTTTCCCTGCAAGATGTTGTAATTTGGTAGACAAAGTGGGGGCTGGCTGCTTCAGGGTGTTCGTGTTGCCTTTTTTTTTTTTGGCCACAAGCTTCCTGTGACCTATAGAAAGACACTCAGCCTTTTGGTGAAATAGAAGAAATTCCATTTGTGTATTCTCTCCTTCCTGTCTCAAGCAAAGAATCTTCTCTTAATAGAGTGGTTGACACAGAGTGTGGAAATAAGTTTCTTATTTAGCTAAACGTCCCCCATATGGAACAAATTATATCTGCCCACTTAAATTACCTGAGACAGTTTACCCAGTTTTGCTTTTATTACCCTTCTACTTCATCCCTAGCATTCGATCTGGATCTGTAAGTTATTCCAGGCTAGCCTTCTTCCAATAAAGTTATAAATTTCCAAAAATCTAGATGTTCCTCAGGACAGTGACTTGAAAGGTAACAGGAGGAAAGGTGAAGGAAATGTAAAGGGAGAGAGCAAACTTTTATCTATTTCCAGATGAAGTCCAACATGAGAATGAATGTACTGAGAAAACGTGATAGTAAATAAGGGGTCACAAGAAAGGCATGGAGACAGAAGAGCTTTTTTATAGCATAGTCATTTCTAAACATAAACAGGTTATGTTATCTTTCCCACCAAGGACTTGTAACATCTTTCCAGTCACACAAAAGGCTCTGTAGCAAGTAGGTGCAAGTTTCTCTGGAGAGGAAGAAAACAAAACACCCCACCAGATTAAGTTCTAGAGTCACATCCAACTGTGAGCTATCACAAATCAACATAGCCCCACCGAAGCTAGGTCATCTTCACCAGAACACACCAGCTGATAATCTGACCTTTGCTGACTCAGTTAGGCTTCTCTATAACACATGACTCTTGCACAGTTCTGTTCTCATAAATAAAACTGTAGCAAACAGCCCATCTGTCCTATCTGTAATAGGCACAACTTCCATTTAATTAATGCTCATTAAAACCCGCATACTGGTGCATTTTGAAGCAATATAGTATAGACAAATATTGACCATTGTTTTTACACAGCATGCAAAGTGTTACACGCAGCACACACGTTTATAAAGTGTGAAAGAGAACAGAGAATTAGACCCATATAATCACGTAGACTGATGCTAGAAATAAATTATCTTTACAAACCTTGCCAATCTCCTTTGAGCATCAGAGGTTAAACCACATTACTATGTTACTAATGCCCAAGGGGATTTCCAGTCTTGAAAAAGAATTTGATGAAAAGCCATTTGATCCAAAGTTAGATGCACACAAGTTACACGTGCAAGAGAAATGTGTTTCCAGCAGGCCAGAAAGTCAGCTGCATCTCCAAAACTTCAATAAACAGAATTGCATCTTTTTTCCTCACTGCTGTATGATAAGAACAGTAGGTCTGCTTCATGATTACCATGCCAAGGGACTCTGTTGCAATGATGTTACAATGTCTACCAGGTATGTCTAACTCAAAATAAGACCAAGGCTGTGCCCTGCCTGCTCTCCCACTTTAAACTGTGTTGTAACTGAGAAAGAGGATGAATGTGTAACTAGGGTAAGGGATAGCAACATGGGAAACACATTCTGTCACTTGATTACAGCAAAGTTCAGATATCATACATTCTTTGAGATAATATAAACAGAGAAGTTACTGCTGCTGAGTTGATTATAATTGGAGCACAGTGCAAGATCTATGCCCTTATAATGCAACCTCAATTATTTAATAATCCATGGAGCTTCTTAGGTATTTTTATACATATTTTTAGAACTGTAGCCTCACTGTAATAGGAAAACCTCAAATTTTAAAATACTTAGTCATATAGAACTTACCTCTACAGAGTATTACAACTGATSGAAGTTTGATACTCAGTTTCTAAAGTTCTTTAAGACTTCAACCTTTTGTTACAATTCTGGATGGAAARTTACTGAAACACCAAAACATTCACAAGGTAGGCAGAGAGAAAGTAGTTGTCCTACAACAGTCTGGTTTTCAGAATAATTCAGCCCCAAGCTTATCTAGTTAGCAAGTGAGTAATGCTATATCACATGAGAAGAAACGTTTAGTCTTTGCCTAGAACCATCCTATTGCTTGTCCATCTCACAGAGCAGCACAATTCCTGAGATTTCTCTCTCGAACAAAAACCTCCYTCAACAGCACAACCTGAGAGCCCAAGAAAAGTATTTTATAGCAGATGAAGTGATTATTGCCTCTCATTGCCCCCTTTTACCTGAGTTGCTGCAATTCCCAGTACTGTAGCACAATCTCACTTTGTTGCCAGTCTAGGCTACGAAGCCAGGTCTTGCACAGAGGTAGCTGGAGCAAAGGGACACATTCCTTTCTGCGGACRCTGTTGTTCAGATAACAACCAGAGCTAGAATGGAGAGAGGAGCACAGACACAGCAAGGTTCACTAGAGCTTGCCTATCAAAGCTCTAAGGGTGCAGCTACTCATTTAAACCTGGCTGAAGGTGCTTGTTGCTATTCCCCTTCCAGCAGGCTGCTAATACAGAAATCTAAGAGCACTTTCCACCTATTTTAGTGCCAGCAAGTCAGTGATGTTAACAACAGATACACACCTCTTTCAGATCCACCTGATGAAGACAGAAGTTCTCATCCCAAGGTACTGTCACTACCCATCAGCTGGTGATTATCAGCCCTGGTAATTTGCTGACACACAACTGTTTCCTAAATCAGGAAGAGCAATTGATCTGGCTCAAACAACATAAATAACTGGTCTAACTTAATACAGCTGATTTGGCTTGGTACTAGTTTGGCTGCTTATTTTTGAACATTGCTGCTGATAACATTCATCTCCAAATGCATGAGACAACGGCATGAATTTAGGGCAGTAATTTGTCCACCAGCATATCTGGCTCTGGAGGACATACAGCCTTGGTGTAAACCACTGAAGAAGGTGGTTTGAGCTAGTGATTGATTTTGCATGTGTGAACAGTGGGCAGTAGGTACTCATTCTGTTCTACTAGGAGAGAGGTGGGGAAAATAACCCCTTTCTGTTAGGAGATGACAAACTGGTGGWCATGTAAAATCTTCTACCAGAAGTAGTCTGCTGCTATTGTTAACTAGAAAAAAGAACTCTCAAACCAAAATAGTACTTTTCTACCAACATAGATGAATTCACACATGGCTTTTTTCTAGAAAAAAATGGGAGTGACAGTTTGGGATAAGTTTTTTTTTCTTAAACACGCTAGATCACAGAATCATAGAATCAGTAAGGTTGGAAGGGACCTCTGGAGATCATCTAGTCCAACCCCCCTGCTCAAGCAGCGTCACCTAGAGCATGTTAGGCAGGACTGCATCCAGGCAGGCTTTGAAAATCTCCAGAGAAGGAGACTCCACAACCTCTCTGGGCAACCTGTTCCAGTGCTCCGTCACTCTCACAGGGAAGAAGTTTTTCCTCACGTTCAGGTGGAACTTCCTGTGTTTCAATTTGTGCCCACTGCCTCTTCTCCTGTCACTTGGCATTACTGAGAACAGTCTAGCCCCATCTTCTTGACACCTTCCCTTAAGGTATTTGTAGACATTGATAAGATCCCCCTTCAGTCTTCTCTACTCAAGGCTAAACAGGCCCAGTTCTTGCAGCCGTTCCTTGTAAGAGAGAGGCTCCAGTCCTCTCATTATCTGTGCAGTCCTATGCTGGACTCTCTCCAATAGCTCCAYGTCTCTCTTGTACTGGGGAGGGAACCCAGAATTAGACATASTACTCCAGATGTGACCTCACCAGAGCTGATTAGAGGCAGAAGATCACCTCCCTCCACCTGCTGGCAACATTCCTCCTAAGGCACCCCAGGATACCATTGGCCTTYCTGGCCACATGGGCACGTTGCTGCCTCATAGTCAATGGGTCGTCCAGCAGCACTCCCAGGTCCTTCCCTGCAGAGCTGCTCTCCAGCAGGTCAGCCCCCAGCCTGTACTGGTGCCTGGGGTTATTYCTCCCTAGGTGCAGGACCGTGCACTTGCCCTTGTTGAACCTCCTGAGGTTCCTCTCCACCCAGCTCTGCGGCCTCTCCAGGTCTCTGAATGGCAGCACAGCCCTCRGGTGTATCAGCCACTGCTCCCAGCCTGGTATCATCAGCAAACTTGCAGAGCAGGCACTCTGTCCTTTCACCCAGGTCTTGGATGAATAAGTGGAAGTCTATCCTTGCTAGCCTTGCTCCCTAATTACAGGAATTGAGCAAGTTACTTGAACAGCTCAGTAGCTGTACCAGTGTGTCTGTGGTTTTCTAGGAAACAGAGGGAGAGTCATTAAATGGATTGCATTAGAAAGGAATTTTTGTATTTTACAGAAGGAGATTTAACTGTTCCATTGAAATCTTCTGCCAGGATTATTCAGACATTGAGAGTTTAATTGCATAAACATTGCCTCCATACCAATGTTGTATTGACAGAAGCTGTATTGACTCAGTTAAATTAATGACTATCTTCAATTATGTCCAAGTTGTAAACACATTTTCTGGCTTCTATTAGCTGAGGAGGCTAAAATCCCTGCTAGGTGTGGCATGGGTACACTGCACATCAGCCATGACTGTATAAAAAGTGCTTTTTCCAGAATTTTCAAACAGCTATGGTCAGTATTTCAGAATATCAGTATTTCAGTATATCAACAGTGCCAGTACCCCCAAAAGAGACTCCAGCATATTATAGCTATATGCATTACTCTTGTAAAACCTGCAGGTATTTAGATAAATGGAATTTCTGGACCAGGGATGATCCCTCTAAGAAGTTTTCTTTAAAAGATAGATACTTTTACACTGGACAAAATAATACATGTAAGGGGTGTCTTGGAGTCCAGAGGACCTGGACTCCAAGGACTGGCAAGGGACCTTAAGGACAACAGGAAGGGCTTCTTCAAATACATCAGTAGCAAGAAGAGGACTAGGGAAAATGTGGGCCCACTATTGAGTGGGGCAGGGGCCCTGGTGACAAAGGATACAGAGAAGGCAGAATTACTGAATGCCTTCTTTGCTTCAGTATTCACTGCTGAGGGCAGCCCTCAAGAACCCCAGAGCCYRGAGACAAGGGAGAAAGTCTGGAGAAGGGAAGACTTTCCTTTGGTTGAGGAGGAGAGGATTAGAGATCTTCTGGGMAGRCTAGACATCCACAAATCCATGAGCCTGGATGGGATGCACCCACGGGTACTAAGGGAGCTGGCGGATGTTGTTGCCAGGCCACTCTCCATCATCTTTGAAAGGTCCTGGAGAACTGGAGAGGTGCCTGAGGACTGGGAGAAAGCCAATGTCACTCCAGTCTTCAAGAAAGGCAAGAAGGACCCAGGCAACTATAGGCTGGTCAGCCTCACCTCCATCCCTGGAAAGGTGATGGAACAGCTCATTCTGGATGTCATCTCCAGGCATATGGAGGAAAGAAGGTGATGAGGAGTAGTCAGCATGGATTCACCAAGGGGAACTCCTGGTTAACCAATCTGATAGCCCTCTATGGTGGAATGACTGGCTGGGTAGAGGAGGGGAGAGCAGTRGACAGTRTGTACCTTGACTTCAGCAAGGCTTTTGACACTGTCTCCCATAACATCCTCCTAGGTAAGCCCGCAGGATGTGTGGGTTAGACGAGTGGACAGTGAGGTGGATTGAGATCTGGCTGAAAGGCAGAGCTCAGAGGGTCGTCATCAGTGGCTAGTGGCTGGAGGCCTGTGGCTAGTGGAGTCCCCCAGGGCTCAGGACTGGGTCCCATGCTGTTCAGCTTCTTCATCCAAGACCTGGGTGAAAGGACAGAGTGCCTGCTCTGCAAGTTTGCTGATGATACCAGGCTGGGAGCAGTGGCTGATACACCCGAGGGCTGTGCTGCCGTTCAGAGAGACCTGGAGAGGCCGCAGAGCTGGGTGGAGAGGAACCTCAGGAGGTTCAACAAGGGCAAGTGCACGGTCCTGCACCTAGGGAGAAATAACCCCAGGCACCAGTACAGGCTGGGGGCTGACCTGCTGGAGAGCAGCTCTGCAGGGAAGGACCTGGGAGTGCTGCTGGACGACCCATTGACTATGAGGCAGCAACGTGCCCATGTGGCCAGRAAGGCCAATGGTATCCTGGGGTGCCTTAGGAGGAATGTTGCCAGCAGGTGGAGGGAGGTGATCTTCTGCCTCTAATCAGCTCTGGTGAGGTCACATCTGGAGTASTATGTCTAATTCTGGGTTCCCTCCCCAGTACAAGAGAGACATGGAGCTATTGGAGAGAGTCCAGCATAGGACTGCACAGATAATGAGAGGACTGGAGCCTCTCTCTTACAAGGAACGGCTGCAAGAACTGGGCCTGTTTAGCCTTGAGTAGAGAAGACTGAAGGGGGATCTTATCAATGTCTACAAATACCTTAAGGGAAGGTGTCAAGAAGATGGGGCTAGACTGTTCTCAGTAATGCCAAGTGACAGGAGAAGAGGCAGTGGGCACAAATTGAAACACAGGAAGTTCCACCTGAACGTGAGGAAAACTTCTTCCCTGTGAGAGTGACGGAGCACTGGAACAGGTTGCCCAGAGAGGTTGTGGAGTCTCCTTCTCTGGAGATTTTCAAAGCCTGCCTGGATGCAGTCCTGCCTAACATGCTCTAGGTGACGCTGCTTGAGCAGGGGGGTTGGACTAGATGATCTCCAGAGGTCCCTTCCAACCTTACTGATTCTATGATTCTGTGATTCTATGACCTAAGGTACTGCAAGGTCAGTGGTATGCAATTACTGATTGGTTAAAGTAGACCTCTGAAAGAAAAACAGAATCCCAAGCTTGAAGTTTGAGTGACTSTGAGGAAACACTGAAAATGTATTAAACTCCAGATAAATACTCAGTCCTTTATCTCTGCTCAAAGAAAATTTCCTGAGGAAAAAGAGAGCATTTGGGCTCCTAGAYTGGCTAGCAAATTATAGGTAGGCGACACAAGGTTGAGAATAGTAACCTCTTAAAGCAGTACCACCCATGTCAAGAAGACAACAGTCCCCAGCCTCACGATCCTGAGCCATAAACTCCGCATTTCTAGGGCTGTAGTTACAACATGCACCAATCTAAGCAGGCTGCAATGCAAACAGGTGTTCCAGAGTATTGTGCACTATCTCCAGCCTCRCTGCATTGTGCACCTTTTGCTGTAGACTGTTGTGATATTTGCTGCCATGCAAAGGACAGACAAGAAAAAAATAAGGGAAGGGCCAAACACACCCTTTCTTCATTCGCTCATCTTCAGACCTCACTGGTTCTCTTTCAGTGAGGATGAGGTTAAAAGGAAAGCAGTGCTCTTGTATGCTGTCAGGACACRAAAGTGCATCCTTTAACATCACAGCAATTACAGCCCTGAAATCACTTTCCTTATTAAGAAACTTGCAGGCAGAGTGAGTTGGCAGAAGAGGACATATGCTAGGATGCTGTTGGGAAATTCTGGTATGGCCTTGGAACAGCTACACTCAATAAATTTATCCTTTAAGTCCAGCCAAAAGCACTAAACAGAGCTGTTTTCTTAAAAGCAACATATTCAGAAATCTATGATACGGAAGGCTACATTCTTGGGGCTATGATTTGACCAGGCACTAACCCAGCAGAATCAGAATAAGAACATTGCAGTGCTCAAAGGACATAGTAGCTCCACCATGAAAGGCTGTCATTTCAATTTGCTATTAGTCCCTTTAAACCAGTTCCTTCTGGAGTATCTGGTGCGGAGATTTACTCTGTTCTTCTCAAGTGCTCTTCTTCAACAGCTACATGCCTAGAAAAATAGAGTTTATCCTATCTGCATCACAGTTTTAAATCATTGTAAATTAAATTTTGTAGCTGATGTATTTAAAAAGTCTGTTATCTCAGTTTAGACAATGTTATCTTGCATTGAATAATGCTGTTCGTACTTTTGTAAAGAGAATAGAGAGAGCCACCATTTCAGGCTGCTTGTATTTTCCACTAGATGCACCCAGCTGACACCAGTAAGGATGAAGGATGACATGGATAGGGATGAATCTGACACAGAATGCTTCTAGATAGCAAAGTGCGGCCTGGGTTGGTACCTGTATCACAATAGGGATTCTCCCCATTAGAGCTGGCTGAATACCAACAAGTTTTTTCAAGAAAAAACCCAGAAAACATTCCTTTCATTTCCTTTTTACAAAATCATCTGAGAAATTTTTCACTTATCAGTAAAACAATTCAAAGGAATACTTTGATTCAAAGTTTAATTCTCAGCCACCAAAACTGTATCTTCCACAGATAAACATGAAATTTCAAAAGATCACCCTATGCTTGCAAGGCACTTGCTTCCATCAAAATACCATTTTCTGTCAAATTTTCCTCAGTCAAATCACTTCAAACAGGTCCTCGGAGCAGAGATGGTAGAACGAGATTTAGTGCATTCCAATTCACTTTGAGGAACATGCCCTCATGTGGGTACCTGTTACAACTGCAACAAATGGGATACCTTGTGAATAGGCCTAGTTTCTCCTCCTCCTTTAACCATTACCAACAGCTTTCTTAAAACAAGACTACTTTCACTAGACTGACCCTGGTACTTTATGGGCAGAAATGAAAATGATTAAATCTGGCTTATACAACATATGCAAGGAAGGGGGAAAAACTAATCCTGGTGACCAGCTTGACACAACAAATCACAGACAGGTCCTAATTTAAAATAACAACCCTGTGATTATTACCCAGTTCCAGGGCGGAACTGGCTAACTTCCAAGATTTCTAGTAATTTATCAAAGGTTGTATGCCTGGCATTATTAAGCACTTCAGGATACTGCTGGCAATGTAATACAAGATAGGGAACTTCTACTTTTGACTTCATACAATAATTCACACGWCTGAAAACATAAGAATATATCAGACTGTGTTTTATGTTTGCTTTACAGAGGTATTAGATACCATGTAAGGCACAAAGTGGTGGAGAATCATGCCCTGGGACTAAAGTAACAGGTCTGCAACCACACATTGCTGGCGATACTAAACTGGGAAGGACTGCAGACACTTTTGAAGGACTTCATAAGTTCTTAAGAAATTTGAGAATCTGAAATAAACACGATGCAATTCAGTTTGACCAAATGCAAATGCCTATGCTTAAGCAGGAATAAGTGGCCACATCATTACAGTATGAAAAATGACAACCTACATATCACTTCTGTAAAGAAAGATCTAGATTTTCCATGCAGGAAAAAAAAACAGGAAAACTTAAAAGGTTCAGGACTGGTTAATTTAGAAAATAAAAGACTGAAGGAAGATAATGAGAACTGTCTTCAAAAATATCACAAGCTGCTATAAAGGAGAAGATATTGATATGGTCTTAATTTCCCACAAGAACAGGACAAAGGGGAGGAACCTGAAATGCAACAGGAGAGATTTAGCTTAGAAGTGGGGTGTGGTACAGGGATAGAACTGTCCAACTGTAAGATTAGTTAAGCCTGGAATACATTTCTCCCTAAAGAGAGTTTGGACTCGCCCATCACTAGGAGATTTTAAGAACAGGTCAGTTACAATATAGGTAAAGTAGGTCCTGCCTTCCAGTAGGATGTTTATTTGTATTAGATGACTTCTCAAAAACTATTCCATTTCTGTTTTGTACCATGCTATTTACTAAGCAGACACTCCTATAAACAAGTTAGTATTTTTGAATATCCTTTGCATAAGGGTCTACAATCCATTAAAAAACTGATTTTTTTTTCCTTTGGAACTTCTGAAAATTTTATCCAGCATGTCCTTCATGCAAACAACTCTGTTCTATGGATTTTTCCAGTATAACTCTTTAGTAACTTATTTAGAATAGGCATACTAACCCAAAATCTGTGGGTAGACCAAATCCTAACCAATAAACCTTTCTGGTTGCTCCAAAATCTAGTCTCTTGAATTTATATTAATTCACTCATTTGCTTTCTCTCACTCTCTCCTTTCCACAAACTCCTTTCCTGCTTTCARAAACCATAGAGAGAACTGAGACTCAACCAGAACACAGAACTAGTGCAAGGCATCAGCTTTCATTATGCGGGCCTTCTCCTGGAATTAAAATAAACAGGACAGGACATAGGAAGCAAAGCRGCTCCCCCTCCTCTGTTAAAAACTCCTGTGATTCTCCTTGTTGTATCAGATCTATGCAAGACTCGCTGGTCACTTTAAACTCAACAAAAATGTCAGGTGTAGAAGTCAGTTAATTATGTGTGGATCTATAGCTTAAGCTTTGTTTCTCTCTTCCCCAACAATGTGAAAATACCAATCACATGTGCCCCAGCTACTGACTGGTACTGATGTAATATGTGGTTTTCCCAAATGTTATGTTACTATAAGTAGTATGCCAAATACCTGTGGCGCTAGTCACATACAAATATATATCTGAGAGGTCATAGGATTCTGCAAATGCGTATCCTCAACATAAGCACTTCAGCTCTTGCTCAGAACTCGTTTCAGCCAGTAGATGTCTCCTTCACACACTTTCTGGCTCTGTGTGCTGACTTTGGCTTGCTTGTAAAAAAAAGTCTTCCTGTTAAAGCAATTTGGAGTTAGAACCAAGCATTTTATGCACTATTTCTTAGCTAGTTCTTTAAAACCTGTGGTTAAGATTCCACCAAGAAGCCACGGTTGTAGCTAGATAATTTTGTATCAAGTGAAGATTTATACCGGCCACCCATCCCATCCTCATTCTAACTTCAAATGCTCCAAGTATGTTATTTCACCCAAGGACAGGAACACAGCTCATTCCGGGGGTGAAAAGTGGAAGCTGTATAGCAGCATGTAAAGATGCCGCACCACAATTCCCATTATTTCGGCGGAATTTGCATCAAAGTGAGATTTCTGATCGCTGTCTCTATCAGCTGCCTGTGCTCCGCTCGGACTCTATAATCCTCTGTTTGTTGTTTTTGACTTCGCAGTTGGTTGCTGTGGAAACGATTTTGATGTCACAGAGAATTATTAGTTCAGGTAAAGAAAAAAAAGCAGCAATAGCAAACGAACCCTTAAGAAACAAAGACCCTGTTTACGTGCAAATGTCCTTGTTTGTGGAAAGGAGTGAGGGAACAGAAATGCAGCTTATTTATAAGTAGACTGTTTCCAGTGAATTTTGCCAGTTACCCACAAGCCAATRGGAACTTTTTAATATTTAATATCAAAAAATTAACTTTTTTTAAAGTGAAAATGTAATTAATCTAACAATACATACCGGGCTATCTAACAGCTTTATAATACTCCCAATTCTGGCACCACTGGTGCTTCAGTGTAACTCTTCGTCTCTCTTCTGTGCCCTCTCATGAATTACCTGTTTAGAGTTGTTAACTGTTTGGCGCAAAGGATATTTTCCTTTCTGGCTTTTTCTCACTGCACAGCTCAGAGAATCACTGATCGTGTGGGACTTCCTGATCCAACAGCAATATGAATTGTAAACTCATCTGCATGTTTTCATGTCACAGTAACTGTCAACAAGATATTGGAGGTAGGGAAGCAACAAATGAGACACTGGGAATTTATCACACCTGGTAAATTCAGCAGTCTGATCTCATCCAAACTTGAATAAACACAAACAAACAAAAAATCTCTGAAGGATGGAWTTTTTTTTCCAGATTCCAAGCCAATTTTCTAGAATTTCATATCGCAGATAAACAATGGAAGGGCAGATGACAGCCTGCCTTTTGGATAGGGAAAACTGAAACCCACGTCCTCTCCGCTCTTCCTCATGCATCCCCACACGCCTTTCCCAAAGCAGAAAGTGAATGTTGTTGTCCTGAAGCAGATGAGATGGGCCTAGCTTTGCCCCTCACAGGCAACCAGTGCCTCCCTCAGCCCCTCTTTCTCAGCAGGGCACCTTCTCTCCAGAGAAGGTCTCTCCAGATCTCTCCATAAATGCTGATGCCTTAGCCCTCACCTCCTCCCATACCTATGAGCCCCTATTTTTTTGTTGCTCCTCCTCTGTCAGTGCCCATCTCTCCCCAACTCACCTGCTTTTCCAACAGCCCATCACTTCATCTGCTCCCTCATCTCTCCTTTCCCACAGCACCACATCTCTCCTTGCTTCCTCAGCTCTTTCCCAGGCCTCACTCTCCCTCAGTCCCCATCTGTTTCACTGTTCCCATCAGTCCTTTGCTGCTTCATCTTGCTTCTTTTGCCACCAGCTTCTTCACTCCCACCTTGTCTCAGTCTCCTCACCTTCATCTTGTCCCAGTCACCTCAGCCCCATCTCTCCACCAGCCTCCTTTGTCCTCAACTTGTCACCTCAGCTCCATCTCTTTGCTCCTCTCCTTTACCCCCATCTTGTCCCCAGTCCCCCCTCAGCCCCATTCCCTTTACCCCTGCGGTGTCCCCGTCCGCTCAGCTCCGTCTCTCTCCCTTGTCACACATCCCTCACCCGCTGCCCCTCCTTTCCCGCCCGGCCCGGGGTGGGGAGCGCGGCCTGGCCCGGCCCGGCCCGGCCCATAACGGCTCCAGCATCCCCTCAGCTCCCCGCCCCCGCGCCGAAGCGCCAAAGCGCGCGCCAACTCTCAGCCCCGCCTCCTCCCCGGCGCCATTGGTCCAGATCCTTCACTTCCCGCCCCCGCGGTGACCGACAGCCGCTAAGCCAACCGCCGGCCGCGTCGGGCGGGACACGCCCCCGCCCCCGCCCTCCCGCCGCGGGGCGGGTGGGGCCCAGCCGTGACGTACGGGCAGAGGGTAGCAACAGTTGCCTCGAGACCCGGCGCGAGGCGCCATAGTGACCGTAGCCCTGGAGACTGTTACTTGCCAACGGGAGCAACACGCAGCCCCGGCGGCCGGAGCCCAGCGCAGCCCGCGGAGCCCGGCGGGGAGGGCAGGTGAGCCG
>NW_028186492.1:327114-409285 GCF_003343005.1 Rhea americana
GTTTTCTGTCTAAAAGAAACAAATCTTATTTATTAGTTATTCCACTTTGCTCTTTAATATCAAATGATTTAGTAAGTATATTTGCTCTTGGAGTATCCTTAAACTGATTGCGTTCAGATTCGTCAGTCAAGGCTTTCATCTGCCGATGTCCAGGCTTTCAACTCTTTATCGTGGTCATCAATCATTTGAGAATAGGCAGAAATTGCTTGTAGGAGGGGGGAAGTTTAGTCTCAAAATATAAGTCTTAAGCTCCTGAAGACTTGGGTATGTTTTGTGCTTCCCCTAATTGTCTTCCTAAATAGGTTTGCTTCAGTCACTTTAAGATGAATTCAATCTTATCTCGTGTTAGCTATTTTAAAGTTATATGACTAGAGAAGGGCAGGCGTATAAAGCCTTGTTACAGCCAATATGGAAAGGAAGGCATCTCAGAAGGACCTGTTGTGGTTATCTGTTTTAAGAAGGGATGAATTGGCCTCTGAAGGTATCTTTTTTTTCTCTATTGAGAGAGGTTAAATGAGCAAAACTGGACATTTGATTTCTCACTTGACTTCAGCCATCTAGAAAAAAAACACACTCTTAAGACTAAACTGTGGCTGCTGAGTACCTGGGACCAGATGGGCCTGTAGCTCTGTATGTAGTAGCTCCCGTCGTCACACATTGTGTCATGCATTGTTTCACTTTCACAATCTTCGTCCCTGTTTAAAAACAAAAGAAAAACATCTTTTTTAAAACTAAATATTGCTGTCCCAAGAGACATGAGATTTATTTACATTTGATGAGACTTGCTTTTAATTTGCCTTTTGGCATGTATGAATGTGAGTGTACTCTGTTATTTTTGTTTTTGGCCTTTGGAATTCATGCTCTTGAAGTTGTTTCTGTACCAGCAAGGTTTGGAAATACTCATCTTTCCAAAGGCAGCTGGGATTAGCATGTAGCTAGAATCTTGGCTCTCAGGGTGCAAACATACAGAAAAGACAGTGAGAAATGACAGAATTAAAATGTCTTTGTCCCTATYTGCTGTCTGCAAAGCAGGAAGGGTACCAAGTTCCTAGGCAATGATGGGAGTATGCAATGCTGCAGAGGAACGGAAGAGCTAGGGCTGTCGAGCTTCATGTGGGGCTCCCATGGACATCTCATGTGGTGCTCTCCCTGCTGAGGTGTTTGCATTTTAGGAATTCCTGCATAGCACTGCATCCTTGTGCTGGGGCCCCGTGCATCAGCTCTGTTCACGTGAGGGCCCGGCATTGGGAGCTGGGATGCTGCGTCGCAGTGGGGCACGTACAGCTGGAGAGGATCGAGCGTTTGCGGGCCACTTGCTGGGTGACACGCTCACTGCTACAGCCCTGCGCAGGAAATTCTCCCTCGTCACATCATCTGCCTTCTCKTAGAGCACTGCCTTCTGGAAAGGTGTGCGTTCATATGCTTGTCACATAAATGGAAGCCCATCCTCATGAAGTGAATTGGCGAAAGAGCACACCTGGCTGAGCTGCTCACCATGGGGCTGGGAAGCATGAAAGGGGCTCCTGTGCCAAGAATACAAGTTGAGTGAGGTCTGCAGAGAGGTAGAGTTAAATCATGTATTTTTATGCATGCACAGACACACACACGCTATATAGAAAGTATTTATATATGTGTGTGTATTTGTTTATGTATATGCATGTGTACATACACAAAGGTGCATGTGAAATACGCTTGCTGCTTACTTTTGCATACGTAAGTGTGAAATGGTAATTTAAGGCCRTAACTGGTGAAGCCACAAGTGGCCAGTGGCTCTAGGGAAATGGGCAGATGTTGCAAGTCCGTGCTGTCTGTTAGGGGCTGATTTTTTAGTGGAAAGTATTCCCTGACACTAAAGTCACCTCTGTTCTTGTTACTCTTCCTGTACCTTTTTGTGACTGAGCATCTTCAAGGCAGATAGAAGTGGTTAATARTAAGTCAGTGGTTAATAAGTGTAGCTTTTTCTAGCTTGATCAAAATAAAATAGATGGCTCCAGTCATTCTCTTTAAATAGTCTCATGCTTGTAACACCTCAAAGCATTGACAGCTGTTTAGTTTCAATCAGAGTATGCTTTCACTTCAGTACAGGCTTATAGACGTAGCTTGCCGAATTTATTCAAACATATTTACCGTATTCAGTTTTACTCTAGRTCTAAAAGCGTCCTACGGTGTGCAGAGTCACCGAATAGGGAGGGCAGTGCTGATTCAACGGGCTTATCTTACCGCTGGGCTTCTCAGCCAAAGTTTCTGCTGGAGGCTGCTGAGATATATTTAAACCAGTTTTTCCCTTCTTTCCCTCCCTTGCAACAAATGCCAGCGCAGTTAGCGCCTGGAGGGCTGCCAGCTGGAGCACAGCGCTGTCCTGAGCAGCGTGCCAGGGCTTGCAGCGGGTGTTAGAGGAGAGGAGCGCCTAACCTCCCTGTGCGCCAGGCCCGGCAGTTCTGTGCTTYAGGGTTACGTTTCTGGTATCGGAAACACAAGCGGGATTTCTTTCTGCAATCTGTGCTTTGAGACTAGGTATTTTCTGTTATTTGTACTGGCGGTTCTTTATTCCTGTGTTCAAACGGTCACAAATCCACCTTATTGTCTAAGAAGGTGCTGGCTTTCTCCTGTCAGGCCATCTCGATCTGAGTAGCATGTGAGCTAATTATGCCATAAATACATAAAAAATAAATAAATAGACAACAACAACAAAACTTCTTTAGCATCTTAATACACGAAACAGAGGAATCCTGTTGTAAAGAGCCCTAGCTACAGATAATCACTTTTCATAACAAAGCAAGCACGGAGAGAACTATTTCAGTGTATATCAGTACACAAACTGTATTTCCAGTTAGGAAAAAAAAACCCAAACCCTTTAGCTTTGGGTCATGCTTTTATGAAAAATTGCTGTTTGCATTTCAACCAACTAGTATAAATAGAACAATTAGAAAAATCTAAATTGACATAATTAAGTGAACTTGTTTACACATAACTAAATATTCTGTTTTTTTAACATGTGATTTCATGTCAATGAATGTAAAAGTTTCTTTTAATTTTATTCATGCTTGCTTATGACATAACGGGGAAAGGCAATATCTATCCAACCTTAAATTTACAAGGAAATTTCTGAAGTATTGGTAAGAAAAGAGAGAGCAATATTTTTTTTTTCCCAATATAAAAGTAGTAAGAATCTTTTCTAACTGAACTATATAAAACTGCTTTGTTTTGTTGATCTGGTGTTATACAGGACTTAAGAACTCTGCAAAAGCCAAATGAGAAGTAATTTAAAGGCAATAGTTAAGTATGCATCTTTCTTTATTCTTTGATGGAAATCTAATCTCATTTTTTTTTTTTTCTGAACATAATAAATGCTGAAGAAGTCGTGGCATAGTACAAATGTGTCATAGCACACTTGAGCACATAGGAGACTAACTGCATGTTGCAAAGAGAGAGGAGTCACAAAATGCTGTGCCAGTGATGGCTTTATATAAAACAAATGTAAAAAATATAGATTCCCTGTTTCCTTATCGCAAATGAATAGTTTGCTRACATAAATCCTCAGTATCTCTAGGCCAGGAAACTGAAAGAGGGGTAGCTGCACTGGCAGCAGTTATATTCTGCTCTGATGCATCATATATGCATCAACTGCTGCACTTAGTTCAMTGATGCAAGGTTATGACTGTCCAGTGTCCACAGATTATTTCTTCTGTTTGAGATGGTTCTTCTCTGGCTTTACATGTGGGAAAGTCTGACTGTATATGTACATAGCTGTGCGCACCATGATGAAGACGGACAGTTTGAGATATGTCCCTACCTTCTGTGGCTCAGTGAGTTCTTACTTGAATTTCTTTACKATAACGCTACTCTTCTCATTACAAAGAAAATACTGGTAGATTGGAATGAATTACTGGGGGAGGAGGAAGGGCTCACGTCTGAAACATTTCCCCTTTGCAGTGAGAAGCAAAGAACCCCTGCTACGATCTTCTGAAATCACACCTGGTGGGACAGCCACAACCAGAAACAAAAGTAGAAGGCAAGAAGGCTTCTGTGGGTACCACCACCTCCCAGGTCTGTGCAGGGACCTCTCTGGGCAGCACTAGCTAAGCTCACAAAAGCACTTTTCTGTTGTTTGCTGCATCTCTGCCCTGAGTTTTGCTACCATAGCTACACACTGCTGAAGGGGTGTGTTTCCTTTCTGCGCCCTTGCCAGCTGACGCTGTTCTGCTGTCAGAAATTTGTAGCATGGGTCAGGGTTTCCAAAACGGAGTTTGTTCAGCTGCAGTCATAGGAATGGACTTGCATTGTAATGTGGTGTGCAGCAGGAAATCCCATGTTTTAGGCCAGAGAAGCATGCACAAGCAGGAGAAGACATGTCTCCAGTTCTGCTGCCTCCGCTCTTATGAGGCAATGGCAGCAGCTGCTTTTGGCATTATATGTAGGTGGAGGCGTTTGCTATGTGAAATTGTATTTTTCCTCATCTCTTCTACAGAAGAAGTTCACAGCTGGATTTACTTTTCTCCCATACAGCTTTGAAATATAATTTGGTTTTCCCGGTGGGGAGCAAATGTGCATATATGCCATTACTGCAAATACATACATACACATGTCCTTTGCATACATACAATGAATGAGTGAATCCTTGTAAAGTCCATATGGTGTGAGTGAATCTGGATGTGAAAAGGGATGATTCTCTGTCCAAAGTTGAGTTTTATGAATGTTCAGCTTAAGTGGAAGCCCTATGATGAAGTCAGTACTGAGTCTATGCTGTGATACACCAGTTCTTGAGGAGCTAATTTTGTGAAGCATTGGAATTATTAATTTGATGGGTTTTTTCATGGTCAGTGCAAGGAAGAGGACCCACTGAACAGAGCATGTAATTAAGGATGTTCCTTCTTCTGAAGATGTCATTATCTCTGACTGACAAGAGATATCAAGATAGAAGAGAGAAGGGAAAAGGCGCGGGTGGAATGATGATAAGCAAACAACTTGAGCATAACAAGCAATTACGTTAGCTGCCACATGAGTTGGTCTTAGACTATTTAGTATTAGCTTAAGATCCTATGGCCACCATGACAACCACAGAACTATTCTGGATAATTTCTGGTTCAACACATACACCTAATCAAACATTCAACTTGTTTGGGGAATTATATTAGTTATTCTATTTCTTCTAATCCCTGATGGAGGGTATCTGGCATGCTGGGAGTTCAGCAGGCTTTAGAAAAGGAACCTCATGCTAACAGATGATGACATCCACAAGTGTGCTAGATATGGCAACATCGTTTTAGAAGGAATCAAAATCTTTGTGTTTATGGGCCTAACTAGGATAGGAAGTTGGGAAGAAAATTCTCATCTGGGAAGTTATTCCACAGATAGCCAACTTYGGGTAGATGGGATCGTGTTTTGTATGCTTTGTTAGTATTTTGCCTGTGTGAACATCAGGGTACTAGGCTGAGTAATTATCTGACTTCAATATGACCATCCTGAAATCACAAAATGACTGCCTATGCAGCTTTGGGCCTGTGAAGATCGTGTTTAACTAGTCTATCATGAGCAACTAATGCACAATATTTTATGAATCTTTGAGTGAGACGGGCCTGCCTTTGCGTAGCTGAGCAGGAGACAGTGGGACACTTTGCAATGAGCTTTTTTCCCTAAAGTGGTGCTACTATTAGTAGAGAAACCAGGGCACTGGAGGTTTAATTTTGATTACTATCACATATAGGCAATCAGCAACTCTACACTGCTGTAAGTGGTGCTCTGAATGTAACATTAGTTGAAGTTATTCTAGTAACCTTATTGAATAGATTATTTATGGCTGTAGAGGAGGGTAGATGCATGTCTTTTCTAGACTGGCAACTTCTGGAAAAAAAGTGTTGTAAGGCATAAACAAGCCAGATGATCTGAATGTGTTGTATCTCATGATAGTTTTTCGCACTGGACTTGTCATATGTTGTTGCTCCCAGGACTGGGTTTTGAGATAGTGGAGCTCCAATCTGATCATGAGAAAGGCCTTTTTCTTTTCTTTCTCCTATTTGGCCTTCTGCAAGACTTGACCCTGAGCTGACCAATGTCTGATGATGTACGGGTTGGACTAGTGCTTCTTGTGGCTGGTTCAGAAGGCTTTGGTAGGAGACAACCGTGTTAGCCTTTAGGAGCTGCCTGCTCCTCGGTGTGCAGATGAAGCTCTTGGCCATCAGGGCACGGGCTGCAATAACTGCAGAAAATGGCATTCGTCTCCCCACTGCCCAGGGCCTGTTGCGATGGAGGGTTTCACCAATGCCGAAGGACAAAACTGGCCGAGTCTCAACCCAGACAAAGCACAGCTCCTCTGACAAAGGCGGAGAGAGCAGGCTGTCTTTATGCAGCAGTATATCGGTGCCTCCAGCTGTGGGAGTTTACCTGCTTTTCAGTATTCAGCCAGACCTTTGCAGCTCCTTGTAACCCAGGCTGCAGTTGGACAAGCGAAGCAAGGGAGAGCATTTGGTGAGGTGTGATTAGATGGACCCTCTCCCTACAGTGCGGGGGGTATTTGCAGGGARCAAGGCTGACTGTCAAGTCTATGGGATTTTTTTGTTTATTTGTTCAGGTTTTTTTGGTCCCATTGGTTGACCCAGTTTTGGGGGCCTGGCTGGCAAGCAGGCTGTAACCTCATAACTTCTCTTACCTAGACTGTGTTTTTGTTTGGACAGAAAATAGAACTTCTGCATAGCCTCTGATAAGACAAAGATTAACAAAAACTGGGAGGAAGCAAATTCTGAGATAAGACCTGCCTCTCTGTATGGTAGCTACGCTGTTGGGAGGTATTGCAAGCCCACTGATTATGCGCAAGGATATATCTTTCTCCTCTGTCTTCCTCCTCCCCTGCCACCCCTAAGCTTGAGAAAAAAACAACCTTGAAATCCATCTCTGGGGTGTGAAGGGTGAGGGTAGATGTGAATGAGTGTCCATGGATTAGTGCTGTCTAATTTCTTCTCACTCTTTGCATTTAAACAAAATATTTTCTGTGCTGTTTAACACCCCCTTGCTTTTCCCCAGTAGATGAAATGCAGATCTTTTCAAATATTTATGACCTTAAATGACCAATCATGAGAGGAAGTATTCTTTAATAGGTACAGATAATAAGAGGAATAATGGCTTCTGGTCACCAAGCTAATCTTCAGAACTTCCTTCTTCCTAGCAAATATTTATTCTTTTTAATATGATAGATGCACGCCACTGTCCAGAAGACTTGCACTAAGCCAGGGAAGCGAAATCTCCCTCCCTTCAGCTCAGTCTGCACACCCGTGAAGAAATAGTGGCTTGCTTGCAGGCTACCTGCCCTCTACAATTGTTTGAACTTAAACTGCAGATTTTTMTGTATTAACTGCCATTCCTCAAAAATATAAATTCACTGTCCATTTTTTCTAGGCTCCAGGCCTGTTGCACTCGTTTGCTGAAGCAAATAACCTGCCATACTCTGTCTTGAGCCAGGTGTTGTGAAAATAAAGACTGTTCCTACTTACAGGTCTAGAGATTAATGGTGCAAATGTTTTCACTTAGGAATAACATCATCTACTATGATGATTTCATTACCTCCCATATGATTGCTCCCAACTCTGTGATCAGATAATATTTCCAAGATAGGAGCTATTGGCATGCTGTAAACAGTCAGGTGGCTAGAACTTCTCCTTGTTATACTAATAAACTTACTTATTTAAATTGCAGAATAGTATCTTGCATGCTGCAACCATTAAAGATAATTGTGTAAGTTTAGAGTTTTAAGCCATATAATTAGTGTTTAAAATTATGGTGGAGCACTGAAAATGCTTTTTGCTTCTTATCACTGCTGTTTTTACATTTTCATTCTTCCTAGTCTTGATGCTGCTCAGAACTTAAACACCTCATTTTTAAACAAAAAGCATAGTCATAATGCCTGGACTGCTTAATAACACATGTTGCAGGAAGCCCAGACACAAAATACCAGACTGTCAAAAACCTCAATCTTGCTTGAGGTAGACGTACTAAGTTGATAGAGCTTCTTGCAAACTTATTCTCTAACACGAATTAAAAACCATTAACAGTTGCATTATCACAGCGTCAAGAAGCCCTTATATACGCCTGATAATCCACTACGCTGAGTGCTGTACAGAAATACAACAGTGTGGTCTCCACCCTGAAGTTTTTAGAGTTTTATTGAACAGGCAGAGGAGAGAAATCATCTTTTAACAAAGATAAGGGTTAATTCTTCTGCACTGGCGATGGTGGTTTGTCAGTCCCATATGTGCTTCTGCGGTCCCTATCCAAGCCATTGAAGTGCTGTGCTCATCAGTCACTTGTTGCTTAATCTTCCTTCTTGTTGGGGGTAACAGCTGTAGACACAACCTTTTGGTTACTAGGGAAGAGTGCAATGATTCTAGCAACTAAAATCTCTTTAGGYGAGTTAAGATGCATAATCACGTCAGAGATGAATTTCACTGAGCACCAATACTCTTTTACCTTCACAGAGGAAATACATGACTTATGAGTTTTATTGGTGCTTAATAAACAAGCTGCAGGCTCTAATTTTAAAGTTGACTTTTGGGTAGTTGCTATTCTGATCCTTAATATACCATAAGGATGCGACACACTTGAGTACGGGCCAGGTGCGGCTACTGTCACCCTGTAAGGAGATGCGCTCTGTCTTCCAGCTCCACTGGTACCACGCAAGCTCTGACTTCATTTCTCATTTGTAAAAAGCATTAATCATCAGTTCCTCCTTTAATGGGAACTGAAAGAAGATGTTTTAATTTCAGAACATCTGATAGCTTGCCTTTGTCACAATAAAATCTCTTCATATGTTAATTCAGGCCCTGGGGAACTAACTATTCCTGTGTGTATATATGTATTTACACACTATGATATGTTGTAGCTCCAAGGGGTACACCATACRGAAGGATGTTTATTCCATGTTTCTGATGCACCTACTTGCCTAAGGGCTCCGTCCTTGCTGGAGCTCCCTTGGGAGCAGTGTACCACCCTAGGCTCTCCTGGGGGATTGTACCCTGAGGTATAAATTAATCTCTGATCTAGCAACTTCCACCTCTTTCTGCTCCTGTCTCCACTTCTATACTTCAATTRCTCTGTGCCTTCATTTCCCTTTTCCATTAGGGAAAAATTCAATGCTTGCCTTTTCCCAGGAGATAGAGAGGTTGAGATGGGTTGGTTTGTAAGGATTAAGATTTGTAAAGTGTTTTAAAATCCTGAAGTGATGGCTGCCTTATTCACAGTTCAAAACCTCTCTCACACACACACTCACTTTGTTGTTGTTTTAATATAGTGCCAGGATTGCTCAGCTTCAWGCCCTTTCAGGAGGTTTTGTGCAGACACACTTGCACCTGTTATCTGGACACTGAGAGCCGAGACGTGTGCGAGCTCAGCTGCGGCTGCCGTGCGTCCCCCAAAGAGAAGTGCTCGCTGCCGAGCTGGCTAGCRCTGCTCTTGGTTCCCCTGGATGTGCATGGGAACCGTAATCCACGGGAAGCGCCTCCTCGGAGAATCAGGCTCCCCAGTTTTCTCCTAGTATAAATTACCAGCTTTCTTCAGAGGGATCGTGATTTTTGCCAAGTGCTAGGGTATTTGGAAAGATGCTGAAACTATGCTCAGAGTATGTTTTGATCCTAAAAATTTTGTAGGGGGAAGACCTTAGGTCTTGAAATGCTTTGGAGGGAGAGAATGATTGAGGGATTTCTCACTGTGACTCCGGTAGCATGATTCTTTACCCTATCTTACAACCCAAGTGAACACATACATTGTAGAATCATAGAAAGGGATCATAGAATTGGTAAGGTTGGAAGGGACCTCTGGAGATCAACTAGTCCAACCCCCCCTGCTCAAGCAGGGTCACCTAGAGCATGATAGACAGGGTTGYAGCAACAAAGACCYGCCTTGCTGAAGCCTGGGCTTGAACCAGGGACCTTTAGATCTTCAGTCTAAAGCTCTTCTAACTGAGCTATTTCAGCTCCCCATGCTTTTAAAAAAGTGAACTTTTGAACAAAAAGTATTTGAGAGCATGAACTGAGGATGAGCTAATGCTCCACTGTTCCATGTTGCTCTGTTTGCAGTACCTGTTGGGAAACACAAGATAGTTTCAGTGGCACTCCCTCTTTCTGCGCATTTCAAGAGACAGTTTAAGTTGTGGATTATATCTTTCCAGCTGTATTCTAATTTCTTGCCCCTAAAGCTGCTGCTTTTCTTTTTTTTCCAAAATGCCACTGAATAACTGACTTAATACATCATATGTTGTAATCCTTATTCATGTTCCCTGAAGAATTACTAAATACTTTGGTGATGAATATCTTATTAGTCTATTATTAAGGAATTTTTGTCATTGCTTTCATTTTGGCAGCTCTGTAGTTCCATTAACGTTCTGATGTTGGACAACAAAATATGTTTCACACTGAAATCCTCTCCTGATTTCTACCTTCTTTCTTCATAGAAGAGGACTGAATTACATAAGTTATGCAAAATTTCTGTTTGGGGGGGGGAATAGGTTATACATGGATGCATTTCTACTTTATACTTCTGGCTTACACTCATCCCAGGCTAATACTGACTTGGAAGAGGGTAAGAACTAATAGCCTGTGGCCGTTATGAAATTAAAATTTATAACTTTTTCTCCATTAGATTTATGAAAGTTAGTAACTTGCATCAGAAAATTAAGATTAGAGATAAGCTTTTCCAGTCTTTTGCCCGGAAGCATGATTTCCCCCAAGTCAGCAGTAGCATGTGCTGATGGGTGGAAAATCCAGGGCCAAATAAAGAAGGTACATAAGAATAGAGTGTAATAATGTAATAAGCAAAGGATTTTCATTTTAAGTTTTCCCTCCGCCCTTAGAAGGCCTCGCAGCTGGGTACAGTGAGTTGACTGTTATTCCATTCAAGCCAGTAGTGTTGAAAACCTATTTTGGAAGGTAAATTACTCCCTATATTGATCCTGCTTTATGAATACATAGGAAGAGTGAGCATTTGCCYACTGCAGAAGCCTAATGGTCTCTCTTGGGCGCATACATGCATGCACACGCTCACAGGATTAAAGATCAAAGTTAGAGCCCTGATTTTTCTGCTCACAAATAGCTCCAAGCTTCAGCGCTGTAACTGTCTCTAAGAAGACAACAACAACGTCTCTTGTGAACTTAATATAARCTGCTTGTAGTATTCCTTTGAGTCCCTTTCTTGAGTTGTGTGTTTAAAAGATCGCTYGGTAGCCTTCTGTTGATGTTGGAGGTTCGGCTAGCGGGCTTCTTGGCACCTACTGAGAGAAAACAAACTTCTGTAAGTACTTATCTGAACAAAGTGAATGATTATTTCTACTGAAGTACTTTTGCCTGAACAATGTAAGTGAAAACGCAAAGAAGATGGTATTGTCTCCCATCTGCACCAGGTAACGCTTCTCCACTAAAGAAAATGAATGTATTGTACTTGGGTTTGAGRTTTTAGTTTTTGTTTAACACTCTTAATACCTTGATTATACGTAGGTCTCTGACCTGTACCACTGAAGTAAATCCACTCACTCCAGCTTTGCATCATGGTAAATAAGAACAGAAACTAACCCTTCTGGTTTGGAGGACCTAACTGGAAATTAAGGATGATTTTTTGTCTTTAAAATAGGCAGATGGGATCATCTAACGTACTGCTTGCTAAAGTTTATTTTGACTGAAGTCTGATATCAAGTAGCATCCCAAGCAAATATTTAAGAATAAAATACCATATTGCTGACTTATAACTCTGTTGCTGTTAAACTATGGTTATAAAATCATGCGCATTGGCATGAGTTCTGTTAGCAGAACAGTAATTGTTTGTATATAGTATTTTAGATCAGTTGTGTTTTCAACTATTACATTAATGGAAAGCATATTTTGACGTCTTCCCCTTAGCTCACTGAGTAAACTGTCTAGATTTGGAGTTCCATCTGGCTGCTATAAAGAAGCTGTCTTTCCTCCCTTCCCCACCCAAATCTATTCTCAATCCATAAAAGAGCCAGAAAAAGGTTAATTTTTTGTTTCTCTAAGGAAACACAGCATTTTTCTTTTAAAATTGGCGTACAATTGACTTCAGCTACCTGCTGGATTGAGGCTCTCTAGAGGTATTGGATGGTTTTTTAACATGCCTCAAGTTGTTTGAAGCACGTTCGTCTTGTAAACGTCTTCGGATCATAGCCCATGAGAGACCCATGAGTCAGGGAGCACGAAAGGGTCAAGTATGGATAATGTAGAAATCCCAGTGCAATATTTTGTCAAATAAAAAATCAGTTCATTCTGTTACTCAATGCCAAAAATATCCACAATTAATGCTACTCAACCTGTCCTCTCCCTTTAGTAAACGTCCTTTTTTTTTTTTCTTTCTTTCTTTTTGGGGAATGAACACTGCATATATGAAACTTTATGGATGGTGAGATTGATGTTTGCATATATCTTCTGGCKTTCTATTTAAAAGCTGGTTTATGTAATTGATTTAAATGAAAGGAAATCCAAGGGAGAGTAGTAATGGGTCAATATCTGAAAAATATATAATTTTAAAAAACATGTAGTAATCCCCAGTGCTACTAGAAGATATGAATACTGTCTGATTTTATATATATATATATATATATATATATATTCTTCAAACTGTGCAGCTCAGACATGAGAACTGTTTTGAGGTGATTTAATTAGGCTGCCAGTGTAGTATCTCCTGTTGAAAAATTCGTGGAAAGCTTTACACCCCGTACACCATGTCTTTATTGTGCTTTGCAGTAGAATAAGGGGAAAAGTTCCTGATGAAAGTTCAGAGCAATTAGGTATTTCTTGACCTTTAAACTTTTACAAAAASAACAGAATGGCAATTCTGGAAGATGCTTAAGACTGCAGTATTTGACTTGTATGTCTGACGGTATTGTTGTCCGAGCTGTAGCTGCTGGAGACCATCCTCGCATCTCCTTAACCATTCTGAAGAGAAAATAGCTGCTCCTTGTTCTTCTAGCTTTGATACGAAGCTTTTAAGTCAGTGTCACTGTGAGGGAGGCTGACCTTCCTTATAACAATAACAAATTTTGCTCATCCTTGAACTGTTAATTAGGCTCTTTGTGTGAATTTGCAAACATCTGGCCAGCTGGGGGAGTTCCACCTTCCTCCAGGAGTCTGAAAGAAGTGGCCTGATGCTTCACCCTCTATGGCCAGTTCAATCGTGTGCTTTAAGAACTAAAGTAAACCCTTCTTGGCAGGGGCCTGAGGCAGGTGCAATATTGCAGGTAGGTGAGCACGAGAGCCACATCTGCAAGTGGCTGCGAGGCAGGTGGGTAGTGGGTGGGATGAGTGGCTCAGGAGAGCCTCCCAGCCCCGTCAGGGGGTCTATCAACCTTTGAGCCTGACTAAACGCGTGTGACAGGTTGCTACTATTTGAAATATCTATTAAGTAAGCATAAGAAGCTGTCACAACCAGTGTGTCTTGTGGTCAGTAACTTTGATTTGCCAAGGTAATCCACCATCCTTTGCTATCACTCAAGCTGTTTTTCACTCCACATTCTGTAAAGGAGGGAGAAAAGGCACTGTTAGTAATTTTGACCGAAAGAATATCCCTCAACCTCTTGTCTTTGCCAGTGTTGCTGCACTTTCCCACTGGTATTTGCTTTGCTGATTATTTACCCCTACAAGGGTAGTTACTCTGTTTTCAGCAGCTGACAGCTTTCCTTTCTAGAGGAGATAGATGCGTTTTTCCTCTCTTGCATAATTTGGACACTATTGATAKTTTAAAAAATATTTTTTGAAGTAACTAGGTACTTGCATTTGACTGAATGGGAATAGACTCCTCTTCTGTATTTCCATCTGCAAATTACAAAACTGTTCCATGAAGTTTACTGTTACAAAGCTTTAGTTTTCATTTAATCAACTTACTTTGTGGAGGAAAATTGATATCAAGTCTGGCAGTCCTCTTAATAGCTATATTTAAGAAATTAAATGATTCTGGTTCCAAATGTGCTGTGACATTAGTTAAAAAAATATGCTGTTATTGCTTCTGTTCTTAATTGTGAAATGGGCAGGGTAACACCCAGTGGTCACCATGTATTAAGAGATTTGCTTTAATTTTAAAAGGTTTTGTTGTCCTCAGCTGTAGCCCACTATTGTTGCTTACAAGTGCAGCCCACAACCCAGGAAATGCCTCATAATTTGAAAAACAATCATTTTTCTACCAGGCCTTTATTAAAGACATCATTTAGACAGAGAACTTGCACTAAGATCATGACATAAATCAATAGGCTACTCTTAATTAAGGCAAATACTAATTTCTTTGTTTGGAATAAGGAAATATGATGTTTGATACATAATGGTACCCTCATTGTCTCTGATATGATGTGTGCATGGGGGAGGAGAGTGTGAAAATGTGAAGTAAAGCAGGTGCTCTCCTTGTTTGGTGCCTAGAGGTTTGGTTGCAGTGGGCCTTCATGCATGTGTGGAGAGGGCCTGATAAACAGGACCTGTTCTGTAACTGGAGTTCTTTCCCGGCTCTGCAGAGGTGTATGTGTGCTCTTTCTGCACCATTCGATGCATGCTCTGGCTCATGATCTCCGTGCAGTCGCTCAGTTTGTGAGCAGAGGCATTCTTAGCATGCCTTCCAGTGTGTATCGTAGCTACACAGCATCAAATTGCGCTTCTCCACAACAACTAGGCAGCAAATTAACATTATAATGGATCTTAAGGTTTTGTAATTACTCAAAAATGTCACTGGGCCTGCAGAGCGAGGGGCTCTGGCCTATTGGCAACCTTTCATTCCAGGGCAGTGGTGCGCAGTTCTTTCTGGTTGCTTTGCAGTCTGTTTGCAGGTGAAAAATCTGTTGGCATCTGTTTGTTTTTTGTAAGAACTTGTTGTTGGTAGCACCTTCTTCCTCTGTTAGGAAAGGTTGTTCTTGTAATTGCTTCACATGTCATGCATCATTGAATTTTGGGAGCAAGCTCTCAAGTGGAGCTGACATGTCAATCTTGGCATGTATGGTAAAAGGACAGTCCCTCAGAAGGTTTTAATCCCTTGGTAGTGCCTGATGATTGTCAGTCTTTGGTGCAGCAAAGCTCTGTTCAAATGGCAATCTTGTAGATTCTCTTATTACACTGATGTTTAAGCTAGCCAAATCCTTGGAGTATTTAAAATACATTGCATGACTGGAGGAAGCACAACCACAATAACACTTCTTTTGGTTCTGGAGTTGCAATTTTCAGATTTTGTAACTACCATGTTTCTCATAGGTCTGCACACATGCACACACGTGTGCTTTCGGGGAGGAAAAGAGGTGTTGTAGGACTGGTTGTATCATCAATAGAAGCAGGATCTTGCAAGCATATAAGGAGCTGGGGAAAATGCTTGAGATAGATTAAAGTTTTCAACGATGAAGATGAGAGCTTTTATCCTACTTTTGCTTGTTTTTTAATAGCTCACTCATTGTAATAATATCATTCAGTCATAGTTTTTGCTTTTCAGATATGACCCATTTATATCTATATTTGTTATCATTGTGTCATCTAATGGCAGTTACCTTATTTATGTTTTTATCTCTGGTTTACGCTTACTGTGAAGCTGTGTGGTGAAACTGCTGAATTTATTTGAGGACCCAAAGTATTCCTGCCATTTCTAAATGCCAGAAGCTTCTGGTCTATCCCAAATCTATGATTTTTTTTTTTTATTCCCCCTCTTCAAACACGCAATGTCTACCAAACTTGCTGGAAGAGTTGCCTCTGGCAGAGATGGGAATGCTACTTGCCAAATGGTAGCAAAGCTGGATTGCTGGAGGGAGGGAAGCAGAAAGTCTTGCACATTCGCTATGCGGTCTCTTAACTTGTACCTTAGCTTGGCTTTGGGCAGGGTAACTACGCTGTCAATCTCCCCCCAATTCTGCATCCCATCTAGGCAGAATTAGGGCTTTATYATCACAAGAGAAGAATGAACCTTTGAAAGGACATCTCTTGCTATCATGCCTTGGTCTCCTCTTGTGTGAAGTTTCTGTGCAGCAGGGATGTTTGCACTGCTTCAGGATAGGGACTAAACTTCAGCCAGGATTTCGGACGCCCGGCAGAGGCAGCGGAGTGACGCAGGTACCTCTGGAGGGTGTCTTGGGATCACCACATCTCCCCATGCACTGACACTGAGGACTTGAGCCCCTAGAGAGGGTGCTGACGGTAGGCTCTGGGGCTGGAAACCCCTCGCGTCCCAAAGCATCCATGTCGAGGGCATCCAGCGGTGCCGAGCAACCTGGCTATTTTCAACCCTGCAGGGCTTTAGCTCTGTTTCCAGCCTAGTTTAGCACAGCTTTGGCTTTTGAACCATCTGCAATGAATCGAGCTTGTCCTTTTTGGAGAACGGGGGGAAGGAATGAAATAATAGTTAATACTTAATGCATATGAGCAACAATGCTGCTACGGTTGCCTAGCAGCCAGCTAGACAAGCAGGAGAATAAAAAGGCCCGGCTGAGTGAACGTGGTTGGAGCTGGTTTTTCGGTCTGCGGGTGGAATCTGACCCGTGCAGTTCGGGGTTTTTTTTTGGGAGGGGAGGGGAGATGGTGGAATTTACCACTAATGGATATTTTAGCTCTGTCGGCTCATCACTGTCCGTTCMCCAACCCCCATCTGTTTTTCCTTTTCTTTCTCTCTTTTTTTTTCCCTCTTTCTCTCAAGTGCAACTTGGAAAGCTTTAGCCAAACGGAGGTGTTAAATTTTTGTATGGTTTCTAGAGATTGGGGGGGGGGGAGAATCTCTCAAAGCTAGTTTTTCCTTAATTTTTTTTCCTTAAATTTTAAGACTGTATCTTTAGCAGTCTGGAGATCACTAGCATTTCTTTCTTCTTTTTTCCCCTCTTTTTTTTTTTTTTTTCCAATATACTGCTGATCCCATGCAGTAAATGATGTATAGACTGGAAATAGCTCCAGCAGTTGTACTTACCTCTGCTAACATCATCCTCATTCTTACAAAAAGTGGATGCACATTTTTTTTCTGGAAAGTGAAAGATACTTCCAGGGTTTTTTTTTTTCTTTGGAGGGTGGTGGTGTTTGAAATGGCATATGATTGTATATAACCTGCCCCCTTCCTGCCAAGTAGACCAGAAAAGATCGAATTAAAAAACCTTAGGAGATAAAAATACGGAAAGTTGTTTAAATATTGCCTTTCTGAAATTGGTGGCCTTATTTTTACTCTTACTGAAAAAGTTAGAAAGCTTGAAACTTTTTTTGAGGGGGAGAGGGAAGGGGATAGCTGGGGCAGTAACAGGACTCCAGAAACTGGAACTCTACCCCTGCCACACACATACACTGATATCCACACTTGCAATGAGAGGTGTCAATCCTCAATTTTAATGCATTCGCCTTGTCCCAGTGGTAACTTTTTAGCATATTAAAGGCAGAAATGAGGGCACTTAACAGAAAGGAGTGGAATGAGAAAAGTCTTGGGTTTAATTTGCCCATCTCAATACGGAATAAGAACAGTGGCTCTTTCATGGCAATCAGCCTCTTGTAGTCTTTGAAATGAGTTGATGGGCCTTGGATTAATGCCAGCAGAGATATCCCTCTAGTAACTTTGGTGCAAGGACCAAAGCCTGGCTGAGTCTAGACAGCAAGTTTTGGCTTGCTTCACACTTGCTACAGCATCTCAGTACAGTATTTTAGTACCAAAGTGTACAACAAGGCAACATATAGGATAGGCAAGGAAAATGTTAAGTAAAGGAGCTTATTTTCCGTTTGCTTTTCCCGTGGAGCGAGTGCAAATGGTACCAAATCGCTACAACGGGCTGCAAATGCTATGTATTTGCTTTAACTTTTGGCATCTCTTGGTTTTCTGCTGTCACTTTTCAGGTGCCAAGCTGTGCTGGCCTCCTGGCTGTCTTGCACAAGGGTCTGGTCTCTGTTAAACGCCACTCCGAACATCACCAGGAGAAGGTCACGTGCCTCCTTTAAAAATGTTTAAAGATTTAAAAAGCTACCATTGCTGAGGGCAAAAGGCGGGAAGGAGATGAACGCAATCAAATGCGAGCAGGCTGAGGAGTACCTTGGTGGTTTGAGTCGGCAATAGTTTGAAAACCAAATCCTTAATCGAATAAAGAAAGCAATTTTTGAAAGGCCTTATTTAAAGTGTCCAGTACTATGGCTTTTTTTATCCAATGGATGAGTGATTTCTGTTTTTTATGACACTTGCCACTGAGAGGTGAATGCCATGCTGCAGTGCCCTGGAAGACTATGCTATTAGTAGATAAATGCCTGGGGCAAGAAACACTTAAACCAGCCCATGCTTTGAACTTGGCAACATTTGGTGGGATAAGCCAGTGTCGGAGCTTAGATTTAAAAGTCTGAGGGACAAATTCTGCCCCAATTCCGCTCCTATTGATTTGAGAGCATATGACAGCAGCGTGTGGCCTTGATGATTAGCAAGCAAAGCAGAATTTTTATGTTTTAGATCGTACCACTGTGTCCAGGCCAATGATCTGTGAACAACAAAAAAACCCTCCATGCTTTTTTTTTTTATAAAGATTGCCTGAGGTCCTGCTTAAAGTTCTCTGAATGTAAACTTTTAGCCTCAACTTTTAATGTTTAAAAAAAAAAAAAAAAGGGCAAAATGGAGAACCTGTTTAAGTTTCACATGTTCACAGATTCGGGGAAAAAACACCTTTCCGAGGAGTTTATCCTCGTTACTAAATCAGAAGACCCACAAAACCCAACACCTCCTCCTGAATGCTTGTTTCCCAAATGCAGCACTCTTAGCCGACATCCCCTTTCCCAGCACCTTTACGGACAACTCGGGGGGGGGAAAAAACAAACCTGTTGCTGAAAAGCTAAAACCTGCTGGGAAATTTGCAGGGATCTCCAATTTGGGGGAGGAGGAGGAGGAGGAAATTTGGGGAACTACTTGTGCCTGGGGCTGGTTTGCAGGGAGATCTGGCAGTGCTGGGCCACCGCTCCGCTGGTGGTGTGCACAACCGCTAGGTACCACTGTCTCCAAAAGAGGTGAACACCTTCCTGTTTTTCAGAATAACACCTTTTTCGAAAGCCCCTCTTCTGGGCATTGGCCTCGAAGGCAAGAGTCTAGCCTGACAGTCTATTTATTCTGAAATAATCACTTAAAAATAATTTTTTAAAATGTGCTCCCTGCCACCCCCTCGGTTACTATAGCGAAGAAATTATTTGCCGCTCCTCTGAAAATAATCGCTGACATATTTAGTGCGTTTTCGCCCCGGCGACTGCGGGCCGGGGGGGTGGGGGAGGGGCGGGGTGTGTGTGTGGAGGTGGGGGGGGCCGCGCGCGGCGGCATTGTTTGGTTTGGGAAGTGTTCCCGCCGTCGCCCGGCAACGCGCCCTGGCGACCGGAGCGGGCTGCGTCGCCCCTAGCAACGCTCGGGGCTTGACAAACAAGGCGGGCCCGCGCCGGCCGCGCCAAGCAGCGCGCGCTCCCGCCCTCGCGCGGCGCCTCCGCCTGCGTCTCCCTCCCCCCATGCCGCTTCAGGCGGGTGTTTGAGCCGCGGTTCGGCGCGGCTGGGTTGCCGCCGGCCGGTTTATTTGCCGCCACTCGCTGCGTTAGCTTGCTCGCGGAAAGACTTTKTTGGGAAGGGGTCAGAGCCTCCCCCTGTAACGCCTAAAAAATCTCGGAATTACGACCGAAGATAACRCTCTCGCTTCCCCCCTGCTCCTCCCCAGGGTGGTTGCGTGTTTCAGAATGACTCAAAACTTCCCCCAAGTGACTTAAATCTCAGACGGCCTCTGAGCACAGCGCTCATCTGCTGTTAAAACTTCAGCTCTGCATTGTCGTGTTGTGCATGAGTGAAAGAAGGGTTCTGAGGTGTTACCTGAACCCTTCTTCCACCAGCTCAGAGCCAGAAAGCTGGGTGGGTCGAGATGTCTGTCGGTAAGGTGCCCACCCAGGTCTCCAGGCCAAAAATCCTGGCCCTGGGAATTTTTTGCCAGGATAAAAGATACAACACAGTTGGTTCTAGCTCAGGAATAGTGGATTTTTTTTCTTTGTAGTCAAGATAGCTGCAAAGTAGGAAGTATTAGACTGATGTGTGTTTGTCGCAAGCCTTTATCTCCTCCTGTTCTTCTCAAATGCAGTCTGTGCTGTTACTGGCCTCACCAAAAATACAGCAGTGCCTTTCTCTAAGTGCAGCATATCTGAACATTTCTTCCAAACCTGCATTTCCAGGAATCTAAACCAGCCCTTCCTGGAAGAACTGCATCTTGCATTTTCTCTCCGGGGTCTTGTTTTAATCCTGGACTCTGCAAGTAACAATTACTAGTAACTGCAAGAGCCTTAAATTTCTGTGGATAAAAACAGATAATTCCTCCTTTTCACTGGTCTGGAGAGCAGTCCTTTCTGTCGTGTTACTTGCAGAAATATGTGATGAGTACTGTCATAAAATAGATTAGCAACTGTGACTTGTAGTTTCGGGACTCTTCCATGTCCACCTGCAATTCTGATGAGCACACTTAGAAATGCCAGCGCACCCCATGGTAGATCCCTTCCCCAGAGATCTCCAGTGTGCTGGCTCAGCTGTTGCTTCAAAATCTAACTTCAAGTCTTCTTCTTTTTTTTTTTTTTTCTTTTTTTCTGAATGGTCACCGTTTATGCTTGTGGCTTGTTCTGCTTAACTCTGGGAAGCACCACGATACTTGTGAATGACGCTATGTAAATAAATAACAATATATTGAACTGCGTTGGCAGCAGTTACTTCTGTATTTGCTGTTGAGCAGATAGGCATGGTGGAAACAGCTGCTGCCCCATGTGTAAATGAAACGCTGCAGCAAGTCGCCTGCTTCACGTTCAACTTGTCAAAGGGCTGGCCAGCTTAAAGACCAGTCAAAGAACTGTCTGGTCTAAACGAGTAAAAAGTGAGGGCTGGTGCACGTATAGGTTAAGAGCAAGCTGTTCTGTTGGAGTGAATTTAAAATAAGCTATTCTGTGCTTTTCTGCCGTAGGACGAGCTACAAAAATTGGGCTTGCGAAAGCTCAGGTGAGTAGCCAATGTCACTTTGCAGTTCCTCATCCTAGAAGGAGCTTAGTCCAATCTGAGGAGGACTAGATGTATGCAGGTGCTCGGGAGCATGCAGACACAGAGCTACAGACCCCTGGCGTGAGAGGCCAGATGTTTTCATTTAGTTGGCAGCTGAAATCTGAAGATTTGTCCTAGAAGGGAACCTTTGAAATGCTTTTTTGCCAGGTTTTTGGCCAACGTACCACATTTCCCCAGATTTCCCCTATTGAATCACAGTCCTGGGAAACTCAGCGGTGCACAAATGAGTTGCTTTTAAAAGTATGGGGAAATGATTAATTTAAGCCCACAACTTGTGTTGCAGCTGGGATCTGAAAGGCCTGGATGTAGAGCAGCGTTTAGTGTGTGACTCTTATTCGTCTTTCCATGTGTGGAAGCTGCCTTTTCACTCAGCAGATCTTAAGAAGTTGTGCCTCTTGGGCAGCATATCTATCATGGCTCTAGCAAATCTTCTTCCTGAAGTCAAAGTTTTGGAAGTTCATAGGAAAGACACAGGTAGTTTCAAGCATTTATTGACAGGGTTGTGCCCATCTGGAAATGGTTTGAGGTTTTTCCTAAAAACAGGCAGCTGAGGCTCTTTCAGGTTAAGCTGTTAGCAGACTGAGGGTGAAATGCAGCAGGGCAGTAAAGAGCTGTATGCTGGCCTGCACGCGATTTCTGAGCACCAGGAGGCACGCATTCAGATCTAAAGGAACCCAGTCTCATTTTTGACACTTGCAGCGTGTTCATATTACTCAGCTGAAAGGAAAAAGGAACAGGTTTCCATAGGGGAGGCAAGTTCGCAAAGTTACTTTGCCCGCGTTCAGGTCGAAGATCCATGCATGCGGGACTTGTCAACAGCTGGCTGCCAGCGATGCTAACCCATCACTGCTTCTGCTTTTCGGTCTCAACTGGCTCTTAAGGAAACTCCGTTTGATCAGCCAGCGCCAGATGCATTCTTAGCTCTCTTCTGCCTCTGCAAAAGTTACTTTTAGAGAAACAACAAAGATTAGTGAACTGCTTTTACACAATCATTGTATATCTGTGTGTGTGTGTGTGTATATATATAATATATATATATATGTATACTACATGACTCAGTTCCATGAAATCCAATTAAAGACTAAGTACATATTTGTACTCCAGTGTATTATTAACTATTGCTAATAAAAGCCACTTCCAAATTTGTATTTTTCCATGAGGACTGAGTTTCTGAAAAAAAAAAAAAACAGCCTTACTGCTTGCTGTCCTTGAAACTCATGTTTGGGGTTTATCTGTGTTTCCAGGTAACTAGAGCTCTTAGACAAGCAGCGTTTGCCTCTGTTTTAAATTAATTTAACCTAATCAGTGGAAGGCTCTGGTGCCTTCTCCGTTTATAACATTTTGAAGCAATTTAATAAGCAGCCTCCCCAGAATCAGCCTATTATCAAGTTCCTTGCTGTTTCTCCTTCCGTCCCCTCTGCTTACCACTGCTTATGGAAAGGCTAAAGGTTATGACATGCAGTTCAGGACGCTCCTGGGATGAGCTGGCTCAAGTGCCAACTTGTGTTAGTTTGGAATAGCAAATTTTAACTGCAGTGGTCATGACGGCACGTTCACGTGGCTCAAAGAGAGAGAGGTGGCCCAAACCTTCGTGCCTGCCCTCTGCTGAACTAGGATGCTGATTTAGGAAGGGCTGTTTTGATCTGATGGCAAAAGGTGGCAGCTTTGGTAGCCCTGGGGGTGCGAATAGCACATGAGCACTCGCTGCTGTGAGCAAGACAATCTTAACCCGATTTTGCGTTTCCTGGCTCCATCTGAAAGCCAAAGCAGCAGGCATTAGGGCTTTTAAAGCATTTTAAAAAACAGGAAATACTGTAGGTCTTCTAAGTCAAGCTGGTATCCTGAGTGCCAGATATATAACGTTTTGGCGGAGGATTCAGCTCAGGTGCTGAGCAGCCAGACTTCCAAATGTTTTACGATAAACCTGTTATTAACTGCATTCAGAGCTTTGTTTCCTACCAGCATCCGTTATACTGTCTAAAAGACAAGATAACTTTAAGCCCTAAACCCGCTGGTTGGACATGTTCTTCGCTGCAATGAGTTTCTTGGGTTTCACTCATGGGTGAGCTGGACCCATGTTTTCACCAAGCAGGTTATTGGGTGTAGACATGGGAGCGTCCTTGGCTCTTGGTCTCGGATCAGAGCCGCTTGCTGGCAGCCTGGAAGTGCCTCCTAATACGCTCCTCTGGCTTCTGAGTTTTATGGGCTATGGAGAAAAAAAAATCTTGATTAGGATTGCAGGGAAACTCCTGGCATTTCTGGGAGATATCATGCTCTGGAGATATGCATGGGGGGAAAAAAGATTTCAGACAAATATGTTTTGTCTTAGTTCTCCTCTAGGGTGGTATAATCGACCTGATCACATTTTCATTCATATAAGATACAGGTTTTTTACAAGCAAAGGAACGCTTCCWTTATTTGCTCCAGTTAAAATACAACCAATGCCTTTTTGGGGCAAATTATTAAATGGAGGCTAAGCCAGTAATGTYGAAGGGAATGGAAAACATTTAAGAACATTTTCTCTAGTAAAATAAAAGCAGCAGAGTGTGTGGTGGATAAAGCTGATGGATGGTGTGCATGTATTAAGAAAGTAAGTCAAAATCTGCAGTTCCCTGCATTCCTTTTCTGTTACTTTGGACAGTATTGAGGGTTCTCAGTAGCAAATCTATTGAACAAGGAAATCTTAGTTCCTTTTTGTATAGTCAAGCTTATAGATATGCACAGGGAATAAACTACCTTTTGGGGCTTGTATAGAACATGGTGATTAAATAGCACTTTTATTCTTTCTGGGTTCAGTTATTGCTGTTCTGTTTTTCCTATTTGTCTAAGCTCCAAGCCAATTAAATCTGAATAGAAGTTCCAGAAACCAAATAACTAGTTTTAAATATAAATCTTTCTTTTAAAGTATGCTAAAAATCCATAGAAGTAGACACAAAAAAAAAAAAAAAAAAAAGAGAGAGAGAGAAAGAAAAGAGGGAAAGAGGGGGGAAAACTTGGCTTTGAATTTTGATCCTAGCAGTTAGTGTTATACATGAGAAGTAATTCAGTTTTTCTAATTAAATGAAAACCCTCCTGTTACCACTTGCTTACGAGGACTGGGATTTTCAATAAAGCACCAGCTATCATGAAATTTCAATTTAAAAATTCATAGCTATATCATAACTTTGTATATGGAAATTTGACTATGTGATTCTCTGGTTATTTTACCCCCTGGTCAGGCTGAAATCCCCTGAAAAGAAAGGAAACTTGGAGCACAAACTGTGCACAGCTGAACATCCTGGCTGCTGGGCATACTAGATCTCATTAACTCCCAGTAATATTAAAGATATGTAAAGGTTACCTACTGCATTAATTTAGAGGGAAGTTTGCTATAAAATTCCATTAACAATTACATCTAGCTCTCAAGGTTTCCAGCCATTCAGCTGCCTGTACCTATATTACCTTTTTAGCGATATATCTTGATGTAGCCATGCTTCTGCCTTTCCGTAGGACTATATATATGTTCAAGCTTCCATTTTTATCTTCCATTCATGCTATAGAACATATCTGACAATGTGTACAGGTGATGATAAAAATTCAGGATGCCTCATTTCAGCTGGAGTGCTAAAAGCAGCAAACACTTGCTTCCTCCTTAAAGAAAAAAAAATCTCCTCCAAGGCATTTTTYCTTTCCCTCGCTTATGACCCAGTATTATATTCTATTTCAAAAGTTTTGCCAGAAAAAARGATGTAATAAAGGAATGTATAAAGCTTAAATAAGGTCTGGTGACCGAGGAAGCTTTGAAATGCAAATTAMAATTTTCCCCTTTATAAAATAGTTCATAATACGTTTTGTCTTCAAATGAGCAAGTAATTCATGGAAACAATAACAATTTTAGTATTTTGAAAGCAACACTGCTACGATTGTATTCCAGATTAGAGAAAGCTATTCGCTGGTTGCTGGCTCAGGGTTGTTCGTACTTTTCACATTTTCACCTTTAAAAATTTAAGGATATGTAAATACTTTAGTTAAATACCGTATGTGTGTGTGTCTTTTCACAAATCTGCTTGCACCCATGAGAGCCAAAGCACTGTGCCAGTCCCACCCATCAGGAACTTCCTGATTTATATAAGACTGCTTGGAAAAAAAAAAGAAAAAAAGAGAAAAAAAGAAAAGTTTGCTTCAAATGATGAAATTTTCTTCTCGTCCAAAAATACCAAATAGATAGGAACAGAATTAAAACAAAACCMATCCAGTAATCTGCAGCCCGAGGAAGGTATGCACCAAAATCTTCGGGTACTTGGGCTCCGCTAGCCGTGTGCTTACATGTCTCACTCGGTGAGGACCAGAACRCTAAAGAAAAATAAACCAAATATTTTCTCTGGGGCAACTTCCCTGCTCTGGCTCTAATCAGCAGCGGTTATTAGACGTTTGAGGTCTCAGCGTTTAGCTTTGAAACTTTTTTGTTTGAGCATTTGGGAGCTGATGGTTTATATTAAAACGTTCTGTGGAAAAATACTTGCGGTTGCTCTTCACCTCTCACGTTTTGCACGGCTCTAGGCTGCAGCACTCGCAGCCTCCGGCATGAGCCCCTGTGCCCCAGAGGTGCCCCAAACGCTGCTGTGTGCCACCTTTTCAGCCTCAATCCTGTGGATTTTTTTCTTTCTTTTCTTTCTTTTCTTTCTTTTTTTCCCCTCAGGAGCTTGGGAACAGCTAAAGAAGGTGATTTTCCTTCTCTTTGCTTGAAGATGGCATGTAGGAGAAACTGTGATACTTACTTTGATGCCCTGAGTTTAATTCCTCCCCCGCTGCCCCTTGCTGCAAAGTTGAGGGTGAAAAATATTTTGCAATGCTGCTCTTATGTCTGTTTTCCCAGCATTTTGGAGCAGGTTTAGGCAGGGCGGATTAACACAGGCAAGGCTATTTCCGTGAAGGTGATGCAGTTCATGAATGAAATAGTAACAATTGGGAGTTTTTATCAAATGTCAAGGCTTGTAATACTACTCCTTGCCTGTCTCAAATGCATTCGCATGCTGACAGCCCTCTGAGACCAGCGCTTGAAAATTATCTTGCGTAGGGGAGCATTACCACTTTTTTWGGAGTGGGAAAATTGAAGCATAGGAAGGGGGAAGTATCCTGTTCAAGGTCACAGAGCAAGCTGGTGGCCGAACCAGAAATAGCACCCAGAAGTTATTAGCTTTTTCTGTATTTCCTTTCCTGTCACTGCTGTTTGCCTGGATACGGTGATAGCTGTGTGTAAACAGCAGGTTTCCAGCGCGCAGCAGGCTCCTTATCTGCCAACTTCATCCAGCGATGATGCAACTTGGAGCTGGGGCTCTGCAGAGGCATCCTCAGCCCCGTGCAGCGCTGCTCCACATGGCATTGCCGGCCTGACTGAGCGAGGAGGAGGGGAGGTTTGAACTCGTCTCTACCTGAAAACGCACGGGTTTGAACTAGGCTGCTCTTACTGCGGTTTTGTTCCTTGTGTGTGGTCAGGATCCCGTCTGCAGACGTAACCAACTTGCCTTTTTGCTTGCCTAAGCCCTCTGAGGAGCCTTGAAGCTGCGTAAGTCAACTCCAGCTTCTGTTCCTCCCTGTCATCCCTAGCTTTGTTTACTACTAATTGCAGCTGCCTGGTTTGTGCACGCTCCCCAGCACCGCCGGGGCTGCCCAACTGTCACCCTGTTTAATTGGCTGTGAGAAGCCATGAGACACCTTTCAATAGCTTCTGTGGGTCACTTCTGCAAAGGGAAGGCTGTGACTTGCTCCCTTAGGAAGGAGCAAGTGTGCCTAGGGCAAATCACACTCGCTTAGGCCTGACCTAACCAAAAACCAGCAAATCTTATATCTCTAGGAAATAGCAGAGCTTGCATTTGAGCCACCGAGTGCTAGGATCAGAGCATTGAGAACACTGTAAAGCTTCCTCTCCTGTGGGAGGTGAAAAATGAGATTGAGGGCTAGCAGCGAGTCCTTTCATGGGCRTTCGCTTTAGCGATGTGGCCGAAGTGCCAAAGAGCTGCACGAGGAAACGGCTGAGATCCAGCAGCTGATGTTGGTTAAGTGACTGCAAGGGCACTCTTCACTTTGCAGTGTCAAGGAAGAGCAAGAGTAAGGCTTCCAAAGCCTCCTTTCGTCTCCTCTTTGAAAGCTGATGCTGAGCAGTTTGTTCATCCTCTTGAGTACTGGCTCATGCGCGTGCTCACTTAGTAGCTGTGTTCCCAGGACACAGGCAAAGTCATGGCGTGCCTTACGACGGTTTCTTGGAGTGCAGAAATTTGGTTTACGTTGTACGCTTTTCAGCTGCGCAAATTAGTGTTGGCAGATGGCATACATGTATCTGTCTCTCCGATTCTCAGGAAGCACAAGATGGCTTTAGTGGGAAATGAGTTATCTTTTATCCAGGATGTTCCAGTAATAAAATAATAATAATTCTTGCAAATGTGCTTTGGGGTGCAGAACTTCTGTGTCTGTCTACTTTGCCTGGAAATACCAACTGCAGATTTCACTGAGTTCTTTGTGTCTGGCTTCTTCATCATCATCATCGGTAGCAGAGCCTGTGTTTTGTAACRAATCTGAAAATAATGTTGATGATTTATTTCAGCAGCAGACAACTCCTCTTCCACCCTACGTGCCCCTCTCTAGGTCTTTTGGTCACTGAGGGGAAGCAGAAGACACAAAGTTACCAGCAGAGATGAGCAGGTGATGAATTTGAGTGTCCTCTGCTGATTTAGTACACTAAAAAGAGACCTTTCTGTAGACCTGAAGTGTTGAGATCTGACCCTGCCAGTCCTCAAATGCTTACACAGAGCTTCAACTGTGACTTTTTAAGAAAAATACATAGACTACCATCTGATCCTGGGCTTCTGTGTTGCTTGGCTCTTCCTCCTCCTCGGCATCCCCAAGCTGTTCCTAAAACGAGAATGTTGTGCCTAAATCTTAACCTCAGGGAGTTATTGGCCTTTGATTAATGTAATTSGTTGCATTTATTTAGGATGCAGCTCTGTAGGGCTTTTCCATGAGTTGCTGATGCCCAACAACTGGTTGCATCAAATGCTGCGAGTTGAAAAATTCCTCTTTCCATTATCTTTGATTTCTAAATATTGAAAAGCCCTGTTCAGTAATGGTTCTTGAGCAGATGAGGAAATTGCATCAACGTCAATGGTACTTGAGTTCTTTGTGGAGTCCAGGACCTACGTTTCCAAGATCAGGACATGTGAAAGAACCAAAAGTTCAGAGTGATTCTTGGCAATTTTAAAGTATTCTAAGCTAAGCTCTTGTCTAATCCAAATCATTGATAATAATAAATTTATGTTCACAGCTTGTTTTTCTTGTGCATATGTGTACTAAAACTCTCAAATAGATCATTAAAATGTATTTGGCAACATATCCAGTTTTCTTTTGTAACTTAACCGTGTTGTGTTTTTCCTCTTGAAAAAACCTAGAAAGCTGTGAACCGGAGCCCTGAGCCTGAGTAATAGACAATAAAACACCCTTGCAAAAATTATGAGAATATGTATCCTAAAAGTTATCCCTCTATTCTGCCTGAGAGTGTTTATGCAAGCTATATAAATTCGCCTCCTTTGCCAACGGCACAGTGCTGGCCAGCTGTTTACTTGCAAATAATGCTGGTAGGCCAGACCTGGAACAGGTGGAAGGCTATTTCTTAAATTTACAGAGAAAATAATTACTATTTTTTTGATCACACAGCGCTGCTGCCGCTGATACCATTTCAAAAATACGTTCAGGCAGCGATGGGAAGAAACAGGTGCTCCCTTTATATAGTGGAGTTGCACAAAATAGTTGTACCCGTCTGCTGAGGTTGCACCACGCGTATGACTTGAGGGCTAGGAAGGGATGTGAACAGTGCCAAATAGCAAATAAATTTCTTTATCTTGTGGCTGGATTATTATATCAATCCCGTGGCCGCGTTTGGAGCGATGGCTAGGTATACATGTTTTGCATCCACTTTCTCTTGGATGCAGAAAAGAGGTAGGAAAGAGAAAACTGCTTGTAAGCGATGGAGTTTGGGTGAAGTCAAGAGAGCAGGTCAAACCTCTTTGGTGAAGAATCTAAGTATTCTGGGTTTTTTCTCAATGGTAGAAAGAGAATATATGCATTTTTGTAACTTCACCTCCCGTCTTTGTCTCTTTGCCACAGTGAGCTGTCGATTGAATATGGTCCTAAGCGTGTCCATAGCGTTCCCTCGGTTTTTTTTTTACTTTTTGCCTCTTAACTTGCCACAAAGTTAAGAAAAAAAGTGTTAAGTATCAGAAGGAGAAGAGAAATGAAATGGAAAAGATTTCGCACCTCTAGCGTTTGGAGGCTGTTGCACTCCGCAGCAAGACTGTGAAAGGAGAAAAGACGCTGCTCAAAATCTGGATGCTTCTGAGTCTTTGCTTTGGAAATGACAGCAGAAACGGTCTTAAAATAGGTTTAAACAGGAACTTTCACAAGAAACCAAGGAGAAAGGCTTCCATCCTCCCTCCCCCCCCCATATTACATCAAAAAACACCAAAATGACGCTGGCGGTTCTTGGGAAGCACCGTGGCCGCAGCCCTTGCTTTCTGCTGGCTGGCTCAGCCTGAACGGCCGTGGCGGGCGTGCGGGGACAGATGCAGGGTGGGCTGGAGCGCCCGCGGGCTCTGCTGCCCTGGGCCGTTCCCACGCTGCCCACGTCCCCGCCGCCGGCGCCGCTGAGTAATGCCGGGTGAGTGCAGGGGATGGAGGAGCCTGGGGCGCCCGCGGGTTCCCGCGCGCTCGACAGCGTGGGAGCAGGATGGGAGGATGAGGGCAGGCATCCGTCCGTCCTTTTGGGGACCTCAAGGAGGCTGCCGTGAATTCGGGAGAAGGCAGGGGTGTAACAACGGTGTTGCTTAGCAGGGCTGGGAGCTGTCAATACTTCAGTGAGCTGTTGTTTTACTGTTTGTGTTTCCCTGCTGGTTGCGATTTGAAGTTCAGACTGGCAATTCCACTTTCAAAATGAATGGATTAGCTAAACTCCAGGCATGTATTTCACTTTGATAAAAACTTTGCAGTAGTTAAACGAGATTAGGAGGAGAAATCTGGTTTAAAAATATGTTCTTATTCTTACAGATCTGTAGTTGCTCCTTACTATGACACAATAATTTTCCAATGCTACTTTTTTTTGTTATATTTAGAAGTGCATTTTCTGTTCCTTCCCTCTCCTTTCTGTGGAACAATTGTGCAACTTTCTTTTTTTTTTTTTTTTTTTTTTTTTTATAATACCGCATTAAAATTAGATCCAAGACTAAAAAGAGTCCTCTGTGTAGGAAGGCAGCTACCTTCCTTCCTAGCACTTCCCCTAGACCTTCCACCGGGATTTTGTTCCCGGTAGCCACGGGTTCCTTACGCTCCGTGGCCACGATGGGTGAGCAAAGCCATGCTTTCTCCAGCTCATCTCCCCTGTGCTCTCTTCAGCAGTGAGCATGCAGAGTTCAGAGGGTGGATCAGACTCAGCAGCTTCTGTGGCTCTTCATACTTCTGCCTCAGCCCAAGCTCCGGTAGTGCAGCCCGTGCCAGCATCTCAGCAGGTAACGTATGCACAGCTGGTAATGCTGTTTCCATGGAGAAGAGACCTGTTTTACTGGTAGATGAGATTCAATCCAGGGCTTTTCTCTGGGGGAGGGGATTGTTGAGTAGTTTGAGTTGAGCGAGTGGTGGGGAACTGTTCATGGAGACTGCATTGATAAAGGCCGTGAAGGCTTGCAGGCGTTAGCCCTACAAACATGAAAACTTGAAAACATGGAATTTAGATTGTAACTTATCTACCTAACGAAATCACTTYGTGCTGGTTTGGTGTTTGCTTTGCCGTAATATCCTGTTGTCATTATTTGGTGTGTCAATAAAGGCAGCAGAGAATAAAACTGTCCTTGAAGGCAAATCTAGCAACTGAAGCCTCAGGCTGACCAGAAAAGAGAGGATGGGCATACTAGTGCAGGTGTGGGTGGAGGACCCACATGCTGGTTTCTTCTTTCCCTTTGGTAGGTGAATCCTGGTATTTTCAATTAAATGGAGGAGGGTCACTTACATGAATACAGTGCAGTTGGAAGATCTCATGATATGAGAAAAAATGATAGCTTCAGCTCATGAATGAAAACTACCTAATGCAAAAAGGGAAGTGTTAAATAAAATTGGTTCCTTTTTATGCCATTTAGGGAACTATCAGAAGAGCTTTCTATAGCTGTTGAGGAAGCTGGAGGGATAAGAGGATGGGTGTGTAGAACAGCTACACCCTTCTCTCTGACTCCCAGCTGAGCAGAAGTAGCTGCCATTGGATGTTGATGAAAAGGAACAATTAAAAGTTGTGAATTGATAGGAGCAGGACACTGGCATCGGGTGATTCAGTGTATGTTTGGCCAGCTCATTGCCATCCTTCAGCCCTCACAGTGGTGATTTCTCTGGGTAACATTTCTCATTCACCCTGTAGTAATGTGAAAACTGCTGATCGATGGCATAAAGTATCTTAGGAATCAGCAGTCATCAGCTTGAATTTGACTGTGACGACATATTAAAGAAATTTAGAAAACCCGTTGGCTTTGGATTATGAAACTATCTGGCCAGCTATTTCCAGTGCTGRTGTAATGACATGGCATAGTGAGCGCAACTCCACGGATTGCGGGAGACCTTGGTGGTCTTGGAAGAGAGATGAAGAGGAGAAGCATCTAGAGAGCCTTCTCTTCTCACCATCTGCAAAAAGAAAATACTAGAAATGAACTACTGGCAGCGTGACCGGTGTGAGGCTGAAGCTTTTGATTTTGCTGATTGCTGGTCCACCTTTCAGTGTGAGAGAAGGCTGTATGAACAGGATGGCATCATCTTACAGGTTGGGGATGATTAATTCTCTTGGTTGGAAACTAGGAGGAGTAACCAGGCAGATCATGATAAAGTACAAAAACGGTTGAGCTGGACTGCTATGCCAGAGAAGGAGGAGAGATGTGTCATTTGATAAAAAGCAATGGAAGAGAATAGGTAAAAAGTAGGAGAAAGGAACAGTTCTCRACGAGATTTTGATGCAATTGGCATTACCAAGGCCTGGCTTGAAAAATGGCTTTTAACATTCCAGTCATGCCCTGATTATAGCCTCTTTTGGAAAGTAAACAGGCAAAGGAATAGTTGATATGAGCACACACCAGGGTTGTCCTTATTGCAAACTCACTCGAATGACCCACTGAAGGGTCAGCATGGGGACCGGTGATGTTGAGACTGCCTGGAAATCTAGGCAATTGCCAAATTCCTGTAATTCTACCAGAATAGAATTTCTGGCTGGTAACAAAGGACATGTTGGGAGAGTGTCAGATGGGAAAATCCAAAAATGCATATATATGTAAGGTAGCCTGCARTTGTCAAGGTCTCTTTTAGGATCTATGCAAGATTATTTTGCATGGGACACTTGTTCTGTTGGCCTAGTCTGCTAGGTAYTTTTAAAGCTTCAAGCAACCGAGGATGACTGTCTCCTCGGAGAAGGTCCTCATCAGTTTAAAATGCCATACTGATATTTGACCTGAATGTTTCCTTTCTTACTTGCATGCCAGCATGCTAGGCTCTATTCCCATAGGCCTCACTGAATCATTTCTTTCCATCCATCGTGTCCCCACATTTTTTTTTTTTACTGCAAGGTGTTTAGTGCTTTGCGAGACAAGTCCAGCCTCAAACTGAACATCGAGCATAATGCAAAGAGCAGGGGGGGAAATGGAAATGATGAGGAGGGGTAGAGGACAGTGTCTCAGGATAACCACCACAGCACTACTCAAAGCATTCCTGTGCTCTCCCTGGCACTTGGAGGGAGATGCAGAACCAACTTAGATTTATTGTCAGAAGAAACCATGAGAGCTGCAGCACCTTGCAGAGCATGATTTTTTTTTTTAAGTATAGTAGGAGGCAGAGTGTGATGTGGTGTGGCAGCCATAAAAGAAGAATCTTTGCAGCTGCAGTAAAAAAATGTGAATATGGGAGGAATGATTCCTCTTTGTTTAATTGTGACCAAACCTTTTGTTTAACTGTTTCTAGTAATTGGGCATTTGCTATTATTCCTTTGAATGGTGATTGAAAGATGGGCGGTATCTGAAAATGTGGATTCAGCTCTTTGCTTTTCCTGTGTTGAAGGTACTGAGTTCAGACTAATGCCTGGTATCTCCTTGGAAGGAGGATAAGGGGACTCACAGGGGAGAGTGGGACAGTGATAAGGGGTACTGCTGCCTCTGGATTTGGAGGCAAGTTTCTCATGAAAGCAAGTGCCTAGGTTATGTCCATTATAGACTAACAGCAAACTGAATGTAAGCATATGCTATTGTGTCTTCTTCTTTTAGAGGGTTTTGGTCCAAGCAGCAGGCTCCACTCCCAAAGGAGCGCAGATGCAGCAAATCTCTGTTCCCAGAGTTCAGCAGGTTCCACAACAGGTAATGTCAGCAGAGTGAGACACCACAGTGACCCAGTGTAAACAGGACTCTCAGGCTTTCCCTGTTTCTTCTGTCCCACGCGATATTTGAAACTGTGTCAGATACCTATTTAAAAAGATCCATGCCATTAATTAAAGAGTTGAGTGCGATTAGAGAACTGGTGATTACTGGGAGAGCAGCTTTCTCCATCTCTGTCTGTCTTTCTCAGACTGATGATGAAATTCTCAAGGTATTTAAAGTTTAGAAAGAACTTTATCAACTGCCTTGCATATGTTTAAAGATTTGATGGTTGTTTCTAATTGCCATTTAAAAAACAGTCCTCTTCTGTAAAGATTTTAGATTTTTTAGATTTTTTTAGAGTCAAATTGTTCGGGATTTTTCTTTAATTACACCAATCAGTGTATTGACCACATGTAGCTTCATAGAAAGGTTAGATAACTGAGAGTCATGCAAGTGTTTTTATTTATCTGAACTCTRCCTTTTCAGTCATTGTTTCCTAAGAAACCAGCCATATATAACGCGCCTTTGTATGGATAGCACATCCGACTCTCTTGACTTTCTCTCCTAGCAATTTTTTACTTGGTTGCTCAGTTTCAGACAAACTTGACAGAGAGCAACCATGTACCTCCCAGACTAATAAAAAAGGGGGGCTGGAGTGCAGATGGACACTGCCAACCTCTTCTCTGAGGGAAAGGCTGCAGCATGATCTCACCGTATTAGTCAGCAGAGAACCAACCCTCAGAGGGCGTGCAGAGGAAACCCAGCTCTATTGTTCCCACTGCTCATGGAGCAACTATTTATTTATTTATTTTAATTTGACCTTTTAAAATAAATATATACTCTTGGATTCCTAAGCTCATTAAAAAAGGAAAAAAAAAGTCAAGGTAAGGTTGAAAGCTGTTTATGGATGTAAAATGTAATTTCTCCCACTGTTGCTAGGCAATAATACACCTATAACTCATGTTTACGCTGCTTGTTTCAGGTGCAATCCGTGCAGCACGTATATCCATCCCAGGTCCAGTATGTGGAAGGAGGAGAAGCTGTTTATACCAACGGAACCATGTAAGACTCTCTTGTTCACAGTAGCTCATCCTCCATTTCACCCAGCTGGGTCTGAGCTGTTTGGTCCTTACAGGCTCCTTCCATGACAGAGTTGGCTGCTGGCACTGCCCGCCATTAAAAGGAGGAAGAGGAGGAACCGTTTTACAGGCTGCAATCTGTGCATGGTTATAGCTTCAGCCAGACTCCAACCTTAGAGGAGACATTGTACTTCATGGGGAGGCAGTTGTTCTACTCTCTTTCATTTAACAGGGCCCAGCGTTTTCTTTTCCCTAGCCCTTTGTGTGTGGCAAGATGGTGTGCCTTTAAGAACTGAAGCATAGCTCTTTTCAGAAGCAAGGGAGTTAGTAAATGTTCTGATGCCCCTGTTGCCTTCTGGGATGCTCTCAGCTTTGTTGCAGTATGATGATAACAAAATGACCTTCTCATCTTAAGAGACCATCTCATATCATCGTGCTCAATTTCTTTGTGTTTTCTTAGACATGTTCCCCGCTGTGCCTTCACGTTGCCATGTTAGGGTGCTGCTCCGACCAGCGTGTAGGTGACACTGAGTGAGTGCAGCTCTGCAGCGAGCTGTGGGTTTTCTTCCCATCTTGCCTCTACTCAGAATGGCACAGTTCCTTTGTAGAGTTAGTTAGATTATTTTTAATAACGTGTGCTGTTTCACTGCAGCTCCGTTGTTTCACGGAGGTTCTGACAACGCTTTTGTTCGAGTTTTTGAGAGTGTGACATGACTATTTTTTTTTCTGGTCTGCGGTTTGGATGCTGACCACTGGAGGACTCTAGTTCCTGGGGTATTTAGTTCTAAGTCATGGGAAAACCGTCCCTCAGGACAGGAGGGAATCAAAGGATTGCAAAGAAGGAATCCTTCATCCTTTCACTGGTTGTCCTGAAGTAAGGAAAAACTGCAGGTGGGCTCCCCGGTGCTGCCACCACGGCTCCTGAACTGTAGCATTATGCAGCCACATCCCATGCCAATGTCACAGCAAAATGCCACCCACCCACCAGCTCTTTTGCAGAGGGTTGCAGTGAAGTGTATCATCTCCTATACTGAAATTGAAAATGCTGTAGGTGGAAATGCCAGACAAGGCCAATTTCCTTTTCTGTAACAAAAATGAAACAGAAAACCAAGTTTTCCTAGGAAATGTTTGTTTTACTTCTAATTAACACTACCTTTTAGTCTCTGTATGTGTAGATTGACCTTCCAGCTTGGTTTTTTATTTCTTTCTTTTGAGGGGAAAATTACTGGTGTCAATTAGCTCTCCATACTAGTTCTAGAGCACTTAACACATCTTAACACTTGGAAAAGTTTACCTAGGTGCCCAAGCTGCATTTTCAACAGCCGTGTAAAAAGCTTTAGACTTTCAGGTGTGGCTTTTTTTTTTTTTTTTTTTTTTATTATACTGTTTATGAACAAAGACTCTTGCATAACTACTGCTGCATTAGCAAAATTGTGCTTTTAAGGGAATAGTTTATTTTATCCAGCATTAACTGTGCAGGGCAAGCTGTTGGTAAGGCTGAACTGGCAAGTACTTATTGCTAGCGGCTAGACCTCAGGACTTCTAAAGCAAATGAGAAGTAGGCACATTTAGCAGGCTTTATTTACAGGTTAGGCTCCTGCAAATAAACCTTCCTGGACTCTGTGTGCTCTCACATAGTCTGTTCCACCACTCGGACCAGCCATGGCTTTTGACCTTTGCTTCAGGGCTTTCACAGGACAGATTAACGCTGTCAGAATCGACTTTTATAGTYGGGCTCAATTTCAATAGAGCAAATCCCGTCACCAACGGAGGCGAGACCTTTTTCAAAACTTAGTGGAGCTTGCAGGAGCCACCAGGCATGCGATGAGATCGCCGCGCGCCTCTCCACCAGTGCCCGCTCCCCATCCTAACGCTGTTGTTCCTTTGACAGACGAGCCGCCTACTCCTACAACACCGAAGCTCAGATTTACGCCCCCAGCAGCGCTGCTTCCTATTTCGAACCGCAGGGAGGTGGAGCTCAGGTGACTACAGCGACATCCTCTCCTACGGCCATTCCCTCTCACAACATGGTGGGCATCACCATGGACATTGGGGGAAGTCCGATCCTCTCCGGCTCGGGAGCCTATCTCATTCATGGGGGGATGGAAAACACTAGACATTCTCTGTCACATACTTCACGCTCCTCTCCAGCAACGGTATGTAGCCCTGCAGATGTTGCAGCTCCGGGGCCCGGAATTATTCCCAGGGAACTGAAAAGCCTTCAGAAAATAAAACTTCCTATCATTAGAGCTGTGTATATGTCTGTATAACTTGTTATGCAAAGGGAAGTAAGAGAATAGACACTGGTGTACTACAGATATATATATATATAAAAATCTTTTTTTTTTTTCTTTTTGCCAGCAGGAATTTGGGATGTGTCTGGTGGGCAGCAGCTTCTCAGACTTTTTGAGCAGTTTGTTCACTCGCTGGAATTATGCAGTTGGAGATAACACAAATTCTTGAGAGTTTGAGTTTTTGTATTTTCCAAAGCAGTATTTCACTTTCCAACTCTTCTGAGTTGTCTGCGTTTACATTTTCTAATGAGTATACCATCTGAACACAAGGCTTGACTTGCCCAAGCTAAAGAAATATCTAAAAATATTTTTGATTTTGAAGAGACCTGGAAAGTCTGTTATTAACACAGTAGATAATTAGCACATAAAGTGTGTCATGCTGATCATCCCAAATGCACACTGATAAAAAGCCTTTATATATCTTCTACACCATTGTGTATTCTGTCCATGCCATATGTTACAGAAAATGTATTTTAGGCATAATACTGATCCAATAGAAATGTTTTAAAATTCTCATTTCTTTTAATCATGTCCATCCAACTATCAGCAGAGGTGCCAGGTTGTTAGAAGCTCAGTTCTGCAGCTGTATAGGACTCAGAGGGATAAAATGATTAACTTGAAATAACTTTTCTGCAACTAGAAGTTACCAGGGCTTTTATGTTGGAATCTACCAAGTCTTAGTAGCAACTGCCACCACGAATGGCTTGGGAGCCAGTATACTTCTGGGACAGTAGTCACCTTCCCTGTCAGCGGGATTTGTATGTATGTWTTTATACATTTGTATATAGATGTAATTACAAATGTAGATGTAATTGAATGYTTGTGGATAGATTTTAAAATGTGAACAGCACCGCCCAGTGAGAAAAATAGGAGCTGTTTGCTGCGGAGCACTCTTGAAAATCTGGCCACTTAGGCTCTACTTTCACATCTCACAAGTTTTAAAATACAGACCTGAAAGATTTTGACTGTTTGTGCCTTTGATCCTGGAGTCAATCTGGTCTGTCTTAGGCAGAAGTAGCAGTAGTGGGGAAAAGCCCTTAGCTCTGAGTGGAAAAGAAAACAAGTGGTAGGAACTGTAGGAACAAAAGGCAGATGCCTCTGGATTACCTGAGATTCATTTCTTGTGTGAGATTTGTGTCTGTATAGTTTAATTAATCATAGTTAAAAACTAGCATTGGATCTTCCTCTTGCTTTGCTCAAGCTTGTTATTTTGAAGGAAGTAGCTGCTGATCTTGTCACCTGCGTGGGACTGCATCTTGCAAAGCTACACAACGTTACTCTTTTTTTTTATTTATTTATTTCCATGGTGATGGGCATGATGTCAAAAGCCTGAGCAGAAGATGTGTCAATAGAAATGTCCCGCGAGCAGATCTGTTTTGTAGCCAGCTATCACATGGGACAAGCTGTTTAGGAAAAAAGAAGTGACATCTGAAATAAAATCACTCTTTTGCACGAAGGGATAAGCTTTCAGGAAGTTTTTAACAGTAAATCGTGGTGGTTCTCATGGAAGGGCTCAGGAGGGTTGAGCAGTGCATAGATGCTTTTTTAGAAGACAGTGTAGGGATGTGTCTGTGTGGTTTCAGTTCTTCTGACATAGGGGAGATACAGCAGAACTCCCAAGAACTTTCAGAGCCATGATAAATACTTTGAATTTCGCATAATAAGATCTGGGAAGATAGTGGACGGCTTAAGGAAAGCAATGACTAGATCAAATCAGCGGATCGAACATAAGCCAGAAAGGCTTTAGTCCTGGTGAAATGTGTTTAGGACCAGGATTAAGAGATTTGGCTATAGAAAGAAAGAAAAGTACAGCTCGTGCAGATGTAGATGAGGAAGCTGTAGTGTTTGCTCAGGATCTTGGGTGTGTAGTGCCAGGGGGTGGGATGTCAAAGTGGCCAACAACGCGAAGGCCTAGCAGCGGAGATGCAACTGTGAGCAATGGGGAAGTGAGAGGGCTTAGGAGGACGGCAGATACTTGAGACAGAGCTGACAAGCTGACACAAAGAYCTCGAAGGGGAGAAAGTAAGGAGAGCATCTTGAGAAGAGAGACTGGGTGCAAGGCAGCCCTACAGAGTTAGCAATGGCATCAAAGCTGCCTCAGGAGAGTGAGGGGTGTGTGGTAAAAATTAGTTGTAAGCCAAAATAAAGTCTTCAAATACTTGTAAATCCTTCCTTCATCTCTGCTGCAATAACAATGTTCTCCATCAAGCGGGCTGAAGCAGAACCTGAAACAGTCCCGTTCAGTGTTGGTACTAACAGCGAACCATTAATCTTCATTTAAAATAAGCGATGCCAAGAGAGGAAATCCTTGAGACTTCCTATGAGTAGGTCCTCACAACTGTCTTCCTTTTGGTCCTTCTGAATCTTGGTTAACTTGATTTTTAGTGCAGTGCCCTGGAGTCCCATTTTCAGGCAGGTTTTTTTCSTTGCCCAGCAGTTAGTGAGCAGTAGCTGAGAGTTGTTGCCAACATGTCCAGCTGTGGCTGGAAAACAAATGAACAATCTTTAGATTGACTTGTTCTGCACCTTCAGGGTCACCCTAGGCAGACTCGCAACTTCGTTTTTTTCCTGTGCCCTAGGATGGGGAGCAAGAAGACTTTGAACAGCTCTCCTTTAATGAGTTTCACTGGACAATGTTTCATCAGGGCACATGGTGCTTTTGACTGATACAAGATTCAGTAATCTCACAATCAAGAGACTTGGCATCTTCTCCAGTAGAATAACCACTTGCTAAATGTTCTTTTTTCAAAATACTCACCTTCATGCAGGACTATTTAAGAGCTGTCATGATGCTTTTTCAGTCTTTCTCCCTGTAATTTTTTTTTTCCTCTAGATGGAAGGGGTTCCTTGTTGTTGGATGCTTACCAACATGCCAAAGGACAAGTAGTGTTTTTGCGCTTGTATAAGAGGTATTACTCAGGGGGCAGTGCCCAGCTCGGCGCGCTCTCCCTCCTAAACAGAGGAAGGAAATGGTGTTTCCCTCTAATGCTYTGACTCATTTCCTTGAGGCTGCATCAGCAATCAATGTGGGCTGATGAGTTTTGGTTCCTCATGGTGCATCATGGTGTGCTAGACAGTTTTCTTGAAAACCTCTGAAACACAGTCTTAGGCTGAGCCTTTTTGAATTCAGTGGCAACTTACTAAGCTAAGAAGTGCCACAAAGATGTCACTTTTGGATAGAAACGAAGGAATTTATTTTGGAGGTGCTTGGACAGTATATCACATTCAGACATTGATATGGTGCAGACTGTGTGTTTGGTTGTTGAGTGTTACTTCAGAAGTTAGATCTCACTTACTCTGTTTTCTCAACTTTTTGGTAGAGCTTGGTTTTGCAAAAGGCAGTTTTTATTTCTACTTCTATCTTTGTCATGTTATGAGTCAAGCTGCAAACTGGAGTAGAGGGAACTAGCCAGTATGTAAAGGCGGTCATAACAGGTAGATCTCTGTGCAGATGTGATGCTTTGTGCATGTGCCTACAGATAACTGCACAACACTGCATGTTAAATGATGGCGGATCATAACTTTCCAGAGATAGTTGCTGATCGCAGGTTTTACAGGCTGATGTGTGCCTTCTTATCTTGCCTTTGCTAACAGGTCATAGATATCAGCGTTTTGAGAACATCTACTGGAAAGAAATGGTGGGTTTTGCCCCTGCCAGTTTCTCAGCCTGTTCTTCTTTTTTTTTTTTTTTTTTTTTTCCTTCCTCAACAGCAAAAAGTTAGTGCAGAGGAGCAAAAAAGAGACCAGCAGCCCTCTGAGAGGTTGCCACAGGAGGCCCTGGATCAGGAAGGACAGGACAAGGAGGGTCTAGGCAAAGATCTGAGCACCAAGCAGCAGGCTGAGTGTAGGAGAAAAGCTGGATGAGGGCAGAGYGAAGCACAGGTGCTCTTTCGGGGACAAAAATGCCTCATTATGCCTCTGATTGCAGAAGCTCTGGGACAGTGGAAATGAGCACAGGTAGAATCAAGACATGCCAGCCTCTCTTAGTGAGAAGATCACTTAACTGAAACCTGTTTTTGCCTTGGGAGTCCCCCTGTAGTTAGCAGTGAAGATCTGTTGTCCCTTCCAGCTTATACATTCTGTGCATCAACTCTCCTGTGTTCCCCATTTTATTTAGCTACTGTTATTTTTTTGTCAAAATTTTAAGAAATAATAATTGAAGTCATTCCTTCCAGATTTCCTTGAAGGGGATGGGTCAAATGCACTTCTGTGGCTAATCTCCTTCATCCTGCTCTAGCATAGCTGTGTGGCAGTGTTTTGGTCTAGACATAGAGGGGAAAGGAGATGAAGAATTGCTTTTTTCTCTTTTCTTTTTAAAATTTAAATAATGGGCAATGCATACAGTAGAAGATTGAAAGCCCCCTAGTCTCCCCCTTTCACCCTAGCAAGGGTTCTTACTTTGTGGTTAGTTTGCATGCAGAACAGTAATGTCTTTGCAGCTTCATCCCATAAGGACTGCACCTCATCTACTTGCCTCTTTTTTTCACGAACCTGTTGATGTAAAGCATTAATCATTCAAATAATAAAGATAAAATCCTGGCTGTTGCTAACTATCTGATTTCCTTTCTTTTTTCTCTTTTCATTTTTTTTTCTCCTGTGCACATTTTCTTTAGCTTGAAATGGCGATTGAAAACCTACAAAAAAATGAAGGGATTACATCACACAAAAGCAGTTTGCTCAACAGCCATGTAAGTTGCAATCAGATTTTACAACCTCTTCCCCACTTTATATGCATTATATGTAGCCATTTGGTATACTCGCTGTAAGAGCCACTCAGAGCAGCCTGAGATTCAGCTGTGCTGCCCAAAACAGTCCAGTCTCAAGAAAAAAGAATTTGCAAAAACTGCTGAGACGCTAATGTTTGTTTGAGATGTTCTGGATTCTGTTAACTGCCTCAACCCTGTATTTATTTCACTTGCTTTGCAATGGAAACTGCTGGCAATTAGAAAAACACATTTGAGGAAGTTCTTTCCTTTCACTGGAACTGAAAGATGGCTGGAGGCTGGAAAATAACTCGCAATAACTCGAAGTGAATCACGACAGCTATCCCCTAGATAATGTGTACCAAAAGCCTACTCCTGTGTATGCTTTTATTGCCTCTTTGTGGCACAGGAAGACCATTACTGTTACAATAGTATGTTAAATCCATTTGCTAGACCTCTCTGTTCTCATTATGCCAACAATTTCCCTGCTTTGTGTGAAGTTCCCACTATTCTACTGAGCTTACTCAGGGTCTTCTGTGTCACGGTTTCTGGCTCCCATGCAGTAATGCTTAACAGTGAGCACACACGCTTGTGTGAGATTTGAAGGGTCTAATTCAAGTCCTGTTGAAATCACTAGACTTGCATTGACTTCCCTGTGTTTTGGATTAGGCTGAAGCATGGTTCTGCTCCAATAAGTCACAGTGCACAAATGGTACTTCTCTACTCTTCCAGATTTCCTCTTGCTTTGTATTTGGGGGCAGATCTGTTGTCATTTTTAGGTCCTGCAAAAGTATATTTACCTCTTCTCACTCTGAAGTGGCCTGGGAAAATGACAGGAACTTTGAACCTGAGGATCTGACTCTCCTGAGCTGATCCTGAACTGCCATCCAGGGTTCCTGTGTAGCTCGATTCCAATTTCATCTTCTGGGAATTGAAAGTTCCTTGTTCTGGTTGGGGAAAGACGAAACTGCAGAATCAGGCTCGTAGTTCTTGTTCTGAGCATCTGCGTACAGCATTGCTCCCCCAGGTTGCTGTGCTCGTGCACCTGGGCCATGCTCTTGAGCCCAAAYTGGGCAAATTGCAATTCTTGCTCTGCAGAATTTTTTTTGTTCATCACAGTGCATAAGCCAGAAATAAACCAGCAGGATCTTCTAAATTCTAGGCTGGATTTTGGGGCTGATAGTAAGAAAAGACACAAGTAGAAAGTAGTTGATATGGAATATGTAGYGTCTACCTTTGTTGCAGTTTTAAGCAGGTTTTTACATTAGCACTTTCTGCAAGTGGAAAATATTGTGGACAGGACTTCGGACCAGCCCCATTTCTTTTCCTTTTTTTTTTCTTTTTGCACTGTAATAAACTTGGCACAGGCAGTAAGAACTTGCTAGTTTTTTTTGAGTATATTTGAATCACTGTGCTCCTAATTTATCATTTTATAAAGAAGGAGCCAATATTATTTCTTCCAGTGATCTTGGTTTGGTTTCTTTGGAATTGGAAGTGATATAAACAATTTGTAGGCGTTGTTTGAGGAGTTTGGTATTTCTGAGGTTGGAGTTGCATTTTCAATCTTTTTGTCTGCAAACTAGAAGATTTGAAACTTATTTTTCAATTTCAAAAAGATGAGATTTCTTTTTAATCCTGTGACCCCAGGAACTGGGACTTAAAGATATTAAAAACATGTAGTCAGATCAGCAGAGCTATCAGCCCTGAGCCYTCCCTAGGTCTCTGGGAGTTTTCTAAAGTCCAGCAGTATCATAGTTAGACTCTGCAGAGCAATCTAGGCAAACAGAAATTGGTGAAGCAGAAAGGACCTTAGTCTTGTGATGGCCAGTGGCTTTTTGCAAGTTCATTACAATAAATCTGTGGTTTGAACATAAAAAAATCTGAGCCAGCAAACCTCAGTTACTTCTCTGTAAGCTCACCATGCCCTAAGCCCACAATCAGTAGCTCAAATAACTCTTGGGTTCTGCTTGCTTTCATTTAACAGTTTCTTCCTTTAGTTGACTTCCCCAGAGGGAATTACTACGTGAAGTGGAATAGTTTTGCAGCATGTGTAGGGGGAAATACTTCCATCATAGAGGCCGAAAAGGACTTTACAACGTTGTCAGGCTGCATCCTGATGCATCCTTGAGAAGGAAGAGCTCATGCCACAGCCTGTATTCTGGGTCCTTCCTCCACAGCTCTTTTATTTAACCCTCTTTCARCACACCCAAGCAGCTGCCCCTTCCTTGCTTGCTTCCAACGTTTGTCTGATGCCCTCTAGGAAGGGACTGTAGAGAGGGTCCAAGTGGAGCTGGATGGCAATAGATGGGTAGTGGCATGATATTAAAGGAGGTTTGAAAAATGCAGGAAAAGAGCAGAGGAAAGCTAATGAAAATAGCAAAKGGATTTCATCCATCTGAAGGCTGTGCAGGATGGAGTTTGATTCAGATTGAGCCTGCGATTAGACCTTCCCCACCCTTATCTTGCAGGGTGGAAGAATACAACGTCTCTCTTCTCAGGTCCCTTTTCATAGTTTGGCATCAGGTTTAAGTTCTGTAAAAGGAAAAAAAACTCTAAAGCAAATAACTGACTTCATGAGCATGTGCATATCCATCAGCTCCCCAGCCATCCCTGCCAAAGACATTGATCCAGGCACAGCAACACGCTGCTGTGGGCAGCTCCAGGTCTTGGGGTGGTTTGGTTCCCTGGGTGTGCAGTGCTGTGAGGTTTCCTGTTTTCTGGGATATTTCAGTTCCTCTCTCTTTATATTTAAAAAGAAAAAGAAAAGAAGAGAGAGAGACAGATGATTACGTATCTCAAATGCTCGCATGACTGAAACACAATATTGTCRGGCTTGCACATGAGAACCAGAAAGTGAAACAGAAGGTGACTGTGATTTGTCAAGGCTCAGAGGAAAACATGAGCTTGGCATAGGTGACAGAAGTCAAAACAGAGCTAACAGTTGCCCATGTTGTTAGCATCACAAGCAGAGGTGGTAATAAAGTATAATCTCTTGGCTTGATGATGTACAGCCCTCTGCTGCCAAGAGCTAGGGTGATAATTACACTATTAATTGTGGCTTAATTGCCTCTAGTCCTGTGTGCAAAAATTACTAAGAGCATAGAAAGTTGCAGAAGCTTTCATTAGGCGTTTTGCCCCTTGCCTCAACATTTGCATTTCAGAAATCTGTAAATTCCTAGAATAAGGTTTTATTTTGTCATTAGCAAATGTTTCCTGTCAGGTTTTTTTTTAAAAGGAAAACTAGATATTTCAATGATGAGTTTTTTTACAAACGCTGTTCATGCAAGGTCCATGTGAAAAGGAACCACCTTTGATAATTTTTAATTTAGCCTCAAAAACTCTCTGAGTAGTTATTCAAGTGTACTTGAAGTACCAAATTTAGAAGCTAATGTTAAAACCCCAGTGACACATGATGTCTCTAATGAAATTATGTCAATTTATTACTGTTACTGAAAAAGCTGCGCTCACAAGTGTCCTCCAGAATTGCTGCGTCAGAGGATTGTCCTTTGCTAATTAGGAGTTTGCAGATGATGCAAAGAAATTTGAGGAAGACGGCTACAATTTTCATATATGAGTGCCTATCGCTACGCACCTAAAGTAGTTGGGTGCTTTAACCTTCCTGTGTTTGGACGTGCAGCTCCCAGATATTCACAGCATTCATAGGAGTTGCAGAAGAATTTTTTTCCTTGCTACCTGTTTAAAAGTAAAAAGCTCAGTGATGACTCCCCCCTCACCGCCRTTGGTGAATGGCTCTTATGTGGGAAACAGGGAGGGAATTTTGCCACCGAATTTAAAACCTTCAAAATACTTAAAATGAGCCTGAACGAAGGAATAGGAAAACTGTGAGAAGGAATAATTGCCTTGGGGCAGGGGAGGAATGCAGTGACCTAAGGAAGGATGACTCTCCTGTTTGGTGRAGGAGGACAGGCAAGCCCTGAAGCTTGTGCTTACGTATGATGGATGGCTTTGCATTTAAAGTTAAGAGTATGCTGAGTAACTTCATTAAAAAAAAATATATTAACTAGGCTTGAAGGGGACTATTTCAGAAATTACCTTTTACAAAACTGAAATGTTTAGTGAAAATCCGTAGATTTTGATGGAACTTTAACCCCAAATACTGATGGAGCTGCATAGGGGAGTCTTGGTGAGAGGGAAATGTATATGCTGCAATGGTTGGAAAGCCCAAGCTTGATGTGCAAGGAGATGAGGCTGGCTCCAGTTCTAACTTCCAACTGGACCAAGCAGGGACTTAGGAATTTGCATCTCAGKCTCAGACAAGGCATGTTAAATATGCACCACAAATGAATATATTTATTGGCTTATTTGTTTATTTTTCATGAAAGCATCTGTATGGGCTCTGTTTCAGCACACAAAGAAAACCTCTCCAAACCTAGACCCTTAGAATCTTTTTTTTTTTTAATCTTTTCACAGTCAGCCCTGCTTATCTCTTTCTCCATCCTTAAAAAGCCATCCTTGAATCAAGCTTGGTCTATTTTTCTGGTTAAAGATCTTTAAATCATAATAAGCAGTTGATATAAATTAAGTTAAAGTAAAAATGAAATGGAAATGTTGCCTTGCAATGCTTCTAGCACAAATGAAGCAGTGTACAGCTGCACAGTGATTTTATTTGGGCTTGATCATAACATAAACAGAAATGAAACCGTGGAATATCTTGTCATTGTTCCAACCAAGGAAAACTTARAAACTAAACAGGATAAAGAGTACAAATAGAAAGAATTTTTAATGCTCTCATTTTAAGTGTCCAATATGTTACTACTAATGCAGCAAGAGCAAAACACAACTTTTGAAAATGTTTTATATTCTGACAGATTTCCTTTTTAAGATCTTTTGTGTGTTCCGTAATAAAATCCTAATTCAATAGTGGGAGTTCRTATTGTGAAACTCCATAATGTGTGAAGGAATATAAAAAGACACTCGCAGAAAAGGAATTCTGGGAGATGAAGGAAATGTTCTGGAAATATCTAGAATTAAACTAAAAGTGTCAGGGATGAAACTTAAATGAGAGAGTTTTACCTAGATCTGAATTTATTGTGATCTAATAGTATGACATTTATTTATTTATTTTTAAGGACTGGAATTAGAACAGGTTTAGAAGGTCAGAAATACCTGATCAGCCTGCAGTATTTTCCAAAGGACAAATAAAATAAGTGGTTAAAAAAAATGAAACTTCTTAATCATTAATCTTTTAAATACTACAGATGGGCTGAAATTAGTATAGCTGTGGACTGATCTGAAACAGAGCTCGTGCTGGTCTGTTATATCAAAAACACTGGGCTCCAGTTTTGTTTGAGATAGCTTAATCAGCAGGTTGAGCGGTAACCTCGGGCTGCAGAACGGCCTTCCGGGGATTCACAGCGATGTCTCCTCCCGCAGATAAAAGCCTGCAGGGCTGCAGATCATCAGTAACTGCAGCCTTTCAGGACTGTAAGGTTTGGGCTTCAAAAAGTCCTTTATCTGTGAAATACACATCAAACAGCATCTTAGATGCCACGTGACTGTGGGAAAGTGGGAAGGTAAAAAGCAGCTCTTTGAAGAGCAGGACAGAGAGGCAAATGACCAAGCGGTGGAGTGTTTTCCAGCCGTGGCAGTCCCTGGTCTGTTCCCAAGCCCACCAGAACTGATAGAAATGGTCATATGAACTGCTGTTGCTTTGGATCAAACACAGCTAACAAAATGAAATCAAGCTTCAACTGTACAGCTTTGGATTCAGCTCCTTCTATGTAGCAGAAGTTTAAATTTGGGTACTGAGTGATAACCACAAAACATACGCTCAAAGGTGCAGATAGCTTGTTCTGGGCTGAAGAGTATTTGTATGAGGGCAAAACTGGACATGAAATACCTAAACTGAAAAGAACTCATTTGAGTGACATGTCAGAGTTGTCACTGGATGTATCAGGCTGGATTTTCCCAGAGTTATTGGTACAAAATTCAAGTAATATAGTGATGAACTGGGACGCTAAAGTTCCACCARGTGACAAAAAGAGCTGGATGTTGGCGTATCAGTGGGAAGGGTTTAAGCATAGGCCAACTTGTGCATCCATGGACATGGTTGAATCCCACTGATGTCAAGGCTAAGTTTGTGCTTGGATACAATATGTGCTTGAATTGTTTGCTGCAAGGAGATGATGGGGCTAATATTTTAGCACCTGCAACCTGAGTCTGATGCTAGTGCAGCCACCTTTGGTGGAGCTGTACCTCCCATATGCTCCCATATAGATGCCTGGATGTAGAGGGAAGTTTTGAAAATATCAATCTCAGATGTCTCTAATGATAATGAAAAGTCTCTTACCAAAACGGTTGATTTTAATCCCTTTGTTTATCTGGTTCCTTCAAAGAATTCACTTAATATAGTACTTACTTTATTGATACTGAATTTGGCACTTGGCCAGTTAAAGGCAACTTGAGGGGGTTTGTCCATTTGCATTTTAATTCCTGTGCTGCAGTTGTATGCTTCACCTGCCCTTTCAGACTAGCTGGTTATAAATAATATATATCTAATCGTAAACTTTAATCAACATAAATGTCAGGAGAAGTACAGTTCAGATAATAAGTTTTGAAAATAGGTGGTACCCCTTTAGATTTTTAAAGTTTGGTTTGGTAAACATTAATTTTGTTGTTAAGGAAACGGTTGCAGACATGCCAATCRTCAAGTTAAAAAAGATTTACCAGGGCGTTTTGGTTCCCCGGAAATTTTTTTCATCCTTCAAAGTATCTTAGTATCTTTATTCTTGGAAAACATGAGTCCTAACAGCTTTATTTTGGCTCTACAGGAATTTGTCCGAGTGCAGGGCGGACAGTGAAATGGGAGGCAGAGACTGCTTTATGCTGTTGCCGAATCTAACAGCACTTTTGTTTTATCAGCTCTGGGCTGCGGGACGTTTTCCTTTTGAAAATTCAACTGGCCTAAATATCACTTATATGAATTAACTACCCAACATTAAGCTCTCTTAAACTCAACGTCAGATAAGGTCTCCTGACATTTAAGTGTCGACACTTGTTTTACGTCGCCCGCTCCAGCCCTCTTTAGACTTTCACATGTATTTTATTCCTTTATGTTTTTCATGCATAAAGCTCCAGTGGTTGTTGGACAACTACGAGACAGCGGAAGGCGTGAGCCTTCCTAGGAGCTCTCTGTATAACCATTACCTGCGGCACTGCCAGGAGCACAAACTGGATCCGGTGAACGCCGCTTCTTTCGGAAAACTGATCCGCTCAGTGTTCATGGGGCTGCGGACTCGCCGCTTGGGAACCAGGTTGGTATGAGAAGGCTTAAGACGGAGGTGGCGGGAGAAGCATCTCYCTTCCTTCCCTTTCCCGTGGCTCTGAAGTTGCTCTGGGAGACCTCTGGTTGAAGTTAAATCCTGTATTTCTCATCTCGCCTTACCCACTGCTCAGTGACTGCCTTGGAGAGCAGTGTATGGCTTTGGAGGCATTYGTGAAACTTCTAAGAAGCTTCCTATAAGAAGGAATTAAATAAAACCAAGYGTCTTTTATAGGCACTAATTTCTTTTTCTCTTCTCAAGAAGGCCTTAAGTTTTGTGGGAAGGGAAATTGTTGCACAGTTCTGACTGATTTATATTTTAAAAAAGAAAAAAAGCTCTTGCAACTTCTCTCATGGATGCTGAAAATCTCCCAAGTATAATTTAGCAGGCTGAGGTTTTTATTTTAAGATCTGCAGAAACAACCAGGCATTATCTGGTAAGGAGAAAAAAATGCTATTCARAGGCACATAAGTAATTCCAGCATGTTGTGAGGCAAAACTCCTTTCCGAACATGAATCAGCAGCTCAAGACATTTGACAAGAAAGTTGATTTTGGACACATTCTAGGTCCCTGGTGACAATACTTTGTCCAGTCACACAGTCAAATGGGATCTAAGCCCATTTCTTAAGCAATCTAAGAATATTTTATTTTCGTCTGGGCTCCTCGTTCTTTTATTGTCTCAAAAAGGTGAAGTCCCGTTTTGTCAAGATTGCCTCTGCCAGCTGYAGAGTCCCAAAACTCAGTGCAGTTAAGTGGTTACCCCTTTGGGGTTCGGCAAAGTCATTCAGTTACGAGCGAGAACAGAGCCAGTGCCCAGATCTGCAATTCAGACGGGCTGTGCGCAAAGAATTGGCCTATTTCAGAAAGTGCCAAAGCAGCCGGCTGAGTCTTGTGCCAGAAACGTTTCTTTTAAAGCATCAAAGACGCATATGATGTTACAGGAAAAGTGAAACTCAAGAATGGATACTAGACATCGTTGCATGTGTGTTGTCCTAGGAAACATCCAAAATACGTGCACAGCTTGTGTAGCTGAGATTGCATTTCATCTCAGCTTTTAATTTTAAAAAAGTAGATAATACCCTAGAGAAGCAGGGAGTGCTCTGATTATATAATGCTCTATAATAAAATTGAAGCTAGATGTTTGGGCTTCTAGTCGAGAACAAAACCAGATGTGTCAGGAGCATTCCACAGCTGGAATGTGCAAGCAAGAGTCATCAGGAAAGCGGGGGAGAATTTGGATTTCTGTGGCTCGGTTAAAGTGTAAGTGCTCTGAAATAATTTCTTCAAAATAAAGACATTCTTTAATCTTATTAAGAGAGGAAAAATGTTAAGTCCCAACAGCTGCCTCTCCTGTGCTTTCCTTGTTTTGTGACTTCAAAGATGATTCAACTTGAAAACAGAAATGGCCCGCAAATGGAGTTTCTGGTCTGTGGCAGCATTCTGGCACTTCAGAAACTCCAGAATTTGTTTTCACTGGAAGCTAGAGTTAAAAAAAAAAATACTTTAGTGGAAATTCCAGAATGTTTTATTTCAGCTTTCGGTAATGTCACATGCTGTTGTCATTCTTTATTAGTAGTCAAATGTCTAACAGCATTTATTTCTCTTTGTAAAAATGAGGCAACTGATCTTAAGTGCTTAAACTTTTAAATATATGGATTATATTCCTGAACTAATACATCTTTATATCTGTCTCCTGTAATATAAATGTTGGGTGTTCACTAAATATTAAACTTCCCTAAAATATYGGGCCAAATGGTCCTGAAGGCCATCGCTAACCAAGTTTGGGCGACTTTGAAAACTTTGTCATTAAGAAAAACACTTAAAATTGAAAATGTGCAGGCTTGGAAGACACAGTAGACCCTTTGCTACAGTGACAAAGACTAAACAAGTCAACAATTTCCCCTTAAAAGAAATTGGAAAAAGAGAGAATTCGCATAACAAAGAAAAAGAGAGGATTCATTCCCAGACARATATTCCTTTCTTAAATTTCTGCAGTATGTTGTTTGCCTATGGGAATTACCATGGGATTTAAGGTGCCTTCAGACTTTGACACATGCTGCAAAGATACTCAAACAGCAAACTGTAATTCTAAACCACGCCGATAAGAATGATCCGGAGGTCCTGCTGCTTGCTCCCCGGCCGCTGTCTCCTCTGCCCCTGACAACTCAGCTTGAATTCATAGTTCTGCTAGGTACAAGTTGGCTAAATCCAAATTGGGACGGCTGTCCTCGTGCATATGTGGCTGCGCGATTGTCCTTGTTCCCAAAAGCAATCGTTGAAAAATTCCATTTTAATGGGAAAATTTGCATTAACACATCTGTCTGATGTGATGGAAAGGCATTTTCCTAAACAGCATCACAGCAGCTTTCCTGACCAGCAACGGAAAAAGAATTCCAGCCTCTTTTGCTATTGCAAAAGACTTCAGGAAGTGTCCCGAGATGTGTTTTTTGTCCTTCTGTTCAGTACCACTTTGTATTGTAACACTTGTCTCTTCTTCTCCAATTACTACTGGTTAGTTGGAACAAACCTTGCCAGATCTTAAACGTGGATGTCGCTTAACTTTGCGACACGTGGTTTTAAGTTTTATAGCAGATGATGGCATTCATTAGTCCAGCCGTTCAAATAGCTCTTGGCAGCAAAGAACCATGTGCTGTAAAAAGTAATGCATGTTGTCAAAAGAAGCCTAAGAATAAATCGCAGGGCTGTGATGTTGCTTCCATTGAGTAGCTGCCACTGAACAATTTCACCACTGATGCTTCCAGGGGCAACTCCAAATATCATTATTATGGGATCCGTCTAAAGCCAGAGTCGCCGCTGAACCGCTTGCAGGAGGACACCCAGTACATGGCCATGCGGCAGCAGCCCATCCACCAGAAGCAGAGGTAGGTGCTCTCAGCTCCTCAGAGTTGTTGGCAAACTTTAATACTAAAATACAGAATTACAAAGATTAATTGATGGATTATATTTTATAAGCATGTTAGTGGTGAGCAGCATGTGTTGAAGCACAACTGCTGAAAGCTTGAAGGATGAAAACTGTCTTCTGTGAACAGCCTGATGTATTGCATACTAATGACTGATTTAGCATTTATTTCAGCAGCTGTAAATGTTTTCAAACTATGTAYAAACGAGCAATATAACCTCATACATTATGTGGTCAATGCGTGTAGCTTCTTAAATAAGAAATGCTATACAGCACAGTGACTTTTTAGGCGTCCCTGGCTTTCACAATGTGACCATGTTGCAGGTTGAGTGTGTGTGTCTGCTCAGGTCTGTGTGTAACTACCAAGCCATGCTTTAAATGTAGGTATAGACCGGCCCAGAAGATGGATGGCATGGCAGAGAGTGGATCCAACAGTACCCTGCACACTACACCCGAACAGTCGGTTGCTGCTCAAAGTCAACATCATCAGCAATTCATAGGTGAGGAAACTGTTTTAATATATTAGATGTCTCACTTTGAGGCTTGTAATTTAAGAAGGAAAATTCTCTCCAGTGACTTCCAAGGACCAAGGTGAAACACAAGCCTGGGACACACAGCGGGAGCAGTCATTTAGCAATTACTTTTCCAGGTATTTGGAGAGCATTTCAGCAAGCTTTTAAAAGCCTTTCTTCCTTGTGCCACCGTTCTTCAGTTTCTTCTAAGCGTGCCAATTTTTACCAAATTGGATGGATGGAGTAGAGGTCTCAAAACCTTGAAGTCCCAAAGAGTGTTGTTAAAATAGGCAGCCTGAGAGAGGAGAGCAACAGTTCGTTGCACCTACAGGACAAACAGCTACAGGGTTTATTAAGCTTCAGAGGAACCATATGGGCCCATACCTTGTGAGATAAATTTTCAGGTTTCACAGGTTGTGGACCCACTTGTTTCCAGAGTCTCTAATAGTGACACAAAAACCTGGCCAGCTCCCAGCAGTCTCTGAAACACAATTGCTCCCGATATGTCTGCTAGCCAATTAATTTCTCCATTGTGCTCTCAAAATACCAAAGGGATGTTATTCAGGCTTCGGAGAAAACCTAATGGGCAGCACATTAGACRAGGACAATGTATTCTTGTTTCTTTTCTTGCAAAGAGAAAGGAAGCATTCTTCTCGCTGCACAAAATAAATGGGCTGTGGTTGTTCACTTCTTGCCCAGTATAACAGGGTGAATCAGGGAGGTACTGGATTATCAGTCTTATTTTACCTGTTTCATCACTGGTTATTTGAAATGTGAAATAGAGCTGCCAGCCACTGCAACATCTTGTACTTATTTTTAGGCCTGTGTAACTGGCTGTTCCTAACTTTCACCATCTTTCCCAATCTTTCTTTTCCCTAGATGTAACCCATGTCTTTCCAGAGTTCCCAGCCCCTGATCTAGGGAATGTCCTCTTGCAGGAAGGAGTCACCATGAATGATGTCAAAACCCTGCAGCTTCTTTACAGACGACACTGTGAGGTGATTATTTTGAATATATTTGATTTAATTAATTGATATGGGCCATCAATCAGGTGCCCTTTTCCTGCATCTTGCTTCCAGGAGCTGCTAGGGTGTAAAGAGGAATGTTTGATTTGTTACCTGTTACAAGTAATGCAGTATATGTGTATTTGTTTTTTTTTAATTGTATGACTTGTTTTATGTTATGTTGATTATTAGAATAACGCACTTCCGGATGTGTTTTCTTGTAAATTATTTAACCTAAATGGCAGAGCATGAAATTTGTGCTCAGACTATGTGACAAGACACAAACAGCAGCTAATGAGTTGTGTTCTTTATCATCAGGCAACTTTGGATGTTGTAATGAACCTTCAGTTTCATTATATTGAGAAACTGTGGCAATCCTTCTGGAGTCCTAAAACACCATCTAGTGATGGCTCTACTACTCTGCCATCCAGGTATGCCATTGGACTCTGATTATTTCTGAATGATTCATTTTTCGTGGTTTTTTGTCTTTCAAAAATGAACTGGTTTCAGCTTCATTAGCCATTTTAACTGCTTTACAGGGCTTGGAAATACTTACTTCCTTGCAGAATCATTATAAGGAGTGTCAGGTCAAATATTGTAATGATTGCACAAAATGCAGACCTCAGAGGAAAGCACCTGCTCAGATGGTGTTATTATTTGTCTRTGTGACGTGGCTGTTACGTGCAGTAGAAAATATTAATCCAAACTACAGAGAGCATTTGGATGAAGGAGAATGGCTTGCTACTTTTGTAAACGGCCAAGGGGAATGGCAGGTTACAATTCATGCCATATATAGAACAACATATCCAAAGTTAAGCTTTTTAGTGACGTTTGGACTCACTCTCTTATTTGGGTTGCTATCAAAGTTTTTAAATGCCACGTGTCTTGAGGAAGATAATGGCAAACGAAGCTGCTCTGATCCCAGCTTTGTARTCTTGTCTGGCTCGTTGTTGTTGCCTACTCTTCCTCCTTTATGCCTTGATTCTCTACTGCCAGGAGACAGGGGAATGGAAATAAGTGAAAATAGAGAAAATGGAAAAGGTGAAGGCTTCTTGTTAAAAAATTTATATTGAAAGTCTATATTGTCCTTTTCCACTGATTATGTATGGACTTCAGATACTGCTGTTTTGTATTCAGAAGAAAAACATTAAAAGTTTCGATAATAAGGACATACTCCATAATAATCTGTAGAATATGGCCCTGTTGTCCTCAACAGACATTATCCAATGACTGTTTTGCTGCAAGAAAACACTGCAGTTATGTTTGATGGTTTCAAAACCTCTTTTACTTAAGGGTATATCTACAAGGGATTTTGCAATACCACTGAGAGAGATGTACTAGATATGAATAGACTCACTGGGATACTGGAGGAAGCATTTCTGCAGCTTTCCATCTAGACTAATGCATCTTGCTAAGGATGTCTGCTATAGCACCTCTCCATAGTCTTGCTAATACTCAGGATAGGTTTAATAAAACTTTTCCATCCCCTTCATATATACAAATATATTGTCAGCGTGTCAAACTACTTGGAAGTATTAGAAAATGCAGAAATGTAATTTTATTTAAAACAGGGTTCAGGCACTTCATGGCCAAGTTTTACGTATGAGCGTTTTACATCTACTGAAAAAGCTCATACATGGAAGAAATAATATAAATAGCTCTTTATTGTAAGTCAAATGTCTGGGCTTTAATGGTTTTGATGTAATACATGGAGAAGGTCCCCTGCTACTTCTTAATTCCCAGCATAGTGTCATAATAGTTCTGATTTGATGCTATGGCAGTGCGTTAAGGTCATGGTTTTCTCTGCTTGCTGTTTAACCAAATATTTTACGCCTTAATCATGCAAAATAAAGTTTCCATACATCTATAAAGTGAWATTAATGCAGGCTTGATTGACCTCATCCAATTGGAGACAATCTGCTCTGTTCTCATCGCAACACCAATCAGCTTTTTCCTTATGAAGCCATTCAGTGTTTGAATGTGCCAAATGCATCTCACAACTGTTTATAGTGTCTGTCAATACTGGTTCATCTGCTCAAACAGCATTTGCTCCCCAAATTTGTCAGTGCTGTCAGAGTCGAGGAAGACTAAAGTAGAGGAGAGAGGTGTGAAGGCTTTGGAAGGTTTTGGCTCTGTCTAGAGGAACCAGCTAGGCTTTTGCGTGCTGAGATGGCTATGCTGAAGTACAGCTCCCATATACGCACGAACGTGCGTGCGTGTGTGTGTGTGAGAGGCAACTTGGACTAAAGAGGGAAGAAGCAGTGGAAATCTGGTCAAGCCTAAATGTAGGTCTGAGATAAAACTGTGGTCACAGCTCTGACCCTGTAGACAGAGAAGCTTGCACATTTGGAGAAAGCCCTGTGCAAGTGATAGGGCATCCCCTTCTGAAGAGAGACATGAGTCATTTTTTCCATTGAAAATTGAGGTTAGAAATACATTTACATAGTGTAAATGCACTGAATGAAAACCTGCTTCTGATGCTCTCTCCCGCTTCCTCCTGCAGTGAAGAAGAACATGAAGGAACCCTCCCAAAAGATAAGCTGATCACTCTGTGTAAATACGAACCTATCCTCAAATGGATGAGAAGCTGTGATCATATCTTGTACCAGGCCCTGGTGGAAATTCTCATCCCTGATGTGCTCAGGCCAGTGCCCAGTGAGTATCCGGCGGTGCAGTCAGGAGGCAGCTGCCTTGGGCACCCACCCCCAGGCATGTCCTTGTGGGTTGTCCTGACCGCTGCTCAGCTCCTGCTCTTTGCTGTGTTGCTCCTGAATCACAGGATGTTGTGCGTGATGAACAGATCTGTGACTCACTCTAGCTGGCTACCACTTGCCACGAGGGTTTCCATTGTAAAAGCCATTTTAGACGGTTTTGTTTTGAATACAAATTTATCTATTATGGCAACAGCAAGCTCCCTTCTCTAGCATTGCTCTGCTTAGATGGTAATTTGTGGCTCCTGGAAATTCCAATGCCTTTTAAAATTTGGTTCATGGCATATCACATCTCATGACTTTGGCTATGAGTCAAGGTAAAAACATAGGCTTAATGCTCAAGCAGTTGTGAGCATGGTTAATCCATTTGAGATATTTCCTTGGAGATAGTAACTTTGTTTACATAGGACCACTGTGTCCCTTACTGCATCTCCTGGAAATTTGGGGTCAACTTTCATTTGGGAGATTAGTGATAGGATATAGAAGATTTTCTCTCTGATTTAGCTCCTCACTTAAGTGCATGCAGCAGTCTCCCCAAGGATACAACTCAGGCATAGACTGGGCTGAGCAGTGCTGTAAAGTCATGTCTCTCTGAGCTGCTGTTGTCAATGAAGTTGCTGTTGGGCAGAAAGCCCAAGAAGTTACACTTGGGTTTTGGGGGCTGGGAGGCTGGGTCCTTTGCCAGGGTATGTGTGTCTCTTAAAGAACCGACTGTAGCAGTCAGAAAACGCTGAGATGGGCCATGAATAAGAGAAGGAGCTCTTTGAGTGCATTATGGGCCCCAGCTGACTGCCATGACGCTGAAACAGATTTCTGCTACCCTATCAGGGGATGTGATTCCCACAGGAGTCTTAAGCTAAAAAGTTGGTGTTTAAATACAATTTGGAAAGGCCTTGCTAACTCTGCAAACTTCTTTGCAGGCACGCTGACACAGGCGATTCGTAATTTTGCCAAGAGTTTGGAAGGGTGGCTGATGAACGCAATGAGTGATTTCCCTCCACAGATTGTCCAGACAAAGGTAAGCAATGGAGCATGTTACAGGTCGGGCACAGGAGCCAACAGGTTGTGTGTGTATGTGTGTGTATGTGTGTTGCAGTTTTCCACGGTGGTTGGAAAGACGCTACTGGGATATGGCTACGTGTACTCCAGACTAGCTTGGCGTAATGGATGGTTCTGAGCCAAAATTAGCAAGAAGAGGGGACAAGGAGAGCAATTTCTTCAAAACAGAAGCTGATGATACTCTGTACCCTGAGCCATTCCCACATGTTGAAATTGCAGATAAAACTTTCTGCAAGATCTCTGCACTGGAATGAAGATCTCCCGCTAGATAATGGAGGACATTCCATAAACTGAATGGCATTGTATAAATTGAATSCAGCATCACTTCTTAGCCAGTCCTGCTGTTGATTTTTAGATCTGCTTTGACCTAAGGCTCCTACTCCCCCTTGCCTAAGGCCACAGATTCTTGCAGCCTGTTCCCATCCTRCTGGTCCAGGAACCAAAGTGCAAAAAACCTATTGTTAGTTTAAAGAAAAGAAATATATAGCCTAGTCTGTGGGGTGCGAGAGATGCCACAAAATGTTGTTTCAGAGTGCTGAGATGTGTTTTAGGCAGTGGTATGAGCGCGACTGTGCAGGATGCCACTGCTGATGTGGACTGCATGCTTGAGTCTAGTGTGGTGAAAAGTCCACCCTTGGCCTCCAGGGTCCCCGTTCGCAGTGCCCACCGTGCTCTGTTACAGGTYGGGGTGGTGAGTGCCTTTGCACAGACGTTACGGAGATACACRTCCCTGAACCACCTGGCTCAGGCAGCTCGTGCGGTGCTCCAGAACACCTCCCAGATAAACCAGATGCTCAGCGATCTCAATCGGGTTGATTTTGCCAACGTGCAGGTGACTTATACTATCTTTTCTGTGACTTACAGTATCTTTTTGGAAGCTGTTTTGTCTAGAACAGGGACTCTTTAATGAGGCGGTTTGCTAGCAGCCAGCATCTTATTTCCAATGCTAAAAAACAGCTAAATGAACAACTACACGTAAGTTTTCAGTGTTACTTTTCCAGATATGTAGATACCAAAGAATGCTATTTCATTCTGAATAGCAGAGAAAGTACTAAGGAACTTACAGAGGAAGTACTGCTACCAATAATAATGTAGTTATATTTATAATATTGTTCTGTGGTCTGGACAAATTGGAGAAGCCCTAATTCAGAGCTAGTTGGAGTCCTTGCCTACTAGAAATGGAAGTTCAATTCCTGGGCTGGGATGCACCAAAAGCTGTGAAATGGCAGGCTTTGCACATGTAACCATAAGCCCTTCTTCCGAGCAGGAGCAAGCCTCGTGGGTGTGCCAGTGTGAGGAAGGCATGGTCCAGAAGCTGGAGCAGGATTTCAAGCTTACGCTGCAGCAGCAGAGCTCTCTGGACCAGTGGGCTAGTTGGCTGGATAATGTCGTCACCCAAGTCCTAAAGCATCATGAGGGCAGTCCCAGCTTCCCCAAGGCAGCCAGGCAGTTCCTGTTGAAGTGGTCTTTCTATAGGTACATTTTTGTTCTTTTGGGGGAGCTATTTCTGCTACATGGCTAGGGCGTGTAGATAACTCCCTTGGCAAAGGCCACGTTCTTTACACCTGTGCATCTCCAGTTAATTGTCTAAGTTGCTCTGTCCTGGTATAGAATAAAGTGTTTTGTGCCCTGTACTTTCATGGGGTGGGGGATAGGATGCTTCACTAATTTCTTAAAGTGCTTTGAGACTCTGAGGTGAGAGGTAAAAACAGCGCCATGCACCATGATACCTTCAGGGTCAATAATTCACATCAGCCGTGATGCAAATGTAAAACACGTCCCAAATGTTTTGTTTCCCGGCCATTTTCCAGCTCCATGGTGATCCGTGACCTCACCTTGCGCAGCGCTGCCAGCTTTGGTTCCTTCCACCTAATTCGCCTCCTTTATGATGAATACATGTTTTATCTGGTAGAGCATCGTGTTGCCCAGGCAACAGGGGAGACTCCAATTGCCGTAATGGGAGAGGTGAGAATTGTTTATTCCCTAGTAACAGACCCAAACTAAGCCGCATTTAAAGGGACATCATCGATTCACAAACCGCACTATGCTCTGAACGTGTTTTATAACCACCTTTGCTGAAGGATTTACTGAGTTGTTTCGAGTGCCTGGTGCAAGGGCCTAGCTCCTTGCACCTTGTCCTTCCTGGCTCACTGACACCGGAGCTAATGGTTATTGAGGCAGCTGGGCATCGCCTGGGCTCTAGAGGCCTGAGGAAGGAAATGGACCTTCCTACAGTAAATCTAGCACTTGGCTTGTTGCAAGCCCTGTGCTGCCTATCTGAAGGGTCTGGACTTAAAAGACCACAGTCATCCTGTGAAAGCAATATAGAAACCACCATTAGATTAAAACTGATCTCATTTCCTCCTCGCAGTTCACACTGTTTTCTTCCTTCTATGTAGCTCATGTAGGGTTGCTAGACAAATCAATTACATGCATTCTGCTCTCTCTTCCTCTCCCGTTAGTCCCACACTGTTGCATCGAGGCAGCAATGCCACAAATCAACACTGTTCTCCGCAAAACCTCCGTCTTTATTGGTATTAAAGAAGCAGGAGTGGCTGAGTGTGGCTTCTAGCAAAACTTGACTGGGAAGCTTTCACCCTTCAGGCTTTGCCTTTCTCATTAGGCTCCTGTAGTTTTTCTGTACTCCAGGAGGCAGCTGATTCTTCATAGCAAAAAAGAATAAATCACATCCTTGCATTTCCATTGCTCATAATGCTTTATTACTCCTACTGTCTTCAGTTCTACTGTTGCCCCATTTTGCATGAGTATGCAGCTTTATTGTTAGAGTAATTTAGTGTTTCAGACCTCATCACAGAGGGAGACGGTGGACCTCCTCACCAACTCTTTGCCTACACTTGGCACTGTGGCCTTGCAAGCCACAAGACTATCCTGAAATGAATGAAAACCCTTTGCATGAAGCTCTGCAGAGTTGGAGTGATGGTAGAGTCACAGAAGAGGTGAATTGCTGGCATGTCTGAGCAGTCTCCTGACAGATGTAGAGGGCTGGACAAGAGGCACTATTCATAGTGTTGTGTCCTGGTTAGGGCTCTGTGGCAGAACTGGCTCGGTCATGACCTAGGAGGTAGTAAAATTTCTCCAGAGCTAGATTCTGCCTTGGATTTTTGTGCTAGCTTCTTCCGCGGATTTTTTGTGTACGGTGTTTGCCCAGTCATTTAAATTGCAGCCACAGATTTGCCCCAAAACAAGGTTTTGGTTTTGCTCTCTCCTCTTCACTGCCAGCACTGCTGGTGCTTGTGGTTTCTCTTAAGGGCTTAAGCCACTCATTAGAACAGCTTGGAAATAGATTATGAAATGCAGATCTGGTGCCTTGGGATGACTGAATCATCACTTACCCTGTAACTCCTTTCTCTTTCAGTTTGGTGACCTCACATCCATGTCCCCAACACTGCTGGACAAAGGTACCTCCTCTCCCCTGAGGGAAGTCCTATTGGGTCTGGGTTGAGCTTGAATCAATGTGGGAGGGGGAGTGGGAGAGTACTGGCTCTTCCACTCTGCTCTGTTGGGAGAAATGACCTGTCCCGGTCTGCTGACGACCCTGATGCTAAGACCTGTCCTTTGCAGATGACATTAGTGACCTGGGGAGTGAGGTGGACACAGATTCCCGGAGCATGGGGGAGCCACTCGTGAAGCGAGAGCGCAGCGAGCCTGGACACTCGCTGCAGGAGATCTAAAGTGGGGACTTGGCTTTTCTCCAGCTGGATGAAGACTTCCGGAGCCAGGTTTGACAGCCTCAAGCCTGAGTCTCCCCATATCTGCATAATTAGTGCCTCTTAGTTTCTCTTTATGTTTACTTCTGTTTGAGGAAGGGTTCCTGGTGGTGAGCTCAGTGGGTGGTGGGAAGGGATTGCAGACTGTCCATGCAGGAAGAACACTCAGGACGCCTGCTGTCCTCCATCTATCTACCAAGAGAAGCAGCACAATTGCTGGGTGGAGGGTGAAGGTCCAAAGTCTGCTAAAGAGAGAACGAAGCCTCCATGGTTAGCAATGGATTGGATGTGCCTGATTAGGAGAGGCTGTGCTCAACCAGTCAGGCCTCTTTGGAGCAGCGTGAGCGAGGTGGGCAAATGAGGCTTTCTCTTTCAGGGAATATGGTTTGGGTTTCTTCCCCACTTCTCAGACTTCACTGTGATACAAACTTGAACCAATCAGTGCCCAAGAAGAAGGAAAAAATACCTGACCCTTCACCTGCAGTCTTGCAAGACAAGCTGTCCTGGCTCTGACTTTGCCAAATCCTTCATGCTGGGGGAGAACAGCAGAGCGCAATGTTCTCCTGTACTGCCTGGGGAGCAGGCTCCAGGCCGTTCACCGCTCCAATGCCTGCAGCGTGGTGCACAAACACACTCTGGAACTTGAGCATTCCTACCAGCGTTCCTGTGTCCTGCTGCCTGTGCTTTTTGTGGGTGATCTGCAAATGATCCCAGGACTCTGTCAGGCCAATTCCAGGTACCAAAGGACAGTGAGGAAACGGCAGCTGGTCACCAAGCTTGTTCCTTGCCCTCTGATGCCCGCAGTCACGGCGGGTCCCATCCTCACCAGGGCATCCATGCAGAGGGGAGTTAATCCTGCATCCTGGGCTCTCAGCAAGGTTTTCATGCTTGTAATCCAGCTAAAATACTGAACATAGGGTGCAGCTGACCCTGCTCATAGGCCCACAGCTGGAGCACGGACAAGGTGTGAGAGTGCAGTGCCTTAGGGTGGGCTGCTTGCCTGCCTTCCCTGCCGCTCTGAGTGAACCTGTGCAGCAGGTGTTGCTTAGACTGAGGTCAAAACACAGCAGCCGTGTCCCATGTAGCAGTGAGGGACTCCCCACAGGGCCCAGTGGACGGCGGTACGCTCCACACTACAGCAGCGTTTTTCCTTTGCTGTATCGCTTTGCCTTCTCCTGCCTTCTTGTTGTGGTGGCAGCTCCCCACGGGCATCTGCAAGCTGCGGGGGGGGGGGGGGGGGGGGGGCTTGGCTTTGGTTTATTCACCCTTTCCATGACCTGTATGTTTGCCTGGTGTCATGGTCAACAGGGCAGAAGGGGAGTAGAAATCCATCACCAAGCCGAACCGCAACAGCAAATGCAATCCCCCCCCCCATGCAAATCTTTCTGTGAATAAATGCCGTGTCATAAATAGCTTTTATTATTATTTCTAATGATGTTTTATACCAGTATTTGATGTGAGCTTTTCCAGGGGGCTTCATGTACATTTGCATATCAGAGCATATTCTATCCAAATATAATATTTACTCATTCAGAATGGTACTAAAGTAGCTGTGACACTTAAAAAAAATGCTAATGGAAAGTAAAAAGAAAGTGTGTATAGTGACACATCTTCCCCTCTTACTGTCCTGTGCTGTTGTCTGTCAGGGTGATGTTTGTCTGTAAATGTCTCCTATCAAAGTGGCAGGAGAGAAATGAGAAAGCTGGATTTATTTTGTAAATAATAACAGTGAATACTCCCTGGTCCAGAATTCGCACTCCAGGTCCTGCTGATGAGATAAGATGGTCTAAAACCAACTGAGCAACCAAGTCTTAAATTCCCCCCGCTCCCACAGAGTGAGATATTAACTTCAGCTGCTGCATTGGCTCTTCTTTGCAGCCGCGACCGACTGAACCCAGCCACCTCCTGCTTGCCACGGACGTGCGAACGAGGTGCTCTGGAGCTGTGCTGCACAGCGCAAGGAGTCTGGATACCCACCTCAGCCCCATATGCACAAAACCCCCCGGCTAAACCTGAATAGCAATAAACGTATATGAAATGCTCAGGCCTGTACTATACCTAATTGTGGTCCTGTTTCTGCTTCAATCACTGCAAGGCGATGGCAGGCAGCTGCTGCTCCGGTGCTGTCCCATTAAAGCGATTTTGGTCTTGGATCTGGCGTCTGCAGGATCTGCTGAACTGCATGCAGATAGGTGACTGGAGAGGCAGCTTCCCCATGAAATAGCAGCTGATCTGCAGCAGTAACGTGCCTCCAATGCTGGGTTTCACAGCAAAGAGAACAAACTGAAAGGTCAAGCTGCAGCTGAGCACAGGGCCATAGGAGGCATTTTCTAATCGCAGCTTTTGGCCTCGCTGCGGAGGAAGGGGAGAGTGAGACATGGATGTGACTAGTGCCAGACATCTCCTGCTCAAACCCCACTGAGAAGGACACAGTTTAGCTGCTATCCCTGTGCAACCTTCTTGCTCGCTTCCCTCTCCCTCTGGTTTGTCTCGCAAAGCCTATTTAAAGCCCAACTTTGTAAGCAAGAGGAGTAGATCAGCCCCTTCCTTCCCAATGCTGAGCCTCAGAGGGCTGGAACAGACCTCTCTGTCTGGGGTTGTGCTTCCCTCCTTGCTCCCCGGAGCTGCGTGGTCCTGGCACTGTCAACACAGGGCAGCATGCGYTGCCCGCAAACGCAGCTGGCTGTGAAGGGGAAAGCAAAGCAAAGCTCCCAACGCTCCCAGCAAAAACRCACATGGGCCCAGCTTTGGTCTGCCGCTGGCTCCGTTGCCCCTCCTTGCTGGTGGGCAAATCCCTGGAGGGATTTTGATGCTCAGTCTCGACAGGCTGGGGAGGTGCTGGGTGAAAGCGACGGGACCCCGTGCCAGACAGGGGAGCCCGGGCTGGCCGGGAGGCTGTTTGGACACTGCCGGGGGAAGCTGCACACGTGGCTCAGGGAAGGCCGCCCCAGAGCAGCACGGGCAGAGGGGCTGGATTCCTCCATGTACTATTTTGGATTAAGCCCTGTAGCATTTTGGTTGGCAGCAGATCTGCCTCCCACTGCAAACTCTAGCCTCCGTGGGTCCTTGGTCTGGCCTGCCACCAAGCGCCACCTCTGGGACCAAGGATGCTGGGTGACAGCTCCCAGCTCCTCAGTCAGGCTGTTGGCCACCTCTCTGCTCCCAGGACTTTCTCCTCCACCCACTGTCTCATCGTCAGGCGGTTCAAAACTGGGGGGGGAGGGGAGAATGACACCCAAGGACCCCCAAGAGAACGAGGCACAAGTGCAAGGTCCCTGAAGTGGTGTGACACTGCTGGTGTCACGCTGGAGGGCCAAGAGCCCTGCGCCAGGCTCCCTCCGTGGGCTGCGCAGCCTGGGTTCGATCCRGAACAGCCCTGCGTCTTAGGGCTGAGGAGTTTCAGCAGGGCCTGCGGTGCTGTTTGCAGCGCCGCAGCCTGGGTGCGGGCCGGCCCACATCGGAAATGCGGTTTCGAGAGCTCAGGGGAGCCGTGCTAAGAGCCGACGGCCTCGAGGCCCGGGCAGAGCTCAACTAGACTCACGTGAGTGGAAGGGCCCCCAGGATCGAGTCCTCTGGGCTGCAGCTCTGGTTCCTGGTCACCTCCACAGCCCACCATGCCCTGCACCACCACTAGCCTTGGCACCGCTGCTCCTGGACCTGCCCTGGTCCCCATGTCCACACCACCCTCCTGTCCTGCCACCTTCCGGTCCCCCTGCAGAAACCATCCCCAGCGGGGCTGGTGGGGCTGTGACCCATGGCTGTTGCAGCCCTGCACTCCTGTCCCATGCCTTGCTGAGGCCATGGATGTCCTGCCTGGTGGCATTACCCCCTTTGGGCAGCCCCAGCCCATCTAAGAGCTCTTCTGCTACCTCTTGTTGGGATCAGGAGAGATTTTGCAGGAAGAAGGACCTTTGTGCATCACTCTTGCAACACCAGGAGCTCAAACCCTGCCAGGGACCAAACCCTCCATCTCTGGGTGATGTGACCATCCCTGTCCAAGGCCTGGAAACAAAGGCACAGACCAAGACAACCCARAGCAGCAGCTTGCTGCCCACCTGGGCTCTGCTGACTCTGCCCTGGCTCAGCACACCCACCAGCCCCACAGCTCATGAGGCTCAGCTGCAGGTGCTTAACCTGCAGACACATTTCACCTGGCTGCTGGGGGAGGAGGGTCTCCTCTGGGGCAATTCTCTAAACTCCTATGAGGGCTCCTTCTGTGGTGCTTGGGCTGCTCTTATAAACCAGCAGCCTGACAGCTCTAGGGGCTTTTTCTTTCTTTTCTTTTCCCTCTGTCTTTTAGGAGCTTTAGCCTGGAGGTGGGAGGGTTGGTACCTGCTGCTTGCAGGTGTGTAGGATGTAGTGGTAGGTGCTTCTGCTGYGTCCTCAGCCCTGCCCAGCAGGTAAGGGGGCAGCAACCAGCCCAGCTCTCCTGTCCCTAGGCTGGGGGTTGGGGGCTGCTGCTGAAGCCAGGAGGTGCCCCAGCTCTGTCCTTCCCCTCTGTGGCATCCCAGATGAAGGACCATGTCATCGCGTAGCTCCATGGTGGCCCTGGGGCTAGGCTCCCAGCCCAGCTGCAGCGCTTGTCTGCCAGCCCAAAGGAGTTCCCTCCCTGAGCTGCACCTCTTTCCACCCCGGAGCCGCTCACTTGCCCTGCTTGGCCAGAAGGACTTCTTTGAGAGCTTTGATGGGTAGGTGGTTGCTGGCATAGCACTGCTGAGATGCATGGGGAGGGGGGCTGAGCTTCTCCTGACTTGCTTTGCATGTGTCTCCAAATGAAAGCACCTAATGCCTGTCCCTTGGCTTGAGTGGGTTTGGGCTTGTGGTATAGAGCTGAGAATCCTGGCACACTGCAAGATATGGGCTGATGTTGCTGCTCTGTGGCCTGTGATGCCCTAGGCATCACTGCTGGCTTCACCATTGTGGCTGGGACCTGGTGGTGCTGGACATCCTGAAGGCTGCTAGCTCACGCCTGCTTTTGCTGCTCTCCTCTCAGGAGCTTCTGTGATGTGAAYGATGCTTTGGGGGCTGACCTGTTCAACTGCAGCTACTCCATCCCTGACCCACAGCTGGTCAGGAGAATTGTGTCCCAGGTGGAGTTTTACCTCTCAGATGAGAACTTGGCCAAGGATGCCTTCCTCTTGAAACATGTCCAGAAGAACAAGATGGGCTATGTCAGCATTAAATTGCTGACATCCTTCAAGAAGGTAGGTGATATGGGGGAGCTAGATATGGGCTGTGCATGGAAGGTTTCTAGTTTTTCAACTATGCTCTGGTTGTCTCTGGTGTGACCTGCTGGGAGGTCTGGATCCTGCTTGATCTGTTTTCCAGGTGAAGAAACATCTCTAGGGCTGGAATTGCAGTGCTGGGGGCTGATCTCTGCTGTAGATGTGCTGCAGCAGTTTCCAGGTCTAAGCAAACCTGGGCAGTCAGGGAGGGTGACCAAGGAAGGCAGTAAAGAGTTGATCTTCACACCCCACCAGGGCTGATCCAACTCTCTGCTAATGCCCTGTCTAGGCTGTTTTTTGAGATCTGTTACACACACACAGATGATGTTGTCGTCCTGCTGTGACCAAAGTTGAGGGTGTGGCAGCCTTGCCTAGACTGTAGATTTGGGGTGGCACTTGTTTGGGAAGTCTCAAAGGGATATGAAGGCCACCGTTCTCTTGCAGGTGAAATACCTTACACGAGACTGGCGGCTTACACTCTATGCTCTGCAGTTCTCGGAGCTGTTGGAGGTGAATGAGGAAGGGACTAAGGTGAGACGGAGGATCCCTATCCCTGAATCACTGCTGAGCATCCCACCCAGCAAGCTGCTCTTGGCTTGGGACCTCCTGCCCCAGGAGCAGAGTGTGTTGCCACCACTCCAGAAGAACTTCATCGAGACTATCACGAGGATGTTCAGCCCATTTGGCGCCATTGCCTCCATCCGCATCCTGCGGCCTGGGAGGAAGCTGCCATCAGACGTGAGGAAGTACACGTCCCGCTACCCTGAGCTCCTGACCAAGTGCTGTGCCCTAGTGGAATATGAAAGCCTGGAGAGCGCCAGGAAAGCCTTTGAAGACTTGAACCACCAGACCCAGGGCTCCCCAGGGAGGGAGAGCATCAAGGTGGTCCGCCTTTCCGGCAAGGGCTCCAAGAAGAAAAGTGGGGCCGAGAGGGAAGCGTCTGAAGATGTGGAGCTCACCGACAARTTAGGCTGGAAGCAGCAGGCGGCCGTGGTACCTGAGAAGTTTCCGTACTGCCTCGGTGAGTCCCTCCTCTACAGCGATTTGGAGTCGGATGGTGCGCTGGCATCCCCACCGCTGCTCGCGCACAAGCTCCTCTCCACTCCGGGCTGGCCCAGCAGCTCCAGCTTCAAACCCTGCTCCTACTCGAGCCCCTACTCTGGCTCCCTCCTGTCCAGCAAGATCTTCCCTCCCCTCGCCACCGAGCTGGGGAATGGCAGCTCCTACAGCCTGAGCTCCAGCTCGGAGATGCAGAGGTTCGCTGACTCCRGCTGGGAGAGCGGGATGGCTCTGGGCAGCTCGTGGGCCCCATGGCGATGCGGCCCAGCCTCCAGCCCCTCTCCGGACCTCAAACCTCCACCCTGCGATCCTCCGGTGGGCAAAAAGGTGCCAGATTCCTTCAGCCTCCGGGCCGGGGTGATCCGCCTGCCGCATGGGCCAGATGGCACTAAGGGCTTCTACAACAGCATCGGGAGAGGGAAACTCGTCCTTGGGCACTAGGGCTCCTCTACTTCGAGTTTTTTTTTTTTTTTTTTTTTTTTTTTTTTTTTTTTTTTGTTTTTTTTTTTTTTTTTTGTTTTCCTCTTCCTCTGTCAAAAAGAGTAACTCTCTCGGTGGCCCCTTGGCTATCTTCGACGGGTGCGAGCCCGGCCGGCCGGGGCTCGGTGAGACACCGAGGAAGCGGCAGAGCTGCCGTTGTGTGCCCACTGCGAGCGAGACCCGAACGCTTCTCCCTCTGCCTGGCCTGTGCCACGGCCTCCGAGCTCGGGCCGCCCCGTTCCCTGGGGGCCGACAGGACGCCGGGCCYGCGCGGGCCGCAGCGGAGCGTGGCGCCGGCCACCGCAAGGGAGGCGCCTCGGCCACGTCGGCACAGAGCTGCGGAGCTCCAGCGCGAAGGAGTCAATAAAGAGAGACGGGGTGTTCCAGGCACTTTCTGGCCCATTGCAGTGATTTTTTTTTTTGCTTGCTTTTCTTTTTTTCTTCTTTTTTTTTTCCCCACCCCCCTTTCGCCCTCCCCTGTTTTGGGGATGCAGAGGGCCCCAGCCGAGCACGCCGGCCGGCTGGAAGGTCCCTTCACTCCGAGCGGCTCCTGGTGGTATGTGGCTCGTTTTGTTGGAGYGATGGGAGGAGGGCGAAGCTGGGTGATGGGTAGGGGGCAGCGTCTGGTGCGAGCTCAGGCACTTATTTCCCAGAGGCTTCCCGGCGGGGCTCTGCACCCCTGTCCAGCTGTGGCGGAGGCAAAGTCCGTAGTGCCCCAATGCCAAGGGGCTGCACCGGGGCCCTCGGCCRGTGCTTTTGGTGGGGCAGGAAGGGAAGCTGCATCTCGGGGCACTGGCCGTGCGTGGAGGGACCAAATAACAGCAGCTGCAGGGCTGCTTTCCCTCCAGATGAAGCAAGGGAATTTCCCAAATTCCCTCCCCACACCGGCGCCATCTTTCTGCCAACGGGGGCCCATTTCCAGGGGTGCTTCTGGGCTCTGTGTCTGCCAGAGCCATGCTCCTGGCCTTCCTCRCCAGTGGCCACAGAGGCTGTTTCTGCACAAATAGCTTTTAATAAGGAGGAAAAAAAAAAAGTGTAGGGAACTATGCTGTTGGCGGCACCCTGCCGAGGCTAATCCTGCTCTCCTGGCCCGATGCTGCTGGAGTCGTTTCCCTCTGTTTCCTGCTGCCCAGCGCTGTCCGGGGGTGGCGGCGGSTCGGGCCCCGCGTCCCAGCTGGGCTCCTCGGAGGCCACCTTGACGGCGTAGAAGTAATCCATGCTGAGGACGGCGCTGAGGATCTCCGGCACGCTGTAGTCGGAGGAGAGCAGCTCCTCAGGCAGCCAGAGCGAGCCGATGTCGCGGGCYGCCTCGTCGCAGAGGAAGAAGCCGTCGGCACCCGGGCGCTCGCCGAGCTTCAGGAGGCCGCTCAGCTCCTCCTGGCCCAGCTCTGCTGCCAGCGAGCAGTCGAAGAGCTTCATGGCATCCTCCAGCAGCACCTTGTCGGGCAGCTCAGCGGGCTGCTGGCTGCCCGGGCCGGTGCTGGGCGCCYGGGCGATGCGGTGGCGACCGGCGGTGACCTCGGTGGGCGCCGGGCCTGGCGGTGGCTCGGCCACGGGCTTGAGGCGCCCCTCAATGTGGCTGTAGGCATGCAGGGGCGGCTCGCCAAGGCCCGGCAGCGCCAGCAGCAGCGGGGCAGCGTGGCGGGCCCCGGGGGTGGCCAACGCCGCTGGCACCGCTGTCGGCCCATCCTCGGGCGGTGCCGAGGCCGCTGCGTACTGAGGGCCGCCGGAGAGCTGCCAGTAAGGGCCAAACGGGTCCGGCTGGCTGCCGGTGGCCGGGTAGCGCTGGGCGTCCAGGAGGAAGGCGCCCGGCGGAGCTCTGCTGCCGCCGCTGAGCTTATAGACGGGTGGCTGGAGGAAGCTGGTGGCCGCCCATTCAATGTGGTAGATTCGCGGGTCGAAGAAGCACCCGCATGGAGCCATCTGCAGCCCTGGGGAGAGAGAGCCCCGCTCGGGCTAGCCGGCGCACGCGGGGCGGCTGCGGGGCAGCCCGCCGCTGGCGGTGCGTGGCGGGGAAGAGGGGAGCTGGGACGACGCGAACCGCAGAAGCCCGCTGCCCACCGCGAGCGAGTTAAGGGGCAGTGGTGGGCGCTCGGGGAGCCCCGGTGGTGGCCGGGGAGGGYGCCAGGGCCGCGCCGCCTGCCCTGGCCCTACCTGCCGGCGGCGCCGCCGATGCCTGCTGCTCTCGGCCGGGTGCGGGGTAGAGGCCAGGCGAGCCTACGGAAAGTGTCCAAGAGGAAAATGCGGCCGGTGGCTGCGTGTCGTTCCTCCCCGCCCCCATCCCACCACAGCCCCGCGCCGGGCGGCCGGCTCCCACCTCCGGCGGAGAAGCTTCCAGGYGGGCCGAAGGGCCGGGGCAGCACGCGGGGGTCGGGGGCTGGGGGCCGCGCCATGGCCTGGGGGGGTTTGGGGCGCCGGGGCTGGCAGCGGCCTTGTTGCCATGCTCGGCCCGTTCTGTTTGGGGAAGGAACGCGGGGGCGGCCGGAGTTCCGGCACCATCCTGCTGCCCGCCCCGGCGCCTCGCTGCCGGCGTCCCGGCCTGTCGGCAGCAGCACGAGGAGCTCTCCCTCCGCCGGGGCCAGGACAGTGGAAGGGCGCCCGGGCCGGGGCCGCCGGGGCTTTGAGCGCAGTGGCCGGCGCCGGCCACATCCTCCCCCCGCACTGGGCGACAGGGCCCGGCGGGGCGAGGGGAGGTTAAGGCGCCTGGCAGCACCCCAGGGTGCTGCGATAAGCCAAGGCAAAGCTGAGGGGGGCAGCTGCCCCCCCTGCTAGTTATCAGTGCAGGGAGAATGGAGGATCCATCCTGTCCTGTCCCCTGGGCTGTCCGAGGCTGCCATGGGCTCAGCGGGTGATTTTGCACCCTGGAAGGGAGAAATGCAGTTGGTGGGTGCCCCATGGTCTCTCCCCCACCCTCCTATCCACCCCGGCATCGCTGCTGGCGCCCCGGCACCACCGTGCAGTGYGGCCCGAGCGCCGGGAGATGGTGCCTTTGCCCTGCCCGCAGTGGCCAAGTCCCTCCRGGGAGCCGGGTGCTCGGGCGAAGCTACCCCTTTCTTATATTTATTTTGGCCAGCGAGGGCAGAGCCACGACGCCGTGTGCTTAAAGCCATCAGAGCATGTAAAAGGTGGGAGAGGAAAACGTTAAAAAAAAAAAAAAACTGCAAGGTTGGCTCGTGGTAGCTGCTACTAGTAAAGAGGATGCAAATGAGCAAGGAGGAATCTTCTGGGCTGTGAAGAAACCGGCCTCTTCCACGCTCCTGCTTTTGCATTGTTTTTGCCACCTCCCTGTGCAACTCTGGGGTGTCCCGATGGGTGCTCCCGGCCCCGGGAGGGGCCTGCGTCGGCAAAAGCGCTGCCGAGGGGTGCCATGCACTGGGGCTGGTGGTTCAGCCAGCCCCRGGAAGCATCTGGCACCTGCGTATTCCTCCCCACGAGTTCTCCTGTGTCCTGCGAACCGCAAAGCTCCCGTCAGAACTGAGCACAGAAATGCCAGGCAGCGTGCGACCACTGCTCCTCTCCACCAAGAAAACCACTCTGCGCTGCTCGCCCAGTAAGTTAATTCAAGCTATTGCACTCCAAGCATGAAAAAAACCCCACCCATTGCTGTGGCACACATCTGTACCTTGCACAAGTTGCTGTGGCTACAAATGCCTTTTGCTCCAAGTGGAACATTTTGGAGGGGAGGAAAGGATTGCCTACGGAGCAAGTCGATTCAGCTGAGCCGAGCCATGGATGTGCACTCAGGCCTAGTACCACACAGCAACTTCATCATTTATTTAAATGATACAGATGTAGCAAGGCAAAGGACCCCCCCCCCCCAAGCAAGGGAGGAAGGAAAGGTCACGTAGGGTCACTCGACAGCTCTGCTTTCATCCAGCCCTCATTCAAGCAGAGCTGTGAACTGTTTTAGGTTCTCTTGGTTGGTGATGTGAAGGTTGGGGGCAGCCTTGGCTGCAGTGACCATGAGATGGTGAGTTCAGTATCCTGCAGGAAAGAAGTAAGGCAGTAAGCAGGATTGCAACCCTAGACTTCGGGAAAGTGGACTTTGGGCTCTTCAGAGACCTGCTCGGAGGAACCTCATGGGTTAAGGTCCTAGAATGAAGGGGGGGGTCCAGGAGAGCTGGCTAGTATTCAAACATCACTTCTTCTAAGCTCAAGAGCAGTGCATCCCAAGGAGAAAGAAGTCCAGCAAAGAGGGCAGGAAACCTGCATGGATGAGCAAGGAGCTGCTGGCAAAACTCAGAAGAAGAAAGTACATAGAATGTGGAAGAGGGGACAGGCCACTTGGGAGGATTGTAAGAATGCMGTCAGAGTACATAGAGATGTGGCGAGGAAGGCTAAGGCCCAGTTGGCATTGAGTCTGGCAAGGGATGTCAAGGACAACAGGAAGGGCTTCTTCAAATACATCAGCAGCAAGAGGAGGACGCAGGAAAATGTGGGCCCGCTACTGAATGGGGCGGGGGCCCTGGTGACAAGGGATACAGAGAAGGCAGAATTACTGAATGCTGCCTTTATTTCAGTCTTCACTGCTGAGGGCAGCCCTCAAGAACCCCAGAGCCTGGAGACAAGGGAGAAAGTCTGGAGAAGGGAAGACTTTCCTTTGGTTGAGGAGGAGAGGATTAGAGACCTTCTGGGAAGCCTAGACATCCACAAATCCATGAGCCTGGATGGGATGCACCCACGGGTATTAAGGGAGCTGGCGGATGTTGTTGCCAGGCCACTCTCCATCATCTTTGAAAGGTCCTGGAGAACTGGAGAGGTGCCTGAGGACTGGGAGAAAGCCAATGTCACTCCAGTCTTCAAGAAAGGCAAGAAGGACCCAGGCAACTATAGGCTGGTYAGCCTCACCTCCATCCCTGGAAAGGTGATGGAACAGCTCATTCTGGATGTCATCTCCAGGCATATGGAGGAAAAGAAGGTGATGAGGAGTAGTCAGCATGGATTCACCAAGGGGAACTCCTGGTTTACCAATCTGAYAGCCCTCTATGRTGGAATGACTGGCTGGGTAGRGGAGGGGAGARCAGTRGACAGTATGTACCTTGACTTCAGCCAGGCTTTTGACACTGTCTCCCATAACATCCTCCTAGGTAAGCCYGCAGGATGTGTGGGTWAGACRAGTGGACAGTGAGGTGGATTGAGAGCTGGCTGAATGGCAGAGCTCAGAGGGTCGTCATCAGTGGCACGGAGTCTAGCCGGAGGCCTGTGGCTAGTGGAGTCCCCCAGGGCTCAGGACTGGGTCCCATSCTGKTCAGCTTCTTCATCCAAGACCTGGATGAAGGGACAGAGTGCCTGCTCTGCAAGTTTGCYGATGACACCAAGCTGGGAGCRGTGGCTGATACACCTGAGGGCTGTGCTGCCGTTCAGAGAGACCTGGAGAGGCCGCAGAGCTGGGCGGAGAGGAACCTCAGGAGGTTCAACAAGGGCATGTGCACGGTCCTGCACCTAGGGAGAAATAACCCCAGGCACCAGTACAGGCTGGGGGCTGACCTGCTGGAAAGCAGCTCTGCAGGGAAGGACCTGGGAGTGCTGCTGGACAACAAGCTGACTCTGAGGCCGCAATGTGCCCTTGTGGCCAGGAAGGCGAACGGTATCCTGGGGTGCCTTAGGAAGAGTGTTGCCAGCACGTCGAGGGAGGTGATCGTGCCCCTCTGCTCAGCCCTGCTGAGGCCTCATCTCGACTACTGCATCCAGTTCTGGTCTCCCCAGTCCAAGAGAGACATGGAGCTACTGGAGAAAGTCCAGCGTAGGGCTACGAGGATGGTCAGAGGGCTGGAGCATCTGCCCTCTGAAGAACGGCTGCGAGAGCTGCCCCTGTTTAGCGTGGAGAAGAGAAGACTGGGGGGGGGGATCTTACCAATGTCTCCAAGTACCTGAAGGGAGGGTGTCAAGGGGACAGGGACAAACTGTTTTCAGTTGTCCCATGTGACAGGACAGGATGCAATGAGTACAAACTGAACCACAGGAAGTTCCACCTGAAGGTGAAGAGGAATTTCTTCCCCATGAGAGTGACAGAGCGCTGCAACAGGTTGCCCAGAGAAGTTGTGGAGTCTCCTTCTCTGGAGAGATTCAAAGCCTGCCTGGATGCAGCCCTGTCTAACATGCTCTAGGTGACCCTGCTTGAGCAGGGGGGGTTGGACTAGATGCTCTCAAGAGGTCCCTTCTGACCTTATTGATTCTAGGATTCTCTACCCACCCTCTGCATTCCCAAAAAGGGGCTGGATTCTGCAGAACAGCTGACTTTGTGACACCAAGGCTGTTTGTGCTCTACAGGACCCCAGAAATTGGATTAGTACATTTTCCTCCCTTGAACTCAGAGACTTTGGCACTAGCAAGGATGTTCTGGTGCCTCTTGCTCTGGCAATGTGAATGTCTGTGAATGACATGTGACGTGGTAGTCAAGACAACTCCAGTTGTGAACTGGAGGCCAAAGAACTCTTCTGGCCTGTATCCTGTTAATTAAACAGATTGTTCTCTGTTAATGAGGCACTTCTTGCGCTTGCACAGTCTTGCAGCCAGGCCATCTGCTGCTTAATTTGTGGCAGGGACTGACACTTGGGGGCCTGAAGGCAATCACACTTCTAAAAATATAGAAATTTATTTAATTCCCAAGCACAGCTGAGCAACCCCCTCCTCAACACACGCCATCCCAAAGCTTCTTCTCAACTTGCTGCTGTAAGAAAGGCCCCATCGGTCCTATCTGTAGGAGTTTGCCTTGTGCTTGGGCAGGAAGGTGAAGTTGGAAGGTACAGGTCCCAGAAGCAGCTCACTGCAACAAAAAAAGAGATTTGTTCAGTTCACCACAAGCAGCAGGGCGACCAACACCTGATTGTCACACAGTTCCTAGGCTCTGCAGCAATGGTAAGTRCAGTCAGAAGTATCAGACCAAGTTTTTGCCCCCCGAACATCTGGGAGAAGAGCTGCTGTACACAACTCCCTCCAAAGGTGCCAAGCTTTAACTCTGCWGGAGGGACGTAGCCTCCAGAGATGGGCACTGCCCTGCTCTCAGTCTATGGGGCATCACCTAGAGTCAATGCCAAGGTGGGTTCCTAAGTTTGGTGACCTAAGTATCAGTCTCGCTGCTGGAAACAATGTGCCTAAAATCATTATGAATCTTTGAAAAGCTCCTCCCTACCTCTCGCTGTGCTTGTGCAGAGCCAAAACCCTGCTGGTGCCAAAAATATTAAGGTCAGATCCTAAAATGATGTAAGCTAGTTCTACTGCAATCAGATTTATCCCAGYTTAAGACTTCAAGTATTTCACACTTCAGAACCCACATTTTGTTTTTAGCGCAGATTAATTTTTTTTATAGTCAAGGAGGCTTAACATATTTCCTGGATGCTCGTTCAATATAGCATCACTAAAACTTTCCATAAGACATGTCAGTAGAAAATATCCCAGCAGAGCATATAATTGCATAGCAAGAGTTTGTGAATCTATAGCACAAAAGCAGAACAGTGCACGCTTAGAGAATCCTGTTTCTGGTTAGTGTCCCTTTAAAATGAGTTTTAACAAATAACCCTAAACTGACTTCAAAAGTTGTTCTTGTAAGTGTCTGTAACAAGGCATTGCAAAGAGTACAGGTTACAAAACTTGGTGGACCCAAAAGCCAGACAGTTCTGCTTGAAAAATGGCATTTTAAAAATCCCAATCAAAACTCTGTGTACTTGTAACTTGGTTTTAGGCAGCTGTTCCCATTACTAACAAAATGGATGAGGATTAGCAAAACCAGAGAAGGCTGTAGCCAGGCTCTATTTTTGCTAATCTCTGTTTCCATGAGATGGGAAATAGCAGCTGGCTATGATGCTCCTACTCTCACTTCAGCTGGCTCTGAGCTTGCAGAGTCATTTCCTAGCCAGTGTCTGAGGACTCATATATRTGGGGAAAAGCAGTTTCTTGTACTATGTTGCATCAACTCAGAAATCAGATTATGAAAAAAGGGGAAAATGCCCAGTTCTTCTAATTCTGCAAGTCGAYTGAAAAACCTTTGCAGATGGGGACTGCCTTCCTGCTTGGCATCTGTATGGGCCCAGCAGAGAGCAAGGTCTGCGCAGAGCACGAATGGCTCCAATGCTATAAAAGCCTCAGACATTTCATCACTGTGCTCTCTCCTCTGTTGATTCCTATGACTGTCCCTGGATGAACAGTGTCATGAGAGAGGTCAGCTAGTTTAGATTTGTGCTGGGTACTCGACGACCTGCTGAGGCAGATACCGGGAGTGAGAGAGATCCCAAGCTCAGTTAAAAACCTTGCTGAAGTAAAGCACTGTTTAACCCTTCCTGGTTTCTTAAAACCTCTTAAACTTGTGGGAAGCAGAGATCATCCCACTTTGCAGAGTACACACAGGCCCAGTGACTTTGTGAGGCTCTGCAATGTCCCCTGCTGGCAACCTGAAAGAATTTGTTACCTTATTTTAATCCAGTCATCCACATTTTGGCTWGCCATTAGTGTTTCCAGATAGTCTCTCCCCATGTAGTAAGGCGGTCGCTCATTGATTTTCTGAGGTAGGTGTTCTAATAAGCCAACTGGAATATACCTACAATGCAAATATAAGTGCTAATGACAGTGTGTGCTATGGTTCAAACTATGAAATGTGAAAAGTTTTCTGTGAAAATGATCCTACCAGTTSAGGAGAATTACCTGCACAGAAAAGAAAGCCATTCCAGTAAGAACTTCCTGGTTTTCTCGACTCCTTGAGTATCAGACCCCCAATGTTCAAGGCCATAGTTGGTAAAGTCTTTGAGGATATCAAACCTCTCACTGGAGGAGATATCCCAGTGTCTCTGTTCCTTAATTTCAGTGAAAATCCATGGTTTGATGAGTGCCCCTCTGTAGTCAGACAAAATGGGCATTGTTATTCGCATGACTGTGATGATGCCAACTAATTTAAGAGACTTTTTGGCTCTGATTTGCCAGACAGTGTGACTTTAAAAGCTCTCAGTTTCAATAGCAAACTGCTGTAAGCTCCCATAGATACAAACTGACTTCACTGAATTCCAAAGAGTAGTTTCTTCAAGAGGAAACTCTTCCTGTGTTTTGAGTTTGTTTAGACTTTTTTTAATTTATTTTTTATTCCTGCATCTGTAGAGCCCAGAGAAATAGAAGTGAATGGGAAAATACAGTCACTTGCCTTGCAATCATAATTCCTGAAACACCCATCTGCATGGCTCGATTAGCATCTTCGTAAGATAAAATATCACCATTTCCTGTGTCAGAAGGAAGGGAGAAGCCAGAGGTCAAAGTGATGCACTAGGGCAAGTCAAAATGAGTGAATGCAGGCATGGGATTAAATTTAGAATGGTTATAGGGCCTTAGAGCCAGATTGTCCAAACAGGCTCTGGGACTCAAGTTTAGAGACTCCCAGGGCTACTTCTGATTCATATTCCCCTTATAAGGAAAAAGATAACTCTCCCTTCTCTTTGCCCCARTCCAAACTACTACCCTCAACGTTTAGCTGGGACTGTCTGTGCTATGGTGCCCAAAGGAGGAAAAAACCCACTACACATAMAGTACATTACATGTACTACCTGGCCCTTCCCCTCCTAGCCCTGCTCACTGTTTGTTATACCTGGCCATGGAGGTTCAAGCACATGGACAGAATGGGGCTGCATGAGAGCTGCTGGTYGCACGTGGCACCCAGCTCACAGGGATCAGGAAGAGCCCAGAGAGGCTCTGCGTAAAAAAGCCGGTGGCCCAGACGGGGCACRTGCAGTGTGCAAGGGAGGCAGATTCCTCCTCATCGTTTTGCCCAGATGAAGTCCTGCCACAAATGACTTGGCTCTGAAGCGGCTCTGCTGGATGCGATGGTGTCTGTCTGCTCTTCCTTTCTCTCAGAGCAGAGCTGTGCTTAGGCCAAGCACGCAGTCACTGCTGGGACAGCTGGACCATCTCCATGTTCAGACAATGCTCCATGGCGCTGTCACCAGCAGTACTGATGCTTCAGCCWTTCCCAAAGACTAAATTCACTTGGGGACCTGACTTCTTTTAAATAGTTTAAACCAAACACATAGCACTTTCAGTCTACTGAGGTGTGATTTTAGTCACAATAAAATAATATAAACACCTACCAAAAAGAGGCATGGGGCTTGCTATTTTAGCACATTCTGCTATGTAATCCCAGTCGGCAACCTTTGTGTACCGTTGTTCCCTAGATCGGCCATGAAGCTAGGAGAAGAAAGTGGCAGTGAGACACTCACCAGAAATGCTCTGGAGAAAGCAGAATGGGAACACTAAAAGAATGCACTTTGAGGACAGGCAACACCATCACTCTGGGRGAGAAGGATCTTTCTGGATATACAGCCCAGCTAGTTGCTAACAGATAGGGCTGCAGAGTAGTTAGCAGAGCTAAAAAAGTGCTGGATGCTTTCTGCTTTATGTTTCAGCTATTTACAATCCAGAGCAAGAAGCGATGCTTCACAGTAAAAGGGAATATTCAGTGTAGACAAGGACTACCCACCCTGCTGCAAATGAGATGGCTCTGCCTTTTTTCCTCAACCCCAGAATAATGTTTATTTGACTTAAAGCCTCTATTTCAAAGCACTGCAGGAATCCCCCCATTTTGTAATGGATATAAGACCTGGGAACACCTTGGACAATGCCTTAAATACAAAAGTATCTGCATTTCTTCTGTTATTAGCAGAAATCACTAAAAGGTGCCATGCACCTGGGCAAAGGTGTTTGAAAGAGGTACTCAGCTCTTTTGTGGGGAAAGGGAAAGTCACCCCAAACATTGCACTCTAAGTTGACATGCAAGCAAAACTTCCCAGATACCAGCTAACAATCTGCTATCACAGCAAGTATCCCTGTACCGTGACCATGGATGCTCCCCACTCTCGGATCTTGGGGATTATTTTATGAGCCACATTAATCTTTTCTTGCACCCCAGTCCGTATCTTCACGGTCAGCGGGACATCCAGCACCTGCAGAAAGGGCAGAGTAAGGCTGGGCGCAGGCAGGAGACTGCTCCACCAGCTCATCTCCTGCTGCTGGGAGGATGCTCTGACTCACCGAGTTCATCCCTCTGACAATCTGTTCAAACTTGTTGGACCTTGTCATCAGAGCACAGCCCCCTCCCTATGGGACAAAAGGTGACACAGTCAAGATTTTCTGCCTCTTTGCATAGCAAAGAGCCTCCTGAAAGCTGCTCAGACAGCAGCTCTCTACTCATGGGATGCAGGTAAGACTCAGAGCATCCTCAGCCAATAAAACACTCTTCAAAACAGCACTTTGTCCCTCCGAATTTCTGCCTGCTGCAAGGCACCAGTGACAACCAGATGTTCCCCGCTCTGTGGACCCGAGGGTATTGGCCTCCTCACTGAAGTCAAGCATACATAAATAAACTAGGAGCTCTGGATCAGACCTGCAAAATGTCTTTTTACCTTCCTGTAGACGAGGTCAATTGGACACCCGACATTGATGTCTACAAAGTCCACTTCAATTGTCTGGTTCAGAAGCTCTGCACATTTGGTCATCGTGTCTGGAAATGCTCCCTCCAGCTGTGAAAGGGAGACAGCTGGCATGAATTCAACCGGCAGCATTTCTCCTCAGAAGTGAGTGATCGTTTGGCTGGATACCATCGGCACTCACCTGCACTCCAAAAACATCTTCAGTGTGATGCCGTTTGAGGAGAGCCCACTCAGAGGACTGGCCCTGAAGCAGGTTTGTGCACACAGCCATTTCTCCGCAGGTGACGTCTGCCCCAAAACGCTTGCATATCCTTCGAAAAGGAAGGTTACCACACTGAAAGAGATGAGAGACATCTGACAATGTGTGTGCAGCTTGTGATCWGCACAGTTTGTCAGGAGATTTGCTCCATTCCAAACGTGCTGATGAAAAATTTTGACAAAAGGAGGACTGAATATTCTACCTACTGTGGTCAGTGGAGCCAAATAGAGCTTGCCTTGGATTTCCAACTGGAAAACAACCAGGAATGGGGGAAAACATGTTAGCAGAGCTGAGTAAGCAGTGGCCAAACAGGAGGAAGAGATTCCAGTTAGCAAATTTCATCACGTGCCTTGGGTGAAACTCGGTGGGAAACTGATCTTGCACTGTCTCCTGGGGTGCTAGGAAAGCAGTGGTTTTGTTTAAAAAGCTCAAATATTCCCCCACAAGGTATTGCTTGCGTAAAAGAATGGGAAACTTAAACTACTCAATCTGTTTTCACTGCTCAGCTTGTAGAAAATTCAAAGCAGTTAGAGAAATACAGGGATGCAAGACTAGCTGATGGATGCAATGACAGAGGTGATGAAGAGCAGGGGAAGGAGGCAATACTGTCCCTCACTTCAGGACAGCACCATGAACTACACATAAACCAATCAGACCCAACTCCGGTTCTGCTAGCAGATCATTTCCACCYTCACTGATGGCTCAGCCTGTGTTCTCCTTCTTGTGTAAGGGATTGCCAGCTTTTCCTGGTCTTCAAGCCTCCAAAKCTAACACCACAGCTAACACCTCCAGCTCACATTCCTGCACCCATCCTTCTCGTGACAATAACGTTGTTCCAAGGCAGGCTTGTTCTCTGCCTACCTCTCACCCAGCTAAAACGTCTCTTCTATCTTCCCAAGAGTAAGCTCAACCACTTGACGGATACCAGAGAGATGGCAGCCCTCAGCAGAAACTCTCACCACTCACCTTTTTCTTCTCATGTGGCCGCAGCTTTATAATATCTTCATCTGTCACAGGGCCCATTGTTTTGGTGGGGGAACCCTCCAAGGCATCYGTGGAGTGGAGACTCTCCAAGGCAGCTAGTTTGGGATCTTCTCCCTCCTCTGGTAGCACAGGATGTTCTGARGCATCCCTGGGGCCCTCCTCAGGTGCTGTGCAGTTGCACACCTCTTGTCTCTCTGTGGAGTTCCCTGAGGTTTTGTTTCCCTTCCCACCATTGCCATGAGGCTTGGCCAGATGACGGAGGTATTCGTCAGCCTTCTCAAAGCTAAGCTTCTTCTTGCGCAGCTGGTGCTGGAGGTCCTTGGAGAGGTTGTTCCTCACCAGAGACTTTCCTTCCCACTGCTTGGCCAGGTCCATATTGATGATGTTCTGGTAGCCATCTCCAAGGTGGGCCTGGGCAAAGCGGCAGGTCACACCATAAATGCACTTGCCAAAGGTTTCGAAGAGCACGCACTTTTGCCCCAGGTCAGCTGGTTTCACAGCCATGTATTTGTTGATGTCATGAAGGAAGCGGCACCGTGAGCCGAAATAGCACTTCTCTGTGCACCCCTTAAAATAATGAAGAAGAACAGGTTAAAACCTCTGCCCTCTGTTTGCTCAGTTCGCCATTCCTGTATTTTCTAGCACAACCCAAGCAGTGAGCCTGGAGCCATCCTGTCCCAGAAAGGGGACAGAACAACCGCTCTGAGCACCCATCACTCCCTGGATACTGCTGGCCTTCCCCTCCCATGGCTGACACGCAGCCAGAAGCTGCTGGGACTGGCAAGAGCGGGAACGAGTGCCTCTCACACATGCACTAGGAAAGGGGAGCCAGAAGCCATCACTGCCATGGTAGTGACAATGCTGCGAAAACGCTAATGTAAAATGCTACTAGGAAGCAGATCACTGGAACATGCTGTCGAGGGGCAGTTACTTACAGGGATGTTTTAGCTCAATAGCCTCAGGGAAACTGATACTTTATTTGTCCTGCTGAGCTTCAGGCTGATACACCTTCTCTCAGGAAATCAATAGAGCAAGTTCCGCCATTGTGAGCCCCGTGCTCTATCTACTCAGTGCCATTCTGCTAGGAGTTTGCAACAGTGCAGCTCCATTTTAACCACCCCAGGATATGTTTTCTAGACTTAAAAATACATAAACCCATTAAGCACAGAAGGCTCATGGGAGCCCTGAATTCTTCCAAGTCAGAGTCCAGCTGAGAAGGGCTGCTGTACCTGTGTTACTGATGGGCATAGCCTGCTCTTCTCATAGTGATTTGGTTTCATACATGGTCTGCTCTTATTCTGCCCTCGGGCTCTTTTCCGTTCAACRGGCTCTTTCTCCTTTCTTCCAGCTTCTTCTGCATCCTCTTGGCTTTCTCCTTCCTTAATGGGGTSATCTAACTTCACTCGCTTTGCTGGAGGCTCAGTCTGGTCAGTGCTGACCGACAGCTCTTCCTCATCCCCCCGACTGGCTTCGTCATTCCTGGATGCCCCCTGTGCTTTCAGGTACGTGTGRAACTGGTCCTTCGACGTGAGATACCTACAGAGCGGGAGAGACCACATTCAACATCAGCGTGGACGAGACAAATGCTATAGAGGTCTCGGCACACTCTCCCTCCTCCTTCAAGGAAGGAGAAAAGACAGCAGGGACGCAAAGGGCCATAAATGCAGCGGGTCAGGGCTGCAGCATCCCTGGGAGCATCAGGCATGTCTTGGGGACGGGGAGGGCACCCACCGTGGGGGGAGGCAGGTGGGTCCGGGCACCCACCACGAGTGACAGGAGGGTCCGGGCACCCACCCGGGGCGGGGGAAGAGGGACTGGGCACCCACCTGGGGGGGGGCAGGAGGGACTGGGAACCCACTGGGGGGGAGGGGGGCAGGAGGGTCCAGGCACCCACCATGAGTGACAGGAGGGACCGGGCACCCACCGGAGGGAAGGAGGACAGGAGGGTCCAGGCACCCACCACGAGTGACAGAAGGGACCGGGCACCCACCGGAGGGGAGGAGGGTCCGGGCACCCACCGGGGGTGGGGACAGGAGGGTCCGGGCACCCACCACGAGTGACAGGAGGG